>NC_066622.1:45424887-45728746 GCF_025201925.1 Gopherus flavomarginatus | reverse complement strand
ATCCCCACCGGCCAGAGATAGGGCAATAGGTGGAGAGGGTTCTGAGTTACTACAGAGAATTCTTTTCCAGCCCAGGTGTCTGGCTGAAGGGTCTTGGCCACATGCTCAGGATCCAACTGATCACCATATTGGGGTCGGGAAGATATTTTCTATGGGGTCAGATTGCCAGAGACCCTGAGGGATTTTCACCTTCCTCTGCAGGTCATGGGTCACTTGCAGGTTTAAACTAGTGTAAATGGTGGATTCTCCGTCACTTGACGTCTTTAAATCATGATTTAAGGACTTCAGTAACTCAGCCAGATGTTAGGAGTCTATTACAGGAGGTATCAGAGGGGTAGCCATGTTAGTCCGGATCTGTAAAAGCAGCAAAGAGTCCTGTGGCACCTTATAGACTAACAGACGTATTGGAGCATGAGCTTTCGTGGGTGAGTACCCACTTCGTCAGATGCATGTATTACAGAAGGGAGTCGGTGAGGTTCTGCGGCCTGTGATGTGCAGGAAGTCAGATTAGATGATCATAATGGTCCCTTCTGGCATTAAAGTCTATGAGTCTAAGGGTATTACTACACTATGAAATTAGGTCTATTTAATAGAAGTCAATTTTTTAGAAATTGATTTGATACAGTCGATTGGCCACTGGATGATTAAGGTCCTAAAAGAGCATTCAGGAAGACAAGGCTGTTGCAGAGAAACTAAACAAATTCTTTGTATCAGGTCTTCAATGCAGAGGATGTGAGGGAGATTCCACATTTGAGCCATTCTTTTTAGGAGGAACTATCCCAGACTGAGGTCCCAAAGGAGATTTGGGAACAAATTGATAAATTCAACAGTAAGTTACCAGGACCAGATGGCATTCACCCAAGAGTTCTAAAGGAACTCAAATATGAAATTGTAGACCTACTAACTGTGGTATGTAACCAATCACTTAAATCAGCCTTTCATATCAGGGTTGGAAGGGACCTCAGGAGGTTATGTAGTCCAACCCCCTGCTCAAAGCAGGACCAATTCCCAACTAAATCATCCCAGCCAGGGCTTTGTCAAGCCTGTCCTTAAAAACATCAGTGTACCAGAGGACTGGCGGACAGCTGATGTAACACCTAATTTAAAAAAAAAAGGCGATCCTGGCAGTCACAGGCTGGTAAGCCTAACTTTAGTAACAGGCAAACTGGTTGAAACTACATATATGAACACAATATGTTGGGGAAGAGTCAACATGGCTTTTGTAAAGAGAAATCATGCCTCATCAACCTATGAGAATTATTTGAAGGGGTCAACAAACATGTAAACAAGGGTGATCCAGTGGATATAGTGTACTTGGACTTTCAGAAAGCCTTTGAGAAGGTCCCTCACCAAAAACTCTTAAGCAAAGGAAGCAGTCTTGGGCTAAGAGGGAAGGGTCTCTTATGGATCAGCAACTGGTTAAAAGACAGGAAACAAAGAGTGGGGATAAACTATCAGAATGAAGATTTAAAAATAGCAAGATCCTCCTCCCAGTGGCACATCAGGAAAAAAAAAAGAGTACTGTATACTACTGCATGTGCAGATCATCTGGCTACATTCTGTGATTGTCTGGCACACAGATTCTCAATGCACAGCAAAACCCTGCTCTTAATGCAGAGCCAAACCAGCAGACTACATCTGGATTGCTGCCTGGAGGTGCATGAAGGATTCCACGTGTCAGATGGGTGTGAGCTGGGTGGAGCTGGGTAATAGGCAGTGCAGAGTGGTTTGTGGAAGTAATTTATTAGATCTGGTCTATGCCACCAGAGTGATTTTCACTGAACATGAAACGTAAAATAAATACAGTGCCTTTTCAGTTGCGTATTTTACAACAACATCAACATCTTCTGCAACAGGGTGCTTCGCTGCTACTTTAATGACCAAACTACTCTTCCCAGCTAGTTCACACACCCTGAGGCACTGAGGTTATTACATCAGCTCGGAACCAGAGTATGTGAGCACCCCTGGATCAAAAGCCTGTCACGGTCACTCTGTAATACTCTGCCCTTCTGTAGTAAGGACTGGATGATAGATCCTTGCACTGAGGAAGGACTTAGATGCCCTCTAGCTTATTCCTCAGTGTCTAAAATGGATTAAATGTAGTGTGGAGGCAGCATATTCAGCTCCTGGTGAGAACTTCACACTTCTTAGGGGTATTTTACCCAGCCCGACTGCGCCAGAAGGACAGCCTCCATGACACAGGGCGGGGAATAAGCTACAAGCAAATGGGAGGTGGGTGAAGGGCAAAGGGATCCTTGGGGTCTGGGAGGCATGTGAACAATAACCTGAAGACAAGAGCGTTGAAGCATTTGTTTTGAAACTACACCTTGCCCCTTGTGCATCTTTCGCATACCCTTATATAAAGCGTTACCTGGATTTTGCAAAAAAAGAGACAAGAAAATAATGAGTCAGTCACATTTTAGGTTCTCCCAGAAGGGCAGTGTCCCAGTCTGATAGGTACCACAATAGCATGTTTGCTAATAGTTAAGTATTTCAAACATATGCTCTGTAACACACACCGCATCTGCTGTGCGAAGTGCCAGAAATAAGTGTATATGGGCTTACATGTAGCACTTTGAACTCTGTTTCTCCAAGGTTTAGCATCTGGCAATGAATGTTAAGAGGTTTACGTGATGGGAGGGATCGTGACCAAGCTGAGTAACTTCTGACAAGCACCATATCCCAAGGGTACTGCCAGCTCTCAACCTGATTTTGAATCATGCTGCTGTGACAGAGGAAGTGAGCATACGATTCTCACAAGACCATCCTTATGCTTGAGAATATTAAATCTTCCGAATCAGGTAAGGGGTCCCATTCAGTGAGTCTACACAGAGCTAGCAACAAGGGTCCAACAAATAAGAAAATATGGGGGATGCCCCAGGAGTTTTAGAATGGGTCTTAGGTCCCCAGGTCACTGGCGCAAATATAGCCCAAGTCAGTTTGTCTAGAGCGGTCATCACCAAATAGCTCTTTACTGGCCTGTGAGAAATGAGTTTGATTAGGATGACCCAGTGCCCAGTCCTGTCCATCTAATTCCCAGTGGGCAAATATCTGCATCAAGAACTGACATTAAAGGTAGTGCTAACTGGCATCTTTGTGGGCAGTTTCAGCAGAGAGGCCAAAAATTAAATAGACAATGTGCAATGAGTGCCTCTTTCTCCCTTAGTGATGATCCCTCCAGATCATGGATTGTGCACATTGGAGGGAGGGGACCAATGAGTGGGGGAAGCTTGCCCTGTCCCGGCTGGTTTTGTACCTATACTGGGAACTGAGGACTTAGTATTGAGGACTGGCAATCCAGCACCTTTCACCTGCCCTAAACGCTCACAAATTCAAATGGCGGTAAAATACCCACTAATCTTTATCTCAACCAGTCACTAATAATCGATGTATCTCTGATGTCAGACTGATAGATGTTTATTCTGATGTGCATGCTGTACATGTCAGTGTATATATTTGTGTAGCCACCTCTGTACTCCTGGCAAATTAACCCACAGTAAAGAATAAACTATACATCGTAAAGAGAACATTTTTATCAGATTCCTGAATACCATGAGTCATAAGAATGTAACAACGGCCATACTGGGTCAGATCACTGGTCCATGTAGCCCAGTGGCCAGCACCAGAAACTTCAAAGGGAACTAACAGAACTGGGCAATCATCAGGTGATCCAACCCCTGTTGCCTATTCCCAGCTTCTGGCAGTGGGGGGTTTAGGGACACCTAGGGCATGGGGTTGCATTCCTGACCATCTTGGCTAATGGAACTCAGTTATAGCTTTGGCCTTCACAACATGCCATGGCAATGAGTTCCACAGGTTGACTGCATGATGTGTGAAAAAATACTTCCTTCTGTTTTTTTTAAATCAGCTACCTATTAATCAGGTGATATCTAGTTCTTGTGTTATGTCAGTGGGCAAATAACACTTCCTTACTCACTTTTCCCATACCATACATGATTTTATAGCCCTTTATCATATCTCCTCTTAGTCTTCTTTGTCCTAAGATGAACAGTCCCAGCCTTTTTAATCTCTTCTAGTATGAGCGGATGTTTTCAGAGAACTATCTACGATGACTCCAAGATCTCTTTCTTGACTGGTAACAGCTAATTTAGATCTCATCATTTTGTAGATGTAGTTGGGCTTATATTTTCCAATGTGCATTATTACTTTGTACTTATCAACACTAAATTTCATCTGCCATTTTGTTGCCCAGTCACCTAGTTTAGTGAGATCCCTTCATAACTTTTTGCAGGCAGCTTCGGACTTAACTATCTTGAGTAATTGTGTATGATCTGCAAATTTTGCCACCTCACAGTTCACTCCCTTCATAATATCATGTATTAATATGTTGAACAGTACAGGTCCCAGTACAGCTCCTTCGGGGACCCTGCTATTTATCCCTCTCTGTTGTGGAAACTGACCATTTATTCCTACCATTTGTTTCCTGTCTTTTAGTCATTTACTGATCCATGAGAGGGCTTTCCCTCTTGTCCCATGACTGTTTAGTTTGCTTAAGAGCCTTTGATGTGGGACACTGTCAACAGCTTTCTGAAAGTCCAAGTACACTATATCCACTGGATCAACCTTGTCCACGTTTGTTGATACCCTCAATGACTTCTAATAGCTTGGTGAGACATGATTTCCCTTTACAAAAGCCATGTTGACTCTTCCTCAACATATCATATTCATATATGTGTCTGATAATCGTGTTCTTTACTATAGTTTCAACCAAGTACGTTTTAAATCAATCCTATGTTGCAAGTGGGTTCACCTGACACAGCTGTGTTTGGAGGGTAGAGGGGTCTGGAATTATATGATTTACTCCTTTTAGCTACAAACAGTTGAAAAACTAAAAAAAAAATTTTAACGGGATGAGTTCGTGTCCTTTTCCAACTCTGTCAGCATTGTGGCAACAGGGTGTCCAGACTCTGTGGGGTCAACCTTCTCTAGCTGATAGAACCTAACTCCTTAATATGGAAGACCTCCATCCAAGCCAACTGTATGGATCTAGGAAACCAGTTACTCTTCCTGGAAGATCTCTTTGGCTTGAGTATACCTTGCTGTCCAGGCCCTAGCTGTTCTCTTGTGTCCCTGTGAGCAGAATGCCTGCTGACAAGTAAATGGGAATCTCACCTAGCTAGAGTGTGGCTGACATACTACAAATAAGCTTCTTATGGCCTAGTTGACAAAGGTAGACATCCTTACTGAACTAAATAAACCATCAAAATATATAAGTGATTGTCTCTCCTCTTAACAGCAGCAAAGAGGAGAAAGAGGACGGTACACTCTAGGACGGGGTAGGCAACCTATGGCACGGGTGCTGAAGGTAGCACGCGAGCTGATTTTCAGTGGCACTCACACTGCCCGGGTCCTGGCCACCAGTCCGGGGAGCTCTGCATTTTAATTTAATTTTAAATAAAGCTTCTTCAACATTTTACTTTACTTTTACTTATTTACTTTACATACAACAATAGTTTAGTCATATATTATAGACTTATAGAAAGAGACCTTTTACAAACATTAACATGTATTACTGGTATGCGAAACCTTAAATTAGAGTGAATAGATGAAGACTCGGCACAACGTTTCTGAAAGGTTGCCGACCCCTGCTCTAGGAATTAATTCAGGGAAGTTCTGTGGCCTGTTTTACGCAGGAGGTCAGACAAGATGATCACAAGTCTCTTCTTACTTTATAGTCTACAAATCTAGGGCATGGTTGATGAGCGATAAGTAGCAGGGGCAACTCTGTCTGCTAGTGTTAAAGAGATGCTATTTGCATAAAGAAGAACCTAGCTCTGAGTCTTTGGACAAAAAAATTCTTAAAAATAGATTAAATAAGTAAAAAAATAAAAATACCAGCAAAAATAAGCTTTCATTTCCACACAGATGAGTGGTGCTTGGACCTTCTACAACTGAACAGGGTACCCACCATATCCCTTTGCATGTCCTGGAACTCAGGAATACCAGAAGATAACAAAAGCTTGTTCCATTATCCATCAGAATCAGAGTGATGCAGGAGCTTCAGTTGGGGAGATAAAAACCAATACGAGGATTGAACGTACATCTCCCACATACTAATATGAAGCAATGCAGAGATGGGGTGAGCTTTCATGTCATGCATTGTCCATGTCTCCTGCACTGGTAATCTATCGTTGTATCTTTAGAAAATGATCTGAGAGATTTACCCATCCAAATTCCTCATCTGGTGACCTGCTTCATTTCAGCCTGACCTTGAGATGCTACAAAATTGAGCAACTGAGAAGGAAGCAGAAATATTAAGGTGCCTAGAGTTACCAAGTATCAATTTAACAACATGTTTGCTTTAAAATGACAGCTCTCTCTGCAGAAAGTAGGTCATTTCTTCAACATCAATTTCAGTGTGATGCAGAGCATAGCTATGTTTATTTTAACTGGTTATTCCAGTTACTAGGCAATTCCTATGTTGTTTTAAATAAAATAATCCTTTGCAGTGAATAATCCTGGAACAAAGGGTGCGGTTAAATCATTCCTTTACCTAAACAGGTAACAGACGTCTAAGACGGCTATTCATATTTCATCTGTTTAATATAACACAGAACATAGACTAGGGCCAGTGAAAGGATTACAATCAGCACATTTCATATCCTACACCAATCACTACTGGCTGCAAAGGCCAGGAACCTCCAGATTCTTGATATATTGCACATTTGTCAGACACCAAACAAATGGATGGAGGGGGCCTGGGAATGGCTAAAATATATGGGGGCATCTCCAGCCCCTGCAGCAGTTCAGGCTTGGGAGAGTACAAGGGTGGCTTGAAGGCTCCCTATACTCTTACCACTGGGCTACGAGTTCTGTGCTGTTTCGAGTCTAAAGGTACATCTACACAGCAAAGAAAAAACAAACCCTGCAGCAGCGAGTTTCAGTGCCTAGGTCAGCTGACTCGGGCTCGCGGGGCTCAAGCTGTGAGTCTAAATAGAGCAGTGTAGAGGTTTGCACTCGGACGGGAGCCTAGGTTCTGAGACCCACCCCCTGCACCGCGTTTCAGATCCTGGGCCCCAGTCCAAGCCTGAACATCTACACTGCTATTTTTAGCTTTGCAGCTCAAGTCCCATGAACCCAAGTCAGTTGACCTGGACTCTGAGATTCCCTGCTGCAGGGGTTTTTTTGTGTTTTTTTTGGTGGCTGTGTAGACGTACCCTAAGAAGTTCAGCACAGCATCCCACCCAGAGATTTGGGCTGGGAACAAAGTAAGAACTGAAGCAACCGGGACACTTTCTGAACACATTGGTCCAGATCTCTAGCTGGCATAAACCAGCCTGGCTCCTGTGAAGTCACTGAAGCTACATCATAGGTTCTAGAACTGGAAGGGACCTCGAGAGGTCATCGAGTCCAGTCCCCTGCCCTCATGGCAGGACCAAATACTGTCTAGACCATCCCTGGTAGACATTTATCTAACCTACTCTTAAATATCTCCAGAGATGGAGATTCCACAACCTCCCTAGGTAATTTATTCCAGTGTTTAACTACCCTGACAGTTAGGAACTTTTTCCTAATGTCCAACCTAAACCTCCCTTGCTGCAGTTTAAGCCCATTGCTTCTTGTTCTATCCTTAGAGACTAAGGTGAACAAGTTTTCTCCCTCCTCCTGATGACACCCTTTTAGATACCTGAAAACTGCTATCATGTCCACTCTCAGTCTTCTCTTTTCCAAACTAAACAAACCCAATTATTTCAGCCTTCCTTCATAGGTCATGTTCTCAAGACCTTTAATCATTCTTGTTGCTCTTCTCTGGACTCTCTCCAATTTCTCCACATCTTTTGCGGTGCCCAGAACTGGACACAATACTTCAGTTGAGGCCTAATCAGAATGACTTCTCGTGTCTTGCTCACAACACACCTGTTAATGCATCCCAGAATCACATTTGTTTGTTTTTTTTTGGCAACAGCATCACACTGTTGACTTATATTTAGCCTGTGGTCCACTATAACCCCTAGATCCCTTTCTGCCATACTCCTTCCTAGACAGTCTCTTCCCATTTTGTATATGTGAAACTGATTTTTCCTTCCTTTCCAAGTTTCCTGTTACTGTTTCTCCCTCCTCCTGAGCAGTGGGCCTACCCTGTCCTTGATCTTCCTCTTGCTTCTAATGTATTGATAAAAAGCCTCCTTGTTTCCCTTTATTCCCGTAGCTAATTTGAGCTCATTTTGTGCCTTTGCCCCTCTAATCTTGCCCCTGCATTCCTGTGTTGTTTGCATATATTCATCCTTTGTAATCTGTCCTAGTTTCCATTTTTTTATATGACTCCTTTTTATTTTTTAGATCATGCAAGATCTCGTGGTTTAGCCAAGGTGGTCTTTTGCCACATTTTCTATCTTTCCTACCCAGCGGAATAGCTTGCTTTTGGGCCCTTAATAGTGTCCCTTTGAAAAACTGCCAACTCTCCTCAGTTGTTTTTCCCCTCAGTCTTGATTCCCATGGGACCTTACCTATCAGCTCTCTGAGCTTACCAAAATCCACCTTCCTGAAATCCATTGTCTCTATTTTGCTGTACTACCTTCTACCCATCCTTAGAATTGCAAACTCTATGATTTCATGATCACTTTCACCCAAACTGCCTTCCACTTTCAAATTCTCAATGAGTTCCTCCCTATTTGTTAAAATCAAGTCTAGAACAGCTTCCCCTCTATTAGCTTTTTTAACCTTCTGAAATAAGAAGTTGTCTGCGTTGCAGTACATCAGCTCAGGGTCTGGCCCAGTGCAACCTAAAAACAATCTAATTCTCAAGGAAGGATTCAGTTTAGCAGAGTAAAACAGAGGGTCCAATTTTCCACCTTGTTCCATGCCAATGGAACTCCACTGATATTAAATGGGCAAAAGACAAGGCAACAGGATGTAGAGTCAGGCATAAAGCATTTTATGTCAAGGTGAATACCTCTGTAGCCCTCTACCAAACGAACACCTAGGGCCATTGGCTCAGGTCCTAGTGGGGATTATTCATTGTAGAACCTCTGGACCCTGTTTCTACCCTTGATTACACCTGGTCCAAGCCCACTGAAGGGGAACAAGGGAGCAAAGGGATGGAAGAGGAAAGAGAGAGCACAAGGGACTTTGCTAAATTTTGTCCTCTCTTCTTGCTGAAGGAATCTGCTGCATATCACATGGAGAAAAAGTCACTCTCCCCAGCAATGGCTTTAGAATATTCAGGCAATAAAGCTACTACAGTGGCTTCCTTAAACACAGGGTTTCCTTCTGGTTCTTTCCTGTAGAATGGGGAGAAAAATCAGGCGGTGCCTCCCCTCTATTAGGCAATCAGACCATGAGTTGCCATGATTACTTCAGGAGCCCTTCTCCTGACTGAATTTAAAACTCAGCTCTGCAATCCCCAATCTTTTGGCAGCTAAGAGCCAAATACAATAAAATGTAATTGCTGGTTGGTAATCCATTATTATGCGAGGTGGCTGGAGCAGCACTCCCTGTTTACAGAAACAGAATTCCTAAACAGGGTTAATACCTATCCTGGTTAACGAGCTTTTCGTGGAAAACTGGTCCTAGCTACACCCTTTGGTCCTAGCTACACCCTTTTTATATGAGACAGAGAACACCTATTCCAACATGCCTTTAACTGCTAGATGGGATCACTGTAAGGTAGTCAGTTACACTAGAGTCTCTTTCTCCTGCTGTTTATGTTGCAATTGATTAGTTTCAATTAACTGAGGTATTAAATGTCAAATTTGTTATTTACATATTTATATTTGGAGTCTCTGAGACCTGTTGCAATAGCCAGTAAAGAGACTTGGAATGAACATTTCTCTTTTTATTGTGTTTGATCTTGTCTAGTTGGCAAACATTCTTTTTCTCTTTCTTATGGCGTGGAAGCCCATTTTAATTCCCTGTTGAATACCTTGAACCTCAGACCCCTCTCATGTACACCAGTGTAAGTCAGAAGTGGCTCCACAGAAGATGGTGGAGCTTCACGGATATGAAAGTAGGGTGAGTGAGAGGCGAGTCAGTCCTCTGAGTATGCACCACAGTCAACAATGACTGTGAGAACATAAGAGCCAGCAGGGTGAACTTATGCATTGCTGGGTTGCTTGTGTAATCTGTGGGAGAAAGAAGTGTGTACCTTTTTCAGACTTCTCAGTGGCTAAGTGGAGAATTAATATTTGCATTTGAATTTAGTGTTGAGAAAAAGTTTTGGCTTGACAGCCCTGAAGTTCTTTATCCATAAATGAAGTATAACATGTTGCTCATGCTAAATCTGGAGGGAACACCTCTGGAGGCAAGAAGATAATTTCATTTTTTATTCATTTAGTCCTTGACCAGAGACTAACAGCGATGATACTGACACCAGATTGCTAGGAATAGGAATGAACTCACCAAGTAACTTCTGAAGCAGCCTTTGCTCGGTTGGTGACAGCTTTCATTCACTACCAGCCTAGTGGTGCTCTCCAGGAAAAAAAGCTTCATGCACCGTAGCCTCAGAGCCAGAGAGTGCCTCAGTTTTGGTTTTGAAATACTGTACAGTCAGTGAGCCAAATTAATCCCTGATATAACTTCACTGATGTCAATGGGAGGTTCACCAGGGATGAATATGACCTCCTGTATTTAGACTCCAGCTGCATTCCTAAAGTGTGTCTAAGTAAGGGAGCCTAAATTGTAGGTGCCAGCTGTTTGATCACTTCCTCATAAGCCACACAGTGTTCTGAGTCATAGGAGTTTGCTTTGGAAGCAGGAGAAGAGAATGACTTCCATCCTTCCCTGTAGTTCCCCCACAGGGAATAGGAAAGATAAAGATGCAAGATGTGCTTGGCAAGAAGATAAAGAGATAGCATGTAGGCTAGAGAGCAGGTTTCAGCTCTCCAGTTCCATCTGCCTGTAATTCCAAAACCAGAGTATATATTGCTTTGTTATTTAGTGTTACATTTCACATACCTGCCCAGCCCTCAGATGAGGGGCTATTTCTCCATTCTCTGAAATGACAGGTGGAATTTGTCTCCACCCATCAGTTAAGAGACATTTGGATTTTAGAGGCAAGAAACTTGATATATGCCTGAATCACCCCTCACCCCCCATATCCCAGCATTCATCAAAGTCTGGGTGCTGGTGAGGATGGAAACCAAATCCTCTTTCCATAATGGGCCAGATCCAACCCTACGATCAGAACACCTCAACAGTATAAGGACACTAGGGGCCGAAAGTTGCAATTCAAAGTCTGTCTGTTAACGAACCAAAGATAAACACATGAAGAGAAATATCCCAAAAACAAGAACAAAATGTATGGTGTAGGTAAGAAAGAGAGAATGTGGAGTGGGGTATGGAGTGTGTGACCTACAGGGTTTAAGGTGGTCAGAACCAGGCTGAAGTATCTCTTGGATCTCCCCCAAGAATACCCCTGGTACAATGTCTTTACTGAAACACGGAGTAGTTAGCTGGTGTCTTTGACAAGCAGGAGGCTGGGAGCTCCAGGAATCAGATGATGAGTGACCTGGCAGAAGCTGTGTGCAGCTTTCCCCTTCTCTCCTTTTCTCTGTCAGGCTGCAGAAAAGAAACAAAATGAGCTTCAAGACCTCTCTCCTCTCAGCCAGCTCTTTCTGCTACCGCCCATTCCTCCCTGGAGTCATTTTCACTGGCAAGCAGCTTCTTCCAGGAACCCAGACATGCAGCAGGCCAAGTCACTCCTATGCCAGCAGCCAATCAGATGGCAGGGAGTGGAGATTTTTAAGAAGAAGCTAATTAAACATGTTTTATTAAAAAATCCTCATTTTATGAGTGATTTCAGTGACGCATGAGAAACAAACACAATACAGGGAGTTGCCTGGGCATGAGGGTAGTGCAGGCGTTGTTCTGATGAGATTCAAAAAGAGATTAGTGACATATTCTTGGCCTGCATTCTACAGCTCATCTGTTGGATCTCAGCTGAAGACCTGGGAAAACGGTGGTAGAGTTTTACTTTTAGGCTTCACTGTGGACTTCATGAGTTCACACTGGGAGAGGGGTTACTGTTGCATGCACACCTCATTTGGCAGTGGTGAGCACATCTCAGCCCCCATTCTCCCTGGGCTTAGAGGCACAGAATCACACTCCTAATGTTTTGCCATACACAAAAAGCAGCCATATACTTTCAGTCTCAATGACTTCTTATTTGACACTTAGGGAAAACCAACAAAGGAAAACCTCCCTGAGAGAGCCAAGTGTGCATCTCTCCCCTCTGTAGCATGATGCATCTGGACTCAAAACAAAATAGCAGATGCCTGCTGGAGATACCTAGTAATATAAAGATGCAGTAGATAGGGCATATGGTCATAGCTATGATACACACCACATAGCTCATTCTAGTAGGAGGAGGTAGCTCCAGTGTCCTAGTCAAATTCCCTTGTACTTATAATGGACTTCTATGGAGCCTTTCAGCTGAGGATCTCAAAAGGCTTAACAAAATATGGACCAAATTCATCCTTAATGTAACTCCTCCACAGTTTGAATGACCCAGCCAACCAGTTCAGGGGTGGCACCTCTCTAGCACTGTTTAGTCTCAGTGACTCACCTTAATCAAGCCCCACTGTTTTTAGCTCCTGTAGGTGCTATGGTAATCCTCTCTCCATGGTACAGAATGCAATTACATATTCATAGATTCCAAGGACAGAAGGGACCATTGTGACCTCCCGTATCATACAGACCATAGAACATCCCCAAGAACTGATCCCTGAGAGACCACACTGGCAACATACCCACTCAATGATGATTCCTCATTTCCAATTACACACTAAGACCGATCAGCCAGTTTTGAATCCATTAAAACCATTCTGAACCATTCATAACTATGACATTATTGGCATTACTGAAACTTGGTGGGATAATACACACGACTGGAATGTTGGTGTGGATGGGTATAGTTTGCTCAGGAAGGATAGACAGGGGAAAAAGGGAGGAGGTGTTGCCTTATATATTAAAAATGTACACACTTGGACTGAGGTGGAGATGGACATAGGAGACGGAAGGGTGGAGAGTCTCTGGGTTAGGCTAAAAGGGGTAAAAAACACAGGTGATGTCGTGCTGGGAGTCTACTACAGGCCACCTAATCAGGCGGAAGAGGTGGATGAGGCTTTTTTCAAACAACTAACAAAATCATCCAAAGCCCAAGATTTGGTGGTGATGGGGGACTTCAACTATCCAGATATATGTTGGGACAATAACACCGCAGGGCACAGACTATCCAATAAGTTCCTGGACTGCATTGCAGACAACTTTTTATTTCAGAAAGTTGAAAAAGCTACTAGGGGGGAAGCTGTTCTAGACTTGATTTTAACAAATAGGGAGGAACTTGTTGAGAATTTGAAAGTAGAAGGAAGCTTGGGTGAAAGTGATCATGAAATCATAGAATTTGCAATTCTAAGTAAGGGTAGAAGGGAGTACAGCAGAATAGAGACAATGGATTTCAGGAAGGCGGATTTTGGTAAGCTCAGAGAGCTGATAGGCAAGGTCCCATGGGAATTAAGACTGAGGGGAAAAACAACTGAGGAAAGTTGGCAGTTTTTCAAAGGGACGCTATTAAGGGCCCAAAAGCAAGTTATTCCAATGGTTAGGAAAGATAGAAAATGTGGCAAAAGACCACCTTGGCTTACCCTTGAGATCTTGCGTGACCTACAAAATAAAAAGGCGTCATATAAAAAATGGAAACTAGGGCAGATCACGAAGGATGAATATAGGCAAATAACACAGGAATGCAGAGGCAAGATTAGAAAAGCAAAGGCACAAAATGAACTCAAACTAGCTATGGGAATAAAGGGAAACAAGAAGACTTTTTATCAATACATTCGAAGCAAGAGGAAGACTAAGGACAGGGTAGGCCCACTGCTCAATGAGGAGGGGGTAACAGTAACGGGAGACTTGGAAATGGCAGAGATGCTTAATGACTTCTTTGTTTCGGTCTTCACTGAGAAGTCTGAAGGAATGTCTAGTATAGTGAATGCTTACGGGAAGAGGGTAGATTTAGAAGAGAAAATAAGCAAAGAGCAAGTAAAAAATCACTTAGAAAAGTTAGATGCCTGCAAGTCACCAGGGCCTGATGAAATGCATCCTAGAATACTGAAGGAGTTAATAGAAGAGGTATCTGAGCCTCTAGCTATTATCTTTGGGAAATCATGGGAGACGGGGGAGATTCCAGAAGACTGGAAGGGGGCAAATATAGTGCCCATCTATAAAAAGGGAAATAAAAACAACCCAGGAAACTACAGACCAGTTAGTTTAACTTCTGTGCCAGGGAAGATAATGGAGCAGGTAATCAAAGAAATCATCTGCAAACACTTGGAAGGTGGTAAGGTGATAGGGAATAGCCAGCATGGATTTGTAAAGAACAAATCATGTCAAACTAATCTGATAACATTCTTTGATAGGATAACGAGCCTTGTGGATAAGGGAGAAGCGGTGGATGTGATATATCTAGACTTCAGTAAGGCATTTGATACAGTCTCGCATGATATTCTTATAGATAAGCTAGGAAAGTACAATTTAGATGGGGCTACTATAAGGTGGGTGCATAACTGGCTGGATAACCGTACTCAGAGAGTAGTTGTTAATGGCTCCCAATCCTGCTGGAAAGGTATAACAAGTGGGGTTCCGCAGGGTTCTGTTTTGGGACCGGTTCTGTTCAATATCTTCATCAACGATTTAGATGTTGGCATAGAAAGTACGCTTATTAAGTTTGCAGATGATACCAAACTGGGAGGGATTGCAACTGCTTTGGAGGACAGGGTCAAAATTCAAAATGATCTGGACAAGTTGGAGAAATGGTCTGAGGTAAACAGGATGAAGTTCAATAAAGATAAATGCAAAGTGCTCCACTTAGGAAGGAACAATCAGTTTCACACATACAGAATGGGAGGAGACTGTCTAGGAAGGAGTATGGCAGAAAGAGATCTAGGGGTCGTAGTGGACCACAAGCTTAATATGAGTCAACAGTGTGATACTGTTGCAAAAAAAGCAAACGTGATTCTGGGATGCATTAACAGGTGTGTTGTAAACAAGACACGAGAAGTCATTCTTCCGCTTTACTCTGCGCTGGTTAGGCCTCAGCTGGAGTATTGTGTCCAGTTCTGGGCACCGCATTTCAAGAAAGATGTGGAGAAATTGGAGAGGGTCCAGAGAAGAGCAACAAGAATGATTAAAGGTCTTGAGAACATGACCTATGAAGGAAGGCTGAAGGAATTGGGTTTGTTTAGTTTGGAAAAGAGAAGACTGAGAGGGGACATGATAGCAGTTTTCAGGTATCTAAAAGGGTGTCATCAGGAGGAGGGAGAAAACTTGTTCACCTTAGCCTCCAATGATAGAACAAGAAGCAATGGGCTTAAACTGCAGCAAGGGAGATTTAGGTTGGACATTAGGAAAAAGTTCCTAACTGTCAGGGTAGTTAAACACTGGAATAGATTGCCTAGGGAAGTTGTGGAATCTCCATCTCTGGAGATATTTAAGAGTAGGTTAGATAAATGTCTATCAGGGATGGTCTAGACAGTATTTGGTCCTGCCATGAGGGCAGGGGACTGGACTCGATGACCTCTCGAGGTCCCTTCCAGTCCTAGAGTCTATGAGTCTATGAGTCTATAACTGCAATACAGTTGGTCCCTAAAGACACTGCATGGGATTGCAACATCTGTCACATTGGCCCCATAAGGAAGTGGGTGTAACTAGGGGTCTTGTCTGCCAACCAAGGGGAACCTAGTGGTTTATTCCCTGGGTGGTGTGACAACAAGCACCTTTTATAATTTCCAGTAACTACCAAGCAAGCAAACTGCACAAGAATTTAAAATGTGCATGCAGGGGATGAGCCACTTCCTTATTTTGTGCTAATTTAAGATCAGATGGAAGCTTCATATGACAGAACGGAGGGGGAAGCTCATGTTCCTTGCTCCTAGCATAGGTCACAACAAAGACAAGGGTCTTTTCAGTGTTGTGCTGCCACCAATATTCACTTCTGTCTAGCTGCCAAATTCCTCCCTGTGCCGCCACCATGTTCACATTGTCAAGGGGTCCTGTCACCAGTGTGCAAGTGCCATTACACACATTGGGTGAGATTCTGTGTTGCGTTTCCTGGTATGCTCTGAGCAGAACTCAGAGCATAGCAGGAAGCAGGGCAAAGGCAGTGTCACTCCACATTTGATTCCTGTGCCCCCCAAATTCCAGGCTGCTCCAGGGACTGAGAGGGTCCATGGAATACTTTAGTTAGCTCAAGGGGCTCCTCTGAGTTATGTAGCCCAACCCAGGTTGCCTACAGAATTATACAGCGTCCATCCCCTATTCAATGCAATGCCAGTGAAAGAGGAATGCTTCCTTGGCTGCCTAAGGTGCTTTTATAACAGTACAGAGGGGTGAATCCTTGCCATTTCGAACATCTGTTCCTTGTAGGAAAGGATGCAAGCTCTCCTCTGCTTTCTCTGAGATTAAGCCACTTACTTTGAAGATGGTCACTCGGTAATCCCAGGAATCACTGCACAGCTTGTTGTAAGAACCTGCAGAAAGAGACGAATTTTGCTAAGTGCTCTGCACATCATCACCTCCCAAAGCAGGCTACATATATCCTTCATACTGTATTCTTCCTACGAGGGACTCATGCATGTGGGGATATACGATAAACATTAGAACAATCCCAGCTTTCCCTCTCCTGAGTTCGAGCAGTATGCCAGGTTCAGGTACTCACCCTGGTCCTCATCCCTGAGGGGGCAAAACCACCATCCTTTCAGTTAAGAGCCAACCGTGTAGAACAATTTTATCAACTCCATGCCCAAGATTTAGCACCCTCGATTCATAAAGAATTAAATGAAGGTAATATAATTAATGCCAATCAACATGAGTTTATGGAAAATACATCTTGTCAAACTAATTTGATATCTTTTTTTGATGAGATTACAAGTTTGGCTGATAAAGGTTATAGTGTTGACACAATATACTTAGACTTGGTACCACATGCCATTTTGATTAAGAACCATGAAGATATAAAATAAACATGGTAGACATTATATGGATTAAAAGCTGGCTAACTGATGAATCTCAAAACATAATTGCAAATGGGAAATCAGCATAGAATGAGTGTGTTTCTAATGGGGTCCCACAGGGATCGGTTCTTGGCCCTAGGCTATTTAATATTTTTATTAATGACCCGGAAGAAAACATAAAATCAACACTGATAAAAGTTGCAGATGACACAAAAATTGGGGAAATGGTAAATAGGAAGTTCACTGATTCAGAGCTATCGCGATTTCTTGGTAAACTTGGCACAAGCAAACAATGTGCATTTTAATATGGCTAAATATACATGTATACTTGCAAGATAGGGAACTCTGTCCTGGGAAGCAGGGACTCTGAAAAAGATTGGGGGTTGTGATGGATCATCAACTAAACACAAGCTCCGAATGTGATGCTGCAGCCAAAAGGGCTAATGCAATCTGTGGATATATAAACAAGGGAATCTTGAATGGGCAGCAGAACTGGACACAGTTCAAGGTCACTGATAAAATGGAGAGGTTTCAGAGAAGAGCCATGAGACTGATTAAAGGATCAGAAAACATGCCTTATAGTGACACACTCTAAAAGCTCAATTTGGGTTAACAAAAATAAGATTAAGGGGTGACTTGATTACAGGCTATACGTGCCTACATGGGGAACAAGGATTTAATAATGGGCTCGTCAATCTAGCGGAGAAAGGTATAACATGATTCAATGGCTGGAAGTTGAAGCTAGCAAAATTCAGACTGGAAATTAGGTGTAAATTTTTAGCAGTGAGGGTAATTAGCACTGGAACAATTTATCAAGAGTTGTGGCGGATTTTCCATCACTTTTAACTTTTAAATCAAGATTGAATGATTTCCTAAAAGCTCTGCTCTAGGAATTATTTTGGGGGAGTTCTCTGGCTGTGTTATACAGGTCAGACTAGATGATCACACTGGTTCATTCCAGCCTTGGAATATATGAATTCATCACACTGATTGTCACTTCATAGCTTCTGTCTGTTTTTAGTTTGCCATAAAGGCAAAAAGTTTTCCTTTAAAAAAAATCACTATTGAAGACTTTCTTGAATGTAAATAATATCTGAAGCCTTGATGGATTCTTCACCAACATGAGCATTAGCTACTAATAACTTTGCATACTACTGAGCTGATTTGTAATATGTGACACCTGCAACTACTTACACCAGCAAAAGGAACTGAAACACAAAAAAACCTGGACTTGGTTTGCTTTTAAACTCAGTATGAAATTGTTTGACTCGCCTGATCTCCATCCTGTTCTTTTCTCGAAAGGAAAGAAACAAGCAGCAATGGCAAATTATTTCAAACACACCCACACACACACTCAGGAGAAAAAAAGAGAACAACAAAGAAAAGAGGGTGAGGGAAATGCAGAGAAAAAACTGAGGTAAGAAATGAAAATAAAGACGCTTGAAGCCAGGAGGATATGAAAGGAGATAGAGGAGAGGTTACAGATCTACAAATTAACAATGAAGAGGTAACTTTATGGGAGATATTCTTTCTCCTGCTTTGGCCTATGTACACCATTTCAGCCACATATATGCACTGTGAGGGGCCTAGAAACAATTTCCCTAGCACGAACATCCCTACATTGCCTGTCTCACAAGCAGGGGTATAGGGGATTTGCTGGAATGGAGGGGCCATGCCAGGGATGGAATGAAGATTCTAGTCTAACACAGTCCACCAGCAGCTTTTGTGATATAGGTGAAAACAGCCCCTTATACTGGGTACTGCACCAACTCAGCAGCAGCACAGACTCAGGAGAGGTGTGCCACAAAGGAGGTGCGCCACAGAATCGTTATCAATCAAGCTCACATCACTGTGGTATCTGAGCACATTAGGGAGAAAATAATGAAGGGGAAAGAGGGAAGACCCATAATGCATGAGCTGCTTCTCCTGACAGCAGCTCAGCATGGCTCCTACTGGCATGGCCTTTTGATTCACCTCATAAAACTGCTGCCTAGGATGCCACAAGAAGCCTGGGTTCTCATTTAGCTGCAGTGAAATGCCATCCCGAGGCCAGAAGAGACCACTCTGATCATCCAGTCTGACCTTCTGTATAGCAAAGCCCAGGAGCGGTGCCAGGGTTTTTGCCGCCCTACCAGGTGTCCTTCCGCACTCCCGGTCATTGGCGGCAATTCTGCAGCTGGGGGCTCCTTCTGCACTCCTGGTCTTCAGGGCACTTCAGCGGCAGGTCCCGGAGCTAGTGAAGGACCCGCCGCAGAATTGCCGCCGCTGACCCAGAGCGCAGAAGGACCCCCTGCCGCCGAATTGCCACTGAGGGTGGCAAAATGCCACCCTCTCAAATCCTTGCGCCCTAGGCAATCGCCTAGGTTGCCTAAATGGAAGCGCCGGCCCTGGCAAAGCCCACAGGACATCCCCAGAATAATTCAATTCAAACTAGAGCAGATCTTTTTTTAAAAAAATCCAATTTTAATTTAAATATTGCCAGTGATGGAGAATCGACCACGACCCTGGTTAAAATGTTCCAGTGGTTAATTACTTTCACTGTTACAAATGTATACCTTATTTCCAGCCTGAGTTTGTCTAGCGTCAGTTGCCATATCATAGCAAACCCATGCCATTATGTACAGACACACAGTGAAATGCAAGAAGCAGGTTAAAGTCATAGTTTGGATGTGAAGTCTCCAAAATCTGTCATCTGACCTGCAAAGGGTGACTGGGGGCAAATCTAAACTAAAGAACAAGTGCTGAGTGGAAACAGCCAGGTTAAATGAATAGATCCTTCAATATTAAGGCCTTAAGGGACTATTCTGAGTATCTAGTGTGACCTCTTGCATAACATAGGCCAGAGAATTTCAAACCGTAATTCCTGCTTCAAGCTCAATAATTTATGGCACAGCTAGAATATCTCTTTCAGAATCTGTTAAGTGGGGCTGCCGATCATTTGGGAGTTAAAACTTGTAAGAGAAGAAAAATAGGTACTAATGTGTACACTTGTAACAGGGCTGCATGTAACCTATGACAGTATTTTTGAGCTGAATGCCCACTTGTCAAACTTTTTCCCCCTAATGTCGCTGCTGATTTTAAGTCAAACATGGTGCCTAAGTGGTGCTGCACAGAAGGGAGATGGACTATTAAAATAACTCAGGATGGTGAGAACACTCCTCCCTCAGCCTGAGGAGCAGATGTGGATATGGCTGCCGACAGTGAGGAAAACAGGGTTACTTTGTACATGCCATGCTGAGTCTGTTTCCTTAATTGTTTTTCAGGGTTACTGGAGAAATCTCCCCATCATTTCCTGTTTGGAGAGAGCAAGTGACAAATCCCTGACTGGGCTGAGAATGGGTGAACAATTAACAGAGGCAACATAGTGCCAGGTGGCACCTGCTGTCTTGAGTTACAGCTTAAACAACAGCACTGTTTTCTGTTGGTGGCTTTCTGGGTCCTTTTATTCAAGGCCCTGTGGTTGTGTGAGGTTGGTTAGGGTGTCTCCCAGGTCTGACACAGACACTGACCTTTCACAAAGAGGTTGTGGCTGATGGCTAAAAACTCTGACCTTTTTACTGTACCTCCCTTTTAAAAATTCCTGTGGTCACTACTGCTGTCTTCTTCTGTCTGTGTAGCGAGCTCTCTTGCTCACTTTCTGATGCCAGTTGCCCGGACATTAAATAAAGTACAAAAGCCAAACAACCTACTAAATTACAGGAGAAAAATATTAACCCCTTCTATCTCTGCCGCCTCCAAACTCTTGCTCCTAAGTCTTTAGGAGTTTAAGGTCACTGAAATAGTTATTTTGCTTTCTTTCAAATGGCAGAGAGAATTCCAGGAAGTTTCCGCCAGGACCCACAACTGCAATTCCTAGAACTGGAATTCACAGCTGCTGACTCGGCTTGAGCTTTTCCTGGAACAGCTGGGCCTCTGGTCGCCTCATTCGAAAGGAGGGAAGAAAACAAAAAAAGATTTAAGAAGTCACGGGCTGGGGGGCTGGAAGTGGAGACAGAGAAGAATCACAGAAAACGGGCAGCATTTCCCTTATCCTTTCACCACGCCATGTTCCAAGGATACCAGAACCTCTCCCTCCCTTTTTATTCAAATCCCAGCAGGACTGAAAATGATTATTTTACTTTTGTTCTTAAATATCAAAGAGTGCATGAACCTGAGCTGTGAGCCCAGCTGCGGCCTGTCTGGGCCATCCGCTCATGCAGACTGTCCCCAATTCCCACTCTTCCCATGCTGGAAGGAATTCCTCTAGCTGGTTTTGCTTCCCACTGCTGGCATGTCTTGGAGATTGCTTTCAGTAATCACATATCTCAAATTGAAGAATGACTCAGGGACAGGAGGCAGCAATATCTGGGTGTTGATGGCCTCTCAAACTGGATTTTACTTTCAGTGTTCAAAGGACGTTATGCAAAGTGATGTTTTAGGTATGAATAGTTTTGGGTGAAACAGACCCCAATGCAGCAGGGTTTAAACTGTGTGTTGGGGCTTATGTGGAAGATCTGCACTGGGATGGATTTCCCCCAAAGGATGATATGCTTTATCAGCTTTCACTTGCTGGTATGTTTCATGGTTAATGCTAGGGTGACCAGACAGTAAATGTGAAAAATTGGGATGGGGGTGGGAGGTAATAGGAGCCTATATAAGAAAAAAACCCCAAAATTGGGACTGTCCCTATAAAATCGGGACTTCTGGTCACCCTAGCTAATGCCTGTGATGTGTGTTAAAGGAAACCTGCGATTAACACAGTGAAAATCAACTGTTTTATAGAACAAACTTCCTGGCTTTTTTAAGTAACCACTTTCACATATTTTGTGTCTATATTGTGACAGATATGGTAATCTCCTGCAATATCCTCAGAAGACCTTATTGTATTAAGTTTATGTATTAAGATGGGCCGGGATTGTATGCAACTTCCCTGTGGGGAGATGTAACAGATGTCAGACCTGGGAAGTGTAAAGGAGTTCCAAATACTATTCTGAAAACATCCGGACAGGTATGGACTTCTGGGACAATAAGTGTTAAGTGGATTTCCTGGGGAATCCCCAGGGAGAGGGAATCCCCAATTCCGGTGATGAAAAAACCTAGCCTTTTGAAGCTATGCCATCAGGAGAGGGTCATTGTCTTCTGGTTTACCTGTCACAAGAGGCCAAAATCAAAGGCCCAAGCAGTATAAAATAATGGCTGACCTGACCAGCCTTTGCTCTGGTGGTGGATCTAAAACAGATGAATTTGTAACCATGGGGAAAACCCAGCTAGGGGTTCTGAGGGGCTAAAACCCACCAGAGCCCTAGACTGGAGAGGGAAGTGACCTCTGGAAAGCCTTCTAGCATGTGTGTAGGATCTTTTATTGTTTTAATGTTTTCTCTGTAATGCTTTTACCTTAAGAATATTAGAAGGAGCAGTGTGGTAACATATAACTACAGGTCATACACTAGTCATAGCCCTTGGAGAGAAGGCCAAGTGCAGGCGCTAGCCGTTTTAGGCAGTCTGGCTTGCTGGGGATATCACAGTATAAAGCAGAGAGCTGTGCAGACTTAAAATCCCCAGTCAAGAGGGAGGGCGACGTGGATTTATTCCGCCCAACGGGGCCGGCATTAGCAAGTGCGGGACCCGATTTGTATTCACCTGCTGTCCAAGAGAGGTGAGAGCTGGGAGTCAGAGGAGCAAACTGGGTGCCCTTGGGGACCATGGATGGGGAAAACAAGTGCAGTTGCCCTGAGACTGACATACAATGCATGTGTATGAATCAGAAACCAACCAAATGGAACGCTGGGAAATAAACTGGACTGTGGACCAAATTCTCTTCTCCACTATACTGGTACAACTTCATAAAAATGAGGAAGGGAGCACGTGAGAGCTAAGAGAAGAATTTGTCCCCAGATGTGACTGGCTAATGTTGTAGACATTCATTCCCTAGAAATGCACTTTACAGCCAAATGTATAATGGGATATACATCCAACTTCTATGAGTAGGGCTAAGGGCAGGCAGCTCCCATTTTAATGTATTGGAAAGCATTTATATATATACACAAAAGCATTGATGCACCTGCCGATGGGTTTGAGGCTACCAGAAAAAGGCAGTCTTGGAAGGGAAGAGCTCTTAAAATAATTAACTGACTGAAAAGTTAAAGCAAAAGATGTGGGAGGAGCCAAGAAGAAATTAGACTGGGAAAGACAGTAATAAGATAAATAGATTTCCTTGCTCCTCCACTACCAATTTCTCTTTCCAATTGTGTGCACGGTGGTGGAAGGTGACAACTCGGTTCCATTTCCTGGCCTGTCCCCAAGGTCACAACCCCGTGTGTTTATTTGGTTTATAAAAGGTTGAGAGAGGATGTTTGTGTAGCAGAGAGAAATTACTATGGACTTTCACCCTCAGGATCTCCAACTGAGTGTGCCAGTGTCCAGGGAAAATATACACTGAACAGGGGCTATGAAAGGGGATGGGGAGGAGAGCTCTCATTTTCTCTCTCTAACTTCTCTCCTACCTGGTCCCTAGCGAATTGGTTTCTGCAGGGCCAGGAAAATGAAAAAAAGAAGAGGAAATTATTCTGATCTATAGCATGAGAATATTTTCAGGCCATGCCATTAAACCTACTCAGCCACTGGTGTTATAGACAACAGGGAAGTAGTCAGCAGTATGAATTATTATGTATCTAAAAGGCTAAATTGTGGCTTTGATACAACCCTTGGGCAAGGAGCAGTACTTAGTTTCATTAACCTTAGTGTAGATCAGGAACCAGGTAGTAACTCAGACAATAACATTCTGGCCCCAGTTCCCTTTTGCTCTGGGAGCTGCCGATATCCACTGTCAAATACTGACAAACGCTGAACCATTGTAAATGCATTTTAGGCTTCAGAAAATAAATATACATTTTTAAAGACAGGAATCCAATGGCAATAATAACAACGAGAGGCTTCAAGATTATTTTGTGTATGCCACTATCCTAAAGCCTTTTAAGTCCAAAAGACAGGTTCTCTCCCCACCTCCACCAGACTCCCACTGCCAGTTTAGTTACAGTTCTTTGCCCATTTGGAGTAGCCACTGGGGTAGTCGGCCATGAGAAGCAGGATTAGGAACCTGGCATTGCTCCACATCTAGTCCCCACTCTTCCTATGGGAACCAATGCAAAGTGAGTTTAAACTAACAGATGGAAAAGCCTGTACTCTTGGGCCTCCAAAGGCCAGTATCAGGTGACTTAGTGTAAGGGAAGAATATGTGGCCACATGGTGGTCCCAGAGGTTGAGTCATGTTATCTCTGGGTAGAATAGCACTTCCACCTAACACAGGCCACCGTGGTCACTGTCAGGATGTGATGCAAAGTTTTGGAGACTGAGTCACCTACTCCCTACCAGCCAATCCCCTCTCTTGACACAAAATGGAAGAGTGCAAAAGGGAAGGGGAACAGGAAACTGTGAAAAGCCATACTGATGTCACCAGAGGCAGCATCAGAAAGAATGAGCATCCCCATGTCTGTAGCCTCTCTCACAGGTTCTGCTAAATGATGGAACAAGACAGGACTTCCTACAGTTTATGCCCACAGTGCTGGTGCTGGGTTTCCAGGAGGGAAGGGCTTAGCACATCCTCATCATCTCCTTACAATGAGACAGAATGATATAAACAACCCTTTTCTGGGGCAGCAAGAGGAGATTATCAGGAGAGCTGGTCTACAGTGTTATGAAGTTCCTTTACTCTACAGAGTACTGCAATTGGTGGTGATCAGCTCTACCTACATATGCTGTTCTCTCTATGATCGGGTCACCCTTACACAGAAGGTACTCCTTGCTTGGTTCCACCACAGATTCAGAGTGACATTGCCTCTTTAAGACCACATCCTTGAGCCTGTCTCCTTCCAGGGTTTTCCTGATTGTTACACATCTACAAACTAGATACAAATTAAGAATGTAAGAGCAAACCAAACCAAACCTCAGGAAAATGGTTTCATCAGGTTGGCCGACTGAGGAGGAAAAGGATGGATGGGGCAGCCCAGAAATTATTATTTATCCATTGTAGAAAACAGCTATTTTTCTCACTCTTTGCTCAGATTTGGCTTAAGTACTGAGTCCCAGCTGTAAAAAGCTCAGAAATACAAAACAGATTTTTTTTTCATATGAAGCAAATTGCACAAATAAAACTGAAATCTGACCTTTCTGTAAAGAGCTTCTAATATGCTCTGTACAGCCCGCTGCCAATGCCAGTTCACCAAATCAGCTCAACTTTTTGTGGAAGCTGCAGTCCTCCATAATCCCCTATTTCTGGCCTTTATTCCTTCTTATAGCCCTGGTGGTGGCAACACTCCTTCCAGCCTCACACAACTGAATGGGCTTCCATTCTTAGCCTGTGCACATTGTTCTGAGGGATTGGGCGAGATCCCCTCTTTCTACCAGCTAGCACTGCATGTGCTGCTTCTGCAGCACTCCTAGCCTGGGATCAATATTTAATTCAAATCTACATGGTGGTGGCAGCATTGCCCATCAGCTATTACATGACTGGGCCAACCAGAAACTTATATTTTATACCATTCCTACAGGAGTAAGATTCCCAGCAGTATGGCGATAGGAGAGCAGGTGCTTAAAGTTTATAGGTGGTTTTAAAGATCACACAGTGAATTGTAGAAGCGATAGTCAAGATCTCATGGCCAAAGAGAGAGCATGGAAATATTCAGCCTGAACCCAGCATTGCACAGATCTGACATGTTTTAGGCAAAGGCTGTTTTTTCTATCCCTCTCCCACTTTCATTCTCTCATTTCACTGTTTCTGTTTTCTTTCTTTGTTTACCACTCTCTGTACCATTTTCTCATTCTCTGGAAAGCAGTATCTCCTTCCCTCTTATTCTCTGCAGCCTTCCAGTCCTGTCTCTCAATCCTTCCCTATGTGTACAATCCCTCCTCAATTGCCCCATGCTTCATCCTCGTCCCATCTTGCTTCCCTCTGCCCTGGGACCTTCATCTTCTTCTATTTCCCCAGCCTTCTTTTCTTCTGGCCTTAACAGATATGCACCCATCAGTGGAAAATGACTCATACATTTTAAATTAAGTTGAATAACAAGACAGCCATTTGTTTGACATCAGATGGACCTACAGAAAGATAGTATCTGAACTGTAAAGAAGTATCTTTTCCCTTTTTTGCTGATTTTGCTTTCTTCTAAATGTTTCTGTAGAGCTCTCTTCTCCTTCACAGTATGGCCACAGGGCAGGACAGCACAACGCTCGGTCCAGCCAGCTACAGAGAGTCAGGGAGCTATTTTTCGCCACCAAGATTGCCTTTACTACCACTCAGAGATTCTATTTCCCTCTCACAGCTTAGTCTTCATCTTTTCCTGATTCTATTCAAGGCCTGTGTGAACCACAATCCTGCAGCCATAGAATTTGCCATGCAATCCACCCCTTCCCACAGAACTATGCGCCCAGATTTAAGCATTTATTAAAACAAAAGTGTTACTAGCCCCTACAGCTGAGAAGAAAATCTCAGAAACCATGAGCTAAGCGTAATCTGATGCAATGCTGTTTGTCTGAGTCTGCAGAGAGCCTGAAACAACAATGTTGTAAACTGCAGTATTCACACTGAAACTTAAAGATGACAATGTAAATATCAGTGGTAAATATCTCACTGCTGATGGTTTAAACAACCAGCTCATGTGTTCATCTCACAATCTCAAACTATGTCCCCAGGTGCCAAAAGCCCCAACTGTACCCTACCCAGATGCCAAAACATCTGGATTTCCCCCCTTCCTTGATGGCAATATGGTCTGAGTCACATCAGTGGGGGAAAGGATTCAACAGACAAGAATAAAATATATGGAGCAGAGAAAACACAGTGAAAATGGAATGGGAGGCAGAGGGGTAATAGGTCCATGATCTACAGTGTTCAAAGATGCCCAGAGCTGATGCCTTTAAGAGCTAGACTGGAATGTCTCCTCTGTGAGGATGTTCTGGTATAGATTCTCAAATGAGACTTGGAAGCCCTGAGCTAGTGCCTATTTGGGGAGGCTGTAGGGAGCTCTAACAGTGTGATGACGAATGACCTGGCACAGCCTATGTGCAGCATTCTTTCCCCTTTCTCCGTCAGACTGTGGCAATATAATGTAATGAGCTCTAAGAAATATGTCCTATCAGTCAGCTCCCCCTCTGCCATCAGCTTTCTGCAGAACAGCCTGCCCCTCCCCTCTTCTCCCCGTAGTCATTTTAGCCAATAGCTGGAATCTTCCCGGAAATCAGACAAGACAAAAGTCGAGTCACTCATCTGCCAGCCACCCAATCACACAGCAGGGTGAGGAGATTTTTTAAGAGGAAACTATTTGAAAAAATAGAAGCAGCTCTTTGCTTTTTCTCAGGACCTGGCTTCTGCGTAGTGTGACACACACAAAAACCCAAGCACTTGGATGACGCCATCCAAATGAAAACCAGGCAGAAGTAACATGGGGGACAGGGTTGTGCAAAGCTCTGAATTAGGCTTGGAACATGCACAGCCCAAAGTGCATGTCAGAACATGAGCTAAAAGCTCGCTTCAGGAACCCAAGAGAAATCCAGTCCCCTCCTCTGTCATGCTCCTGTATCAGACACAGACCGACTACAGAGCGTTTATTTCTAAGGAAGATACATACCAGGCGTGTTCATCATAAGATCCTTTAATGCTCTGCCAGGTATGGCTGAGGTTAGCTTAAATGAGGTATTTTACACACAGTGCCACCTAGTGGCTGAACAGTACAATACAGTTTCACATTCCATTACATCTCTCCATTTAAGTTCTACATTCCTACCATTTACAATAGTTACATTATCACACTGTCTCTGAAGTTCAGGATGTATCAGTCTGTTAAGTGTCTCTGAATTGTACTTGTTTTCCAGTTACACAACCAAAACACACAACCTCTTAGCCATCTGGCTGTCCATTAGTTGAAATGACTGGCTGTGGTTGGTCCTGAATCCTTGAATCGTCTTCTTCTGTTCTCCATCCATTATCTGTAGAGTTTGCTCTGTTCATTTCTCTCTCTGAGGAACAAACTGTAGATGTCAATGGTTTCTGTTGAACCCTCCACCATCAATCACATATGATCTGGGCACTGAATTCTTTTTCTTTATGACAGCTGGAGTTGTCCACACCTTTTCTCCACCCAATTTGACATGAACACAGTCACTAGGTTCTAGACCCAGCAGTTCTCTAGCTGAATGAAATCTGTTGCAAAAGAGTTCATAAGCTCTTTATGCCTTTTTAATCCAATTTGGCAATTCTCTTCATGTCTGGCCACTTTGGAGCTGGATTCCTTTCCAAAGTTGGAACAGTAGTTCTGAGTTGTCTTCCCATCAGGAGTTGTGCTGGGTTATGTCCAGTAGCTGCTATTGGTGTTGATCTGTAACTCAGAAGAGCAAGGAATGGATTTTCCTGTTGTATGATTTCTTGGCTGTCTGTACAGCTCTCTCAGCCTCTCCATTGGCTTGTGGATAATGTGGGGTGCTAGCAATATGATCAAAATCTTATTTTGTTTGGAATGACAAATTCTGCTGCAATGACTTGTGGTCCATTGCCCATCACTAGCTGTTCTGGAATAATAAAGTTTCTTGGTAACTCTGTGACATGTTATGTCTTTCAAACATATTATTTCTATATGCCTGGAAAAATAGTCCATGACGACCAGGTAATGATGATCTCTGAATTTGCATAAATCTGCAGCTAGTCTCTTTAAAGATCCCTCTGGCAGAGGTGTTGTTATTAAAGTTTCTTTGTGTTGTGTTGGTCTGTTAGTTCTGCAGTGTTCACATACAGATACTTTATTCTTTATGCTTTTGCTGGTTCCTAGCTACTACACTAACTAGTTGGTTCATTAGCAGTATTTAGTTAATCCTTGATGAGGTTTAGGATTTCTCCTCTCATTTTGTTTGGAATTAAGATGCAATTACCTTTAATTGTAAGTCCATTTTGATTCACTTAATTGTCCACGCATTGCAAAGCAGTCTCTTGTCACTCCCTCATTGTCCTTTAGATAGTTGTGCCAGCTGGCTCTAATGTAACTTAGAACTTCCTGAAGTAGCGTTGTCTGTCAAGGTTGCTTTCTATAGTTGATGTAGTCTCTTTTCTGACACTGGTCTGTACGCATCCAGAGCAGGGGTCTGCAAAGCAGTGCCCGCCGGTGCCATGGTGCCCTCGGGGGCATATAAATGCGACCGCTTCCTGGCTGGCGGTGGAGCATCCGCCAAAATGCCTCTGAATTTCTGTGGTGTTTCAGCGGCAATGCCTCTCGATGACATCACTTGTTGGCGGCAAGTGACGTCATCGAGAGGCGTCACTGCCGAAACGCCGCAGAAATTTGGTGGCGACGCCTCTCGATGATGTCACTTGCCACCGACAAGTGACGTCATCGAGAGGCGTCGCCGCTGAAATGCTGCAGAAATTTGGCGGCATTTCGGCAGGTGCTCCACCGCTGCCATGGTCCTTTGTCTGGCACTCACCAGACGAAAAGGTTGGGGACCGCTGATCCAGAGCATCCACATAAGCCTTTACGTAATATTCAAGCTCACAGATAGATGAGTGTGATGCTGGGCTCCATGACAGAGTATCTGCTACTACCAGATTTTTCCCAGGATCATATTTAGCAAAAGGGTTAAATCACATTAACCCAAACAATAGATGTTATCATCTCAGTGGTGCTTGATTCAAGTCTTTTCCATTGTTGAGGGTTACAAGTGGTTAGTAGTCTATCATCAGTATAAACTAGGGATTCTCAAACTGGGGTCGGGACCTCTCAGGGGGTCATGAGGTTATAACATGGGGGCTTGTGAGCTGTCAGTCTCCACCCAAAATCCTGCTTTGCCTCCAGCATTTTTAATGGTGTTAAATATATTTAAAAGTGTTTTTAATTTATAAGGGGGGGTCGCACTCAGAGGTTTGCTTTGTGAAAGGGGTCATCAGTACAAAAGTTTGAGAACCACTGGTATAAATGAATCCAATCCACACAGATATCTGTAATGTATGCCCATATGCTCGCCAGGCACTCCTTTTCAGTCTGTGCATATCGTTTTTCTGCTTCTGTGAGTATGGGAGAGCAAAATGCAGTTGGCTTCCACTCAGAGCCATATTGTTGCAACAATACACCCACTAGGCCATAGCTGCTTGCACTTACACTGACCATGGTGGGTTTGTTCATGACATAGTGCTAGAGAACTGGAGTTGCTGAGATAATTTCGTTTACCTTTTTGAAGGCAATGTCTTGATTTGGTCCCCATACCCAAGATGTGTTGGACTTTAACCATTCATTCAATGGTTTTGTCACTGTAGAAAGGTCTTGTGGGTATTGAATAAAGTAATTTACCATCCCCAGGGTGTGTCTCAGTTCTGGTACATTAGTTGGTGCATTCAATTCTCAAATTGCTTTTACTTTTTCAGGGCTAGGACTGATTCCATCTTTGTTTATTGTCTGTCCCAAAAATTCGCTTTGGGGTAGGCGGAAAATGTATTTTTCCTTGTTTAGCTTCAGTCCACACTGATTGATTAGTCTTAGGACTTTGTTGATGGTTTTGTTATGTTTTTCCATTGAAGACTGTTATGTTATGTTTTTGTAATGTTTTTCCATTGAAGATATCAAAATATCATCCATAAAAACTACAACTCCATTTGTGTCCAATAACAGTTCTACCTTCATTCTTTGGAAAATGTCAGGTGTACTGGTAATCCCAAATGGTGATCTTTGAAAGCAAACTCTCCCAAAGGGTGTGATAGAGCACTAAACTGACTGCATTTCTTTGGCTAAAGGAATTTCTCAGAATTCACTTGAGGCGTCCAGCTTGGAGAATACTGTAGCTCCTTTCACGTTGGGGAAGAAGTCGTCCAGTGTTGGGAGGATATAGCTTTCTCTCAAAACTGTTTCATTACATCTTTTGAGATCCACACAGATTTGTATTTTCTCATTTGTCTTTATAACTGGTACCATTGTGGCACTCTATGTTATTGGAGAGATTTTCTCGATTATGCCAATCCATTCCATTCTCTTTAATTCAGTTTTTCTTTATTTTTTTTTTTGCTTTATTGCTTTATTTATTTGCTTTATTAAGTACTGAGATTGGAATCCTGTGAGGTGTATGTACACTATATGGTTCAGCATTGCCTCTTTAGGTTATTTGTACTGGTTCTCCTTTCAAAAGTTCAATATCACTGAATATTTCATTGAGTTCTTCCACCTTTCTCACTAAGCCCATCATGGCTGCCACACTGTGTCTGAGAAGTCTGTTGGTTTAATCATAGAATTATAGAATAATAGAGTTGGAAGTGACCTGGGGAGGTCATCTAGTCCAGAGGTTCTCAAACGGGGGGCGGGGGTCAGGACCCCTCAGGGGGTTGCGAGGTTATTACATGGGGGGTCAAAAGCTATCAGCCTCCACCCCAAACCCCCCTTCGTGGTCAGCATTTATAATGGTGTTAAATGTATAAAAAAGTGTTTTTAATTTATATGGGGGGGGGTCACACTCAGAGCCTTGCTATCTGAAAGTTGCCACCAGTACAAAAGTTTGAGAACCACTGATCTAGTCCAACCCCCTGCACAAAGCAGGACCAATCCCCAACTAAATCATCCCAGCCAGGGCTTTGTCAAGCCTGACTTTAAAAACCTCTGAAGAAGGAGATTCCACCACCTCCCTAGGTAACCCACTCCAGTGCTTCACCACCTTCCTATTTTTTCCTAATATCCAACTGAAACCAACCCCCCCCTGCAACTTGAGACCATTACTCCTTGTTCTGTCATCTGCTGAGAACAGTCTAGATCCATCCTCTTTGGAACCCCCTTTCAGATAGTTGAAAGCAGCTATCAAATTCTCCCTCATTCTCCTCTTTTGAAGACTAAATAATCCCAGTTTCCTCATCCTATCCTCATAAGCCCCCTAATCATTTTTGTTGCGCTCTGCTGGACTCTTTCCAATTTTTCCACATCCTTCTTGTGGTGTGGGACCCACAACTGGACACAGTACTCCAGATGAGGCCTCATTAATGCTGAATATAGGGAAATGGTCATGTCCCTCAATCTGTTGGCAATGCTCCTACTTATACAGCCCAAAATGCTGTTAGCCTTCTTGGCAACAAAAGCACACTGTTGACTCCTACCCAGCATCTCATCCAATGTAACCCCTAGGTCCTTTTCTGCAGAACTGCTGCCTAGCCACTAGGTCCCTAGTCTGTAGCAGTACATGGGATTCTTCAGTCCTAAGTGCAGGACTCTGTGCACCTTGTTGAACCTTATCAGATTTTTTTTGGCTCAATCCTCTAATTTGTCTTGGTCCCTTTGTATCCTATCCCTACCCTCCAGCATATCTACCATTCCTCCCAGTTTAGTGTCATCTGCAAACTTGCTGAGGATGCAGTCCACGCCATCCTCCACGCCATTAATGAAGATACTGAACAAAACCAGCCCCAGGACTGACTCTTGGGGCACTCCGCTTGAAACCGGCTGCCAACTAGACATGGAGCCATTGACCGCTACCTGTTGAGCCCAATGATCTAGCCAGCTTTCTACCCATCTTATAGTCCATTCTTCCAGCCCATACTTCTTTAGCTTGCTGACAAGAATACTGTGGAAGACTGTATCAAAAGCTTTACTAAAGTCAAGGAATAACACGTCCACTGCTTTCCCCTCATCCACAGAGCCAGTTATCTCATCACTAGAAGGCAATTAGGTTAGATAGGCATGACTTGCCCTTGGTGAAGCCATGCTGACTGTTCGTGATCACTTTCCTCTCCTCAAAGTGCTTCAGAATGGTTTCATTGAGGACCTGATCCACGATTTTTCCAGGGACTGAGGTGAGACTGACTGGCCTGTAGTTCCCCAGATCCTCCTTCTTCCCTTTTTTAAAGATGGGCACTACAGTAGCCTTTTTCCTGTCATCCGGGACCTCCCCTCATCACCATGAGTTTTCAAAGAACCTTTGATCCTTTGATCACATACACTCTGAATGCATAGCTTTTGCAAGTTGTTTCTGTGGTGAACTGGCCCACACAGTTCAGAATACATCCAGGGCTAGTCAGAACTGTGTCAGGTGACTTCAGCTCTAGGAGGGGTTGATGATTATTGTAAGTCCTGTCGGAGGTGACTGTTAAATATGCTCCTGAGCCAATTTTAAAGTTAATAATATTGCCATGAATATTCAGTTTCACTCTCCAGGCAGACTCTGTGTCATTGCCAGTGACAGATTGCAGAAAAAATGGCTCTTGAATGTCTGTAATATGAGTCAACTTCCTGACTGCTTTTGAGTAGCAAACATCTGAAAAAGGTCCATATTTCATTCATTTATTACAGTGTGTGTCTCTGGCTGAACATGGATCATCTCTGGGGACATGACTTCTTCCATATCTTGTGCACGTAGGCTGAAATTTGTCCCTCTTAGTCTGGGCATTCTCTCTTCTTGCCTCAGGGTACGTCTACACTATGGGATTATTCCGATTTTACATAAACTGGTTTTATAAAACAGATTGTATAAAGTCGAGTGCACGCGGCCACACTAAGCACATTAATTCGACGTTGTGCGTCCATGGTCCGAGGCTAGCGTCGATTTCTGGAGCGTTGCACTGTGGGTAGCTATCCCGTAGCTATCCCATAGGTCCTGCAGTCTTCCCCACCCCTTGGAATTCTCAGTTGAGAGTCCAGTGCCTGATGGGGCAAAAATCATTGTCTCAGGTGGTTCTGGGTACAGCCTCACCCCTCCCTTCGTGAAAGCAGCAGACAACCATTTCGCGCCTTTTTTCCTGGGTGAACTGTGCAAATGCCATAGCACAGCAAGCATGGACCTTGCTCAGATCAATACCGCAATAGTGGACGTTGTAAACACCTCGCGCGTTCTTGTGCAGTCTATGCTGAACCGGGACCTGCAAAGTCAGGCGAGGAGAAGGCTGCGGCTACGGCAGCACGGCGACGAGAGTGATGAGGACATGGACACAGAATTATCTCAACCCATGGGCCCCTGCACTTTGGAGATCCTGCTGGTAATGGGGCAGGTTCTAGCCATTGAACGCCGATTTTGGGCCAGGGAAACAAGCACAGACTGGTGGGACTGCATAGTTTTGCAGGTGTGGGACGATTCCCAGTGGCTGCGAAACTTTCGCATGTGTAAGGGCACTTTCATGGAACTTTGTGACTTGCTTTCCCCTGCCCTGAAACGCCATAATACCAAGATGAGAGCAGCCCTCACAGTGGAGAAGAGCGTGGCAATAGCCCTCTGGAAGCTTGCAACGCCAGACAGCTACCGGTCAGTCGGGAATCAATTTAGAGTGGGAAAATCTGCTGTGGGGGCTGCTGTGATGCAAGTAGCCAAAGCAATCATTAAGCTGCTGCTACGAAAGGTTGTGACTCTGGGAAACGTGCAGGTCATAGTGGATGGCTTTGCTGCAATGGGATTCCCTAACTGAGGGGGGGCGGCGATAGATGGAACCCATATCCCTATATTGGCAGCGGAGCACCAGGGCACCCAGTACATAAACCGCAAGGGGTACTTTTCAATGGTGCTGCAAGCACTGGTGGATCACAAGGGACGTTTCACCAACATCCATGTGGGATGGCCAGGAATGGTTCATGACGCTCTTGTCTTCAGAAGCACTGCTCTGTTTAAACTGCTGCAGCAAGGGAATTACTTCCCAGACCAGAAAATAACAGTTGGGGATGTTGAAATGCCTATAGTTATCCTGGGGGACCCAGCCTACCCCTTGATGCCATGCCTCATGAAGCCATACACAGGCAGCCTGGACAGTGGTCAGGAGCTGTTCAATTACAGGCTGAGCAAGTGCAGGATGGTGGTAGAATGTGCATTTGGCCATTTAAAGGCGCGCTGGCGCACATTACTGACTCGCTCAGACCTCAGCCAAACCAATATCCCCTTTGTTATTGCTGCTTGCTGTGTGCTCCACAATCTCTGTGAGAGTAAGGGGGAGACCTTCATGGCAGGGTGGGAGGCTGAGGCAAATCACCTGGCCGCTGATTACGCGCAGCCAGGCACCAAGGCAATTAGAAGAGCACACCAGGAAGCGGTGCGGATCAGAGATGCTTTGAAAACGAGTTTCATCATGGGCCAGGGTACGGTGTGACTGCTGTGTTTGTTTCCCCTTCATGAACGCCCCCCCTTTATTGACTCCTTCCCTGTAAGCAACCCACCCTCCCCCTTCGATTACAGCTTGCTTAAGGAAATAAAGTCACTATCGTTTAAAAATCATGTATTCTTTATTAAAAAGTAATTATAAAAAGAGGCAGAGAACTGACAAGGTATCCCAGGTGTGGTTTGGGAGGAGCATAGGAGGGAAGGAAAAGGCCATTAAATACATTTCAATGTAATGACAGCCTTTTGGTTGGGCTGTCCACTGGGGTGGAGTAGGAGGGTGCATGAAGCCTTCCCCCACGCGTTCTTACATGTCTGGGTGAGGAAGATATGGAACATGGTGAGTGGTGAGGGTGGTTACACAGGGGCTGCAGCGGCACTCTGTGACCCCTCTGCTCTTCCTGAAGATCCACCAGACGTCGGAGGATGTCAGTTTGATCACGCAGCAGCTCCAGCATTGCATCCCGCCACCGCTGGTCTTCCTGCCTACACCTCTGATCTTCCTGCCGCCACCTCTCATCTCGAGCGTCTCTCCTATCCTCACGTTCGTCCCTCCTGTCCTCACGTTCACTGACATCTTTCCTGTAATTTGCTATCACGTCCTTCCAGTCATTCAGATGAGCTCCTTCATTGCGGGTTACTGCCATGATTTCTGAGAACATTTCATCTCGCGTCTTCTTTTTCCTCCGCCTTACCTGAGAGAGCCTTCGGGATGGAGTAGGGAGGCTTGAAAAATGTGCAGCTGCATGAGGGAGGGAAAAAAGGGAGAGAAGTATTTAAAAAGATACATTTTACAGAACAATGGTTAAACTTTTTCACAGTGAACAACACTATTCACCTTACATAGCACATGTGATTTGACTACAAGGTCGCATTTTGCATCTTAATATTGAGTGCCTGCAGCTCTGGTGTTACAGATCTCACAGACGCAGGTATGGGCATCAGAATTCAGCTTGCATGCGGCCATGGTAAGCCATTGTCTTTTGGCTTCTCCAGCCTTCATATACACAGTGCCCTCTGATGCTTCTTCCTGTTAACATGCAGCAGCAGAAGCCAACCCCCCATCCAATTCTCTAAGATGATTGCTTTACCCCTCCCCCCACCGCTTGGCTGGTATCATGGAAGATCACTGCTAATCACCCCCCTTTCCGCCCCCCACCGTGTGGCTGGTAGCTGGGACGATTCCTGCTAGCCAAACGCAAAAAAGCTTAGCGCTATCCTTCCTCCCCTCCCCCCGCTTGGCTACTTGCAAGGAAGGATTTCTTTTAAGCAACAGCCCAGTAGGAAAATGGCCATCTCTGTCCCCTAAATTAAATTCCTGAATTTCAACCAGGTAACCATGAACGATATCACTCTGCTGAGGATAACAGAGCGAGATAAAGAACGGATGTTTCTTGAATGCCAGGAATCACCAGGACCATATGCAGCTATGCTTTGTCATGCAATGATACCCAATTACTTGCTACATGCATGGCGTGGTAAAATGTCCTACCATGGTGGACGGAACAAGGCTGCCTTGCCCAGAAACCTTCTGCAAAGGCTTTTGGAGTACCTCCAGGAGCGCTTCATGGAGATGTCCCTGGAGGATTTCTGCTCCATCCCCAGACATGTTAACAAACTTTTCCAGCAACTTTACTGGCCGCGAATGCATCCCAAGCCCTCATGGCAAATCAATCATTAAAAAAAGGTTGCTTCTAAACCATGTTTTATATTTACAAAGGTACACTCACCAGAGGTCGCTTCTATGGCTTCACTGTCTGGGCTAGTGGCTTGAGAGGGCTGGGAGGGTAATTCTGTCTGAAAAAGCTCCTGGCTGTTGGGGCTAATGGAGTGCTGTGTGCTCGCTGCAAGCCCGTTCTCCTCTTCCTCCTCCTCCTCCTCATCTTCCCCCTTCGCAGAATCCTCAGCCATGGTTGAGATTACAACCCCCACCTCGGAATCCACGGACAGGGGTGGGGTAGTGGTGGCGCAGCCCCCTAAAATTGCATGCAGCTCAGTGTAGAAGCGGCATGTTTTCGGCCCTGACCCAGACCTTCCATTTGCTGCTTTGGTTTTCTGGTAGGCTTGTCTGAGCTCCTTAACTTTCACTCTGCACTGCATTGAGTCCCTGGGGTGGCCTTTGGCCATCATAGCCTTGGAAATTTTTTCAAATATTTTTTCATTTCGTCTTTTGGAACGGAGTTCTGTTAGCACTGAATCCTCTCCCCATATAGTGATCAGATCCAGTACCTCCCAAGCGGTCCATGCTGGAGCTCTTTTTGGATTCTCAGGAGACTGCATTGTTACCTGTGCTGATGAGCTCTGTGTGGTTACCTGTGCTGATCACAGCTCCACGCTGGCCAAACAGGAAATGAAATTCAAAAGTTCGCGAGGCTTTTCCTGTATACCTGACCAGTGCATCCGAGTTCAGACTGCTGTCCAGAGTGGTCACACTACGCATTTAAACTGATTTTAGCAGCGTTAAACTGATTTAATGCTGTACCCGTCCACACTACGAGGCCCTTTATATCGATATAAAGGGCTCTTTAAATCGGTTTCTGTACTCCTCCCCAACGAGAGGAGTAGTGCTAAAATCGGTATTACCATATCGGATTAGGGTTAGTGTGGCCGCAAATCGACGGTATTGGCCTCCGGGCGGTATCCCACAGTGCACCACTGTGACCGCTCTGGAAAGCAATCTGAACTCGGATGCACTGGCCAAGTATACAGGAAAAGCCCCCCGAACTTTTGAATTTCATTTCCTGTTTGCCCAGCATGGAGCTCTGATCAGCACGGGTGGCGATGCAGTCCCAAATCCAAGAAGAGCTCCAGCATGGACCGTACGGGAGATACTGGATCTGATCGCTGTATGGGGAGACAAATCTGTTCTATCAGAGCTCCGTTACAGAAGACGAAATGCCAAAGCATTTGAAAAAAAATCTCCAGGCTATGATACAGAGTCCACAGCCCAGTGCTGCGTGACAAGCGTAACGGAAAGCCAAAGAATCAAATGGATGCTCATGGAGGGAGGGAGGGGGTACTGAGGACTCCAGCTATCCCACAGTCCACAGCAGTCTCCGAAAAGCATTTGCATTCTTGGCTGAGCTCCCAATGCCTGTAGGGTCAAACACATTGTCCGGGGTGGTTCAGGGTATAGCTTGTCAATTTACCCCCTCCTCCCACCATGAAAGAAAAGGGAAAAAAATCGTTTCTTGACTTTTTTATGTCACCCTATATCTACTGAATGCTGCTGGTAGACGCGATGCTGCAGCAGTAAAGAGCAGTATCCGTTCCTCTTCCCTCCCCGGTGGCAGACGGTACAATATGCTTGCTATCTGCTGAGTGTCCTGGCTGGCCTCAGGTGAGGCCGGCCGGGGGCACCTGGGTGAAAATAGGAATGACTCCCGGTCATTCCCAGTAGATGGTACAGAATGGCTGGTAACCATCTTCATCATAACAACTGGAGGCTGAGCTCCATCAGCCCCCTCCCTTTCATGTGTAAAGAAAAGATTCTGTACTGCCTGGACTATCATAGCAGCGGGATGCTGGGCTCCTCTCTCCCACATCGCTTAATGTCCTGCCTGGACTAATAGCAGTTGGAGGCTGCCTCCTCCTCATTTTATCTCACTAATAAGTCAGTGTTTCTTATTCCTGCATTCTTTATTACATCATCACACAAATGTGGGGGACACTGCCACGGTAGCCCAGGAAGGTTGGGGGAGGAGGGAAGCAATGGGTGGGGTTATTGCAGGGGCATCCCCCATGAATGGCATGCAGCTCATCATTTCTGCGGGATCTGACACGGAGCAGCTGTGCTCTCTGGTTCTCTGATACACTGGTTCTCTAGTACACTTGCCCCATATTCTAGGCAGGACTGACTCTATTTTTAGATACCATAAAGGAAAGATTGACTCAGGGAGTCATTCCCATTTTTGTCTTTGCGCCCCCAGCTGACCTCAGCCAGTGGCACCCATAACAGCAGCAGACGGCACAGAACGACAGATAACTGTCATCTCAAATGGTGCAGCAGACAGTACAGAAAGACTGATAACCATCTCTGCTGTCATGCAAAGGCAAATGAATGCTGCTGTGTAGCACTGCAGTATCGCCTCTGTCAGCGGCATCCAGTACACATATGGTGACAGTAAAAAAAAGCTGAACGGGCTCCATGATTGCCGTGCTATGGCATCTGCCAAGGAAATCCAGGGAAAAAGGGCGTGAAATGATTGTCTGCCGTTGCTTTTTCGGAGAAAGAAATGACTGACAACATTTACCCAGAACCACCCGCGACAATGATTTTTGCCCCATCAGGCACTGGGATCTCAACCCAGAATTTCAAGGGGTGGGGGAGACTGCGGGAACTATGGGATAGCTACGGAATAGCTACCCACAGTGCAACGCTCCAGAAATCGACGCTAGCCTCGGACCATGGACGCACACCGCCGAATTAATGTGCTTAGTGTGGCCGCGTGCACTCGACTTTATACAATCTGTTTTACAAAATCGGTTTATGTAAAATCGGAATAATCCCGTAGTGTAGACATACCCTTAGTTTACTTCTGACACAATGCCATGCTGTTGTATCAGATACAGACTGGCTACAGAGCTTACTTCTGAGGGAGATATGCATCAGATGTGTTCATCTAAAGATTCTTTAGTGCTCTGCTAGGTGTGGCTGAGGATAGTTTAAATAAGTATTTTACACACAGCTCTACCCAGTGGCCAAATAGTACTATATATTTTAGCATTCCAATCTACTTGAAGAGTTGTAGAACTCCTAGTCATGAGCCTGATTGGCCCATGCTTTTAAAATACATACACTTCATAAACTTACCTTAAATTCATTCCTGACACTGGCACCAGAACCCTTTCCCTTGGGGCAAGAGGAGAAGGTGCCACTAAACAAAGAAGGTGCCACTCTGATCCCACCAGAGTGAATGTGGAGCGACTCCACTGAAGACAATGGTGTAAATCCAATGCAAGTGAGAGCAGAAACAAGTCAAATATTTTTAAGGGAGGCATTTGGCTCTAAAGGGACTATAGCTCCCCAAATATGCAACCTGTTCCTTATGGCCCATACGGGCATAGGGAGCACTGTGGCTCATGTTCCACTAAAACTATTAAAAGACAGAACCTATTTTCAGCATTTCTCATTGTGCATGTGAAGGCGGCAGTAGAGAACTACTATGATCCTTTAAGGTTAGGGAAGTTAGATAAATGCTAGTGAAAAAACATTTAATTACAGAAGTATTAGCAGTGCTGCTACCATGCACAGTGCAGTGTTTGTAGATCTCTATCTAGAGATGGTGTCTGCTGCTGAGAGCAAGGTCTTGTGGATTATGACTCCTGCAATGTATTTATAGATTCTAAGGCCAGAAGCAACCAGTGTGATTATCTATTCTAGTCTGCCCCCTGCATAATATGGGCCATAAAAATTCTCTGAATTACCTTCTGTTTGAACTAGAGCAGATCTTTTAGAAGACCATCCAATTCTGATTTAAAAATTGCCAGTGATGGAGAATCCACCACAACCCTTGGTAAATTGTACCAGTGGTTAATCTGTTAAAAATAAGCACTTTATTTCTGGTCCAAATTTATCTAGCTTCAACTTCCAGTCATTGGATCTTATTATATCTTTGTCTACTAAATTAAATAGCCCAATAGCAAATATTTGTTCCCCAAGTAGGCACTTCTAGATTGAGATCAAGTCACTGCAATGTTTATTTTACATCTTTTTAGCTTTTTAATCAAGATGTCATGCACTATGAAGTCTAATGCTTTACAGAAGTCTAAGGCCTGGTCTACACTAGTCTGTTATTTCAGAATGAGCCAAGTTAATTCGAAAAAAAAAAGGTTCCATCCACATGACCAAACTGTTTTTTTTTATTTAAAGGACTCTTTAATCCGATTTCTGTACTCCACCTCAGCAAGTGGAGTAGCGCTTAAATGGAGATCACAATCCTGGGTTAAAGGTATTGTGGATGCAATTCGATGTTATTGGTATCCAGGAGCTATCCCAGAATGCTCCCTTGTGACCGCTCTAGACAACACTCTGAACTCCAATGCACTAGCCAGGTGGACAGAAAAAGCCGCAGAACTTTTGAATATCATTTCCTGTTTGGTCATCATCAGCACAGTCCTCCATCACAGGTGACCATGCAGAGTCCACCATCGCAGGAGATCACGCAGTCCTGAATTCGCAGATGAGCTCCAGTATGGTCCGAACGGGAGGTACTGAATCTCACTGCATGTTGGGGAGACGAGTCTGTTATGGTAGAACTACGTTCCAAAAAAATGAATGCAAATATGTATGCTAAAGTCTCCAGGGCCATGACGGAAAGAGGCTACTCCAGGGACACAGAGCAGTGTTGTACAAAAATCAAGGAGCTCAGGCAAGTGTACCAAAAAGTCAGGGAGGCGAATGGGTGCTCTGGGTCACAGCTCCATACATTCTGCTTCTACCATGAGCTGCATGCAATTACGGGGGGTGACACCACCACTACCCCACCATTGTCCGTGGACACCTACAAGGGGGGAGCTGCATGGAGCGAGGAAGAAGAGTCATTGGAGGATGAAGAGGAGGAGGAGGAGGACACAGTGCACAGGTGGCAAGTGGGGAATCCTTTCCACCCCCCTAGCCAGGAACTGTTCTTAACGCTGGAGCCAATAGCTTCCCCCTACTCCCAAGGCGGGCTTCTGGATCATGACCCTGGAGAAGGTACTTCTGGTGAGTGAGAGCCTGATCGGAACCACACGGTGGGGGGCGGGGGGAAACCCAGCCGCGCTGGACTGTTTGTGTTTAGTTTAAAGGGCTCATCTCTGCTCAGAGCCTCACTGGAGCCACGCGGGGGTGGAGGAGTGTTGTGTGAAGCGATCATCCCAGAAAGCCTGCAGGCCCTCCTTTTATATGGCAAACTCACCAGGCATTGCTTGCTATGGGAAAGGGGGCCCAGCAGTTTGAAAGCATTGAAATGAATGTAGAAGAAGCAGAACCCAGCGTGCCCCTAGGCTGCCTGCAAGCTGAATTCTGTTGACCGGCCATGTGTGATGGCTTACTTACATCAAAGTGTCCTCTTTGTTCTCTGAAATGTATCTTTTAAAATATTACCCTCCCTTTTTCTCCTCCCGCAGGCACAAATGTTCCAACACAGCCCCTATCTACTCCGTCCCAGAGGCTGGTCCTGATTAGAAGATGGAAAAAATGAACTTGGGATGACATGTTCTCTGAGCTCATGCAGTCCTCCTGCACTTATATGGCCCAGCTGAATGCATGGAAGCAAACAATTGCAGAGTCCCGTAAAGCATTACAAGAACATGAAGAGAAGAGGGACGCACACGATGAGAGCAGGCAGGATGCTATGGTCAAGCTCATGGGGGAGCAAACTGACATGCTCCGCTGTATGGTGGATCTAATGCGGAAAAGGCAGCAAGACCACGTGCATCTGACGAAGTGGGTATTCACCCACGAAAGCTCATGCTCCAAAACTTCTGTTAGTCTATAAGGTGCCACAGGACTCTTTGCTGCTTTAGCAAGACCATAGACTGCCTCTGCAGCCCCTGTATAACCACCCTCCCTCCTCCCCAAGTTCCATAGCTTCTTCACCCAGACACCCAAGAACACGAGGGGGGAGGCAACGGAGACCCACACACTCAACCCCAGAGGATTTCCCAAGCAGCAGAAAGCTAGCATATGCGAACTTTTGATTTGGTTTCTGGACTTGTCCTTCCTTTCTCCTCCATCCCCCTAGCCCAACCACACCCTTCCCCCCTTCTACCTTTGGATTTCTGTCAATGTGTTGAGCAACAAATAATAAAGAACAGTTTTTAAACAATTTTGACTTTATTTCCTTTCATATATATAGGGGGCAGGTAACTTCAAGAGAAACAAACACAGCTGTCACATCGTACCCTGGCCAGTCATGAAACTGGCTTTCAGTGCTTCTCTGATGCTCAGCATGCCCTGCTGTGCTCTTCTAATAACCCTGTTGTCTGGCTGTGCGAAACTGGCTGCAAGGCCAGTTGCCTCAACCTCCCACCCCGCCACAAATGTCTCCCCGTTGCTCTCACAGATATTGTGGAGCACACAACAAGCAGCAATTACAATTGGAATATTGGTTGTGCTGAGATCTAACCGAGTCAGTAACTGCACCAGCATGCTTTCAAATGTTCAAAAGCACATTCTACCACCATTCTGCACTTGCTCAGCCTATAGTTGAACTGCTCCTTACTACTGTCCAGGGTGCCTATGTGCTGCTTCATGAGCCATGGCATTAACGGGTAGGCTTGGTCCCCAAGGATAACTATAGGCATTTCAACATCCCCAAAAGTAATTTTCTGGTCTGAGAAGTAAGTCCCTTCCTGCAGCTGTTCAAACAGATCAGAGTTCCTGAAGATGTAAGCATCATGCACCTTTCCCGGCCATCCCACATTGATGTCGGTGAAATGTCCCTTGTGGTCCACCAGTGCTTGCAGCACCATGGAGAAGTACCCCTTGTGGTTTATATACTGGCTGCCCCGGTGTGCCGGGGCCAAGATAGGGATATGTGTTCTGTCTATTGCCCCACTGCAGTTAGGGAATCCCAGGGCATTAAAGCCATTCACAATAGTCTGCACATTTCCCAAAGTCACTATCCTTGATAGCAGCTGGTCAATGATTGCGTTGGCTACTTGCAGCACAGCAGCCCTTACAGTAGATTCGCCCATTCCGAACTGATTCCTGACTGACCAGTAGCTGTTGGGCGTTGCAAGCTTCCACAGTGCAATGGCCACTCGCTTCTCAACTGTGAAGGCTGCTCTCATTTTGGTGTCTTTGCGCTTCAGGGCAGGGAACAGCAAGTCACAAAGTTCCATGAAAGTGGCCCTACGCATACGCAAGTTTCACAGCCAGTGGGAATCATCCCAGACCTGCAACACTATGCTTTCCCACCAGTCTGTTCTTGTTTCCTGGGCCCAGAATCGGCGTTCCACGGCATGAACCTGGCCCAACGCCATCATGATCTCCCAATTGCCACATGCCATACTTCTATGAACGTCTGTGTCCATGTCCTCATCAGTATAGTAATCACACTGTTGTTGTTTCCTCGCCCAGGTTTGCAGGTATTGCACATACTGCTGGATAATGTGTGCGGTTTTACAATGGTCAAAACTGCAGCGGAGATCTGAGCGGGCTCCATGCTTGCTGTGCTATGGTGCCTGCAAGTGTAATCCTGGAAAAAGAGTGCAAAACGTAGGAGACCTGTTCGGTTCAAGATGACCGATAAAAGGCAGTAAATGGTTGTCTTCTGTAGCTTTAACGGAGTTGGGAAGCTCGGTAGAGCTGCAAGAGAGGGAGAGCAGAGTTTGTGGTGGAAGCGTGAGCAGAGTTTGTGGCAGAAGCTGTGTGGCTCAGGTCACGATGGCCAAAAAACGGCATGGAATTGTTGCTGTCTGTAGCTTCCACGGGAGCCCAGGACTGACAACATGGAAAAAGCGATGGAAGCTGTGTGGCTCAGTTCACAATGGCCGAAAAATGGTGGGGAATTGTTGCCTTCTGTAGCTTGCATGCGAGCCCAGGACAGACAGCATGGAAAAATTAGCTAGCGATGCAAAAGCAGGAGAGCAGAGTTTGCGGAGCAAGCTGTGCTGCTCGGTTCACGGTAGCCGAAAAAAGGTGGGAAATGGTTAGATAAAAGAGTAGATAGAAAGATGAGAGGACATGCGAAGTGGATTGATAGTACCAGGAGACAAGTGGGGCACGCACTGCACCGTCTGCTGGCAGTATGGCGTCTGCCGTAGCTTTCACAGATGGAGGAGCGAGTGACAGCACACATCCAGAAACACTCATGAGAATGTTTTTGCCCCATCATGCACTGGGAGCTTAACCCACAATTCCAGTGGGCAGCAGGGACTGCGGGAAAGCTTCCCACAGTGCACCACTCTGACATTCGATGCTAGCCTTGGTACTGTGGATGCACTCCGCCGAATTCACGCGCTTTAGTGGGTACACACAACACCTAATGTGTAAAATCGCTTCCGAAAATTCAAATAGAATCAGTTCGAATTAATTTCATACTGTAGACGTACCCTGAGTGTATTACATCGACACTATTTTCTTTTATCAACCAAATTTGTAATTTCATTAAAAAAAGGTATTTTGAAAATATTTTCCCTTATAATGTGTTATAGCAGTTAAGAATGGCTGGGAGACCTACCCTTAATTCACAGAGTAAGCCTTTCCAGAGTCAGTCACAATGTTCTCACAGATGAAGGTTCCCCCACCTCTTTGGTCCTATATGGACTAAAATAGTAATCTCACATTACTAATCCAAAAAGCAGTAACAGTCAAACAGGATGGAACTGGTGAGTTCTCATGGCAAGGGAAACTCAAGATCAGACTACAAAATAGATTACATGACAGGACAGTATATTCATCACCATTCCAAGAATACTAGGGAGAGTGGGCCAAACAAATACCTACTTCTACTAATTTCAATACACAAATTCAGCCAATGGCAGTGCTCGGCCCAGAACATTTACCTTATCAAATATATCATCAGCATCAATCCAGTATGTATGTTTCATTAAAAATGGTGCAGCCATTTCCTGTGGCCCGCCAAGTGGCCTGTGCCCCTCCCCCCGGCCTACCTCCAGGCCAGGGGTGGGCAAACTACACCGGCAGGATTGCCCCCTCGAGCCCCACACTGCTCCATGAAGCGGTTGGCATCATGTCCCCGCGGCCGGTGGATGGTGGGGGAGAAGCAGAGGGCTCTGTATGTTACCCTGGCTTCTAGGCACCGCCCCCTATCCTGCAGCTCTCATTGGCCAGGAATGGGGAACCACGGCCAATGGGAGCTTCGGGGGAGGTACCACTGGAAGTCTGGAAATACAAAGCAGTGGTTCTCAACCTTTTTGGGTTTAGGACCCTTTTTTCAATGTTTAGGGCCTGTCACAACCAGTAAATAGTCTGGAGGTGGAGGCCCTGGGGTGGTTTCAGTCAGGTCCTGTCCCCCCGAGGGAGTTGGGCCGTGCCCAGAACTTCCCCCACAGTGGCAGCTCCTGTGCCGTGGGGCCGGCTGGGCTTGGCTCTTCACTCTGAGCATTACAACCTCCAGGGTTGCAGCATTGCTCAGGTTTGGTCTCTCCCTCAGACTGGACCAGATTTGTGAGAGTGGAGTTGTGACCTGGCTCATGGGGTTGCAGTGCCATTCCCTCAAATTTGGCCTGCCTGGACTCTTGTCGTCCTGACGGCTGGGCTAAACCTCAGTGGCACTGGGCCCCCAGAGGTTGCAGTGCCTGGAGCAGGGAGGTGAGCCCAGCCAGCCCTGTGGGACAGGAGTCACAGGAGCTGCCACACCACCCTTTGAAACATTCTGGAAACCCAATTTTGGGTCCCGACCTACAGGTTGAGAAACCCGAGGTTACAGCTTGCCAGAACTACTGACTTTATTGTGAGGGCTGGTGAATTGAAACCTGACCCACATAACTTGAGCCAGGGAGAGTAATGCAGAAATAATCTATTATTCCTAGAAACTAGGGGCAATCACTGTCCTTCTGCCAAACTACACTCCAGTCCAGAGCCTATTAACTGCAGATTCCTTCCCCTGCTCCACCTTCCATTGTCAGGGCAACACTCCCCTGCGTTGACGTCAAAGCTGCCTTTTGTTTGCTTGAACAGTTTTTCCCTTCTGCTGGATTGTTGGGCTGAGGCACACAGACAGCTGTGCAGCAAACTCTAATTTGGACTGTATTTCCAAACACATCCCAGTGCTTGGGAGAAGTCTCCTTCCCACCCCAAGAATTTCAAGATTTCCTATTGAAAATTTGACATGTCTCTCCACTTGTATAAATGATCTCCCACTCGCTCTTTGCAACTTTAATCAACCCTTTACCACCCCCTCCTGGATTCTTGCCCTGTATCTTACCTAGTGTTCATTTGTCTTGAATTATTAAGATGGCAAGATCTGCAGGGCAGGAATGATCTCTCTTTCCTGGCATGTGACATACAGCACAAACCTATTGCTATGTCAGGGATACTAAGAGAGAAAAAACCCTGCCCATTTGGGGATGGATCTCCACATGTGCCAGTGTAACACTCAGTGATGCTGGAGAAGTGCAGGAGGGAGAAGATTAGGTGGTATTATGACACTTTTCCAACTCCTTCAACCTGATGCAGCCAGGGGCCAAAATGGTTTAGGAGACTAAACTTGGTAGGACTCCTGTGCCACACAGGATCTCAACTGAGCACATTGTGCTTCACTCTTTCCTGTCTTGCTGCTCCCATACTCACCTCCCCTGGAATGTTTCTTACATTAGGGGAGATAGGGGAATGGGCTGGGCTGGCTATATCAACTTAGGATAACCTCAGTTTCTGCCTTAACTAGGGCACTTGGGATCTGGCCCTTTAAGTTTAGGTTAGTGCAGGCAGAATAAGGCTGTAGACACACATTGCAAGCTGGAATCAAACCATCCATTGCAACTTCTAACTTTTGTCTTTAAATGCCCAAGGCTCACAAAGGAATCAGAATGAAGTGCAATGACAGCATCATATACGCATGTAGGGATTGACAGGATAACTAGCTGTTGAGAGCTCTCTCAGTTTGAGACGCCTACAGTCACTGGCTGTTGGAATTAGAATCTGCCTACATTTGGAATATTCCACTCTCAGGTGTACCACAATGACTCTTCTACTCTTGCAGTGGGATACAAGGCTCTGGGTTCCATTCTCCAGATATAGGAGTATATAAGACAGAAGCTGGGGGTGACTTTACCCTTCTTAGGAATCTGAAATTAATATATGGCTTCATAGAGAATGATTCCCAAGGGCAGGGCTACTTTTGTTTGAACACTTCCGTGAAGGCCCTGCTTACTTTGTAAAACTGTAACTGGATGGAATGCAGAACAATTATCTCCATACTGAGACATGGGGTCATCACTACTAGTGGAGTTTTTGCGCTATTAGCAGTTACCAAGTCAGAGAAGAATACACTCCTTCTGGCTGGCAAATAGCCCTTTCCTCTATCTTCTCTGCTGCCAGAGTGGCAGAACACCATAACCTCACTCTAGGCCAAAGTCTACTCCAATTCCCAGTAACATGTAATCTGCAAGTGAGAGTAGGACTGCCAGTACTTAAACTCACAGCTTGGTCACCACACTTAAATAGAGAAAGCTGAACTTCCTGGAAAACTAAACCAGGTCACTACTTATACTTGGGCAGTGTGAGGAAATCTTTACTCAAGAACATGCTCTTCTGAGGCTGGAAAACAAAAAGTACTCAATGAAGATTCTGAATATAATGCTACTGCCTGCTCATGTTCTTCAGTCAAAATACAAGCAAACTCACAAAAGAAGCAGCAGGGCATGTTGTTCATTTTCCAGCTCTTACCTTAAGATCCTTCCAGTGTTCTCAGATAAGTATTCAGTGTACTCCCTCCTGCTCTGTTAAGTTAGACTTCAACACATCAGAAAGGACAGTCCATTTTGCCAACTCTCTTATAATGAATTCTGACATAGGAAGAACTGAACTACCCTGAGCCCTGGCTTCAGGATGCAAAATTTACAAGAACACCTGGGCTGTGTCTATAGTGACAATTGTTGGGAAATCTCCAGCTATAGCCTATGCTCTGATAGCAATAGTGGGCATGTTATGCAGACAGGGTTTAGGAGATTTTATCATGTTTCATTTATTCCAAGGCAAGGAAGGATGATTGTGCTCATCTAGTCTGATGTCCTGTATCGCACAGGCTGTAGAATTTCCTCATAATAACTCCTAGAGTAGATCTTTTAGAAAAACATCCAGTCTTGTTTTAAAAATTGTTAGTGATAAAGAATCCACCATAAGCCTTGTAAATTGTTCCAATGGTTAATTAATCTAATTGTTAAAAATGTGTGCCTTATTTACAGCCTGAATTTGCCAGGCTTCTCAAAGAAGGTCTGGATAACATGATGGCAAAAACACCAGGGGCTTGCCTGTACTAGTGTTTCCACTGTTGGGAGATTCCACAAAACTGTCAGTGTAAACAACACGTGTAGGCCCCACCCAGGTTCTTTCTGCAATACAAAGCCATCAGACAGCCATGCCTACATGCTTTTCTCTGCAATCATAAGAGGCTGAAATATCTTTATATATATAATACAATATATATAGTAAAAATGAAAGCTGAGATTCTCACTTAATCACATGAGTCCAGGAGTTGGGGCTTTAAGAAAAATACCAAAAAGCAACAGCAACTCCAACAGGCACCTCATCACTCACTGCTACAGAATGATGCTCTGTGTCAATGCTAGGTACTTGCACATGCTGTGTCAACAGAGATAGTGGTGTAGGAAGGCGTTCTTTGCTGACCATACATAGAAGCCATTATTACCTGCTGAGAGGTGTGTGTGTGTGTCTGGCAACAGCCTGGCTCAGTTTGCATGCCTGCACTCCTGGTATCTTACCAAATACAGTCCCTTGTGGAACCTGACCCTCTTTCTCCAGTTCCACTCATCATGGTATATCCAGATTATGCAGGATGATGACTCTGTTAATAAACTTCCTGTCCTAAAGTGTGTGCCTTTGTGTGCATTATCATTTTGGGGTGTGTAAACGGCTATTTCCTATTAAAAAGTATAGCAGAAAATTTTCAGCTAACTCCTGTTAGTTCCCATAGGGTGACCAACAATCTTTATTGCCTTCCACAACATGAGATCAATGAACGAGTCTGTTGTGTACTGGCTCCCGGGGGGCTGGTTCTCGACTTAAAATCAATGGGGACAAATAGGAGCCTTTACTTCTGTGTCTCTGTTGTGCTTGCACTGGGGCATCTGGCTACAGAAATGTAAGAAAGCAGCGCTCCTGTGAGAGGATGTGAGTCAAGGAACCTGCACTGTTTCAGGGGGAAGTATGACTCAGTGTATGTAGTGCTAGCCTTGTTCTCCAAGGCCTTGCAGGAGGTGATAAGATTGTGTAATCCCCAAGACAGCTCACTGAACATCTTAATTCTGCTGATCCTCTTAGGGGAGGGGTGCCTCTACTGCGTACTGAATGATAGCTGATTTCTTAGAACAAACTACCACAGCTCCTGGTGAGCTCATCAAGTGGGAGGCAGGATGCTGGGCTGCCTGCCATGCTGCCAGATGAACAAGGAGCAGCAGAAGCACTGAATTTATCAAGAGCTCTGCAATGATTTGGCAGAAGCCTCTTGTTTAGTCTACTTGCTCCTTCGTTGCACAGGGGACACAAGTGCAAAGGCCATAGTGAAAAGCAGACGGAAGCGGGGCTAAGGGGAAAGAGCAGAGAGACTGCTGAGGGAGTGGGGGAGAAAGGGAAAAGTGAGGGAACAAGAGACTATTCAAGGGGGCAAAGCATGAAAGGGATGAAAAGGAAAAACAGGGAGCAAGGGACATCCAGAGTGGCTGGGAGCGCAGGGAGAAGAGGGGAACTGGGTAGCGGGGAAAGAGATGGGAAGCACTGAAGGGGGTTTGTGGAAGAAGAAAATATTAGAGGGAGCAAGAGAAACTCTGGATGGAAGCAAGGAGGGGATGAGGAGAGGCCGAAAGAGTGGGGGTGAGGGGGAAATGAAGGAAATATCTGAGGGTTTTGGAGGGTGGAGGGAAAATAGAAACAGAAATTGTCTGCTGAGGACAGGCAGAGAAAGAGCAGGAAGGGAACAAGCAGCTGCCTGAGGGAGAGCCCCTCTTCATTCTCAGCACAGCCCTAAAGCCAGGGAGGGAGCTTGGGTTTCTAGGTACTTCATGCCTGTTCACCACAAAGGTGGGCACTGGGGGAATCTCCCATGGTATTATTAGCATCAGGAAGATTCCCTATCTAGTGCCAGAGACAGTTCTCTGGGCTTGTGCTGCATTTGTGCAGTGCCTACCACAGCAGGATCCTGGCCCATGATTGGGGCTCCTGGATGCTACAGTATCACTAATCTTACTACTACTAACTGGTGCAAGAAGCTCTCAGATATCTTCAGAAGCTCAAAACTGGCAGACCATGTTTCCATCATTAAAAACAAAACAAGCACCAACCAACTATCTCCCTCCACAAACTATTCTCCTCTGAGCCAAGACCAGGTCAGGAAAGTTCCTGACCCAAAGGAATCTGAACAATGTCTGAGCAATTGAAAAGAGAGATTGGTTGTGAAACTTGTCCAGTGCTCCCTGCCCCTGAACACGGTAATATTCCTGTGCTGGTGAGAATGCAAGTATGTTTCTGCTATAACTGGGTGCTTTCCCAGCAGCTGCCCCGAACCTGTCACTAGCACTTTTATAGAGGCACCTTTTATTCTCTTTCCTAGCTCATCTGTCTTAAAACCCACAGGAAAACCCATGATACAGTGGCAGGTGGGAAAATTCAGACCTTGCTGTATGGAAAGTTAGCTTTTAATAGGTACATTTTCTAGAGAGGTCTTCCCGGAGAGCATGGCTTTGCTACAGATTTTCAAAGAGTGGTGTGCACAAGTAGTCTTTAGCTCAAGCTGTAGAAAGCTTGTGCTTTTTGGAACTGGAGGGCTGAGTTCTTAGCCCCACTTGCCGTGGAGTTCTGAGAGCTTGTGATATGCCACTGAGCAGCTGTCGCGAAGACCGATGTCTGCAGATTTGCTACACTGTTTATGCCTTGAGATGGGAGATGAATCTTCAGTTTCTGTGTTCTTTGGAAACACACTCTAACTCTATACTGAGGGCTGGTTTTAATGCTAAACTGGCTGGCTCTCTAGAGACCTGGGTTCTAGTCCTGTTTCTGCCACTAGTCTGCTGTATGACCTCAGGCAAATAGCTTCACTTCTTAGGGCTATGGGGAGCAAACCTCCAAGCCTGGGGAGACAGGTTCAAACTATTATGTTACAAATAGCAGCAGTGGATAGTTAACTGGAGTGATGGCTCCAGCTAACCACTGGTGTTCAGACCCACCTGTCCCCCTGGGTCTGAGATCAGATAGCTAGTCTGTGCTGCAATGTCCACATTGCTATTTTTAGCACTAGTCTGTCTACTTGACTCCCAGCTGCAGAGTAGACATATCCCAACTGCCTTGTTTCCCCTCCTACCATTTCTTTGTCTTGCCTATTTAGAATGTAACAGCTTTGGGCACAGTATGTGTCTATGGAGCATGGAACCCCAGTCTCTGTAGGGTACTCTAGGTGCCCCTCTAATAGCAGTCATAATAAAAATTCTCTGCCTGGTATTTCTAAGATTCATTTCATGGCAGTATGAAAGAGGGTCTTCTGGACTAGCATTATGGGGTCATGCTTTCTATGAAAGAGAATACTGTAGCAGGGTTTTAGTCTCAGCAGGGAGCAACTGATTCCAGAATTTCTATTAACAAAAAAACGAAAAAAGTTGGTTTTAATCCACATACCCATCCACCTCTGAAAAATGAGAAATGATAACTCGTTCATAACTCTATAGGCATTTCAATTGGCTGGAATTCTTTGCTCGGCTTTGTGAACAGTGTCACTGGTTTAGTGGTATGGTGAGGGCGTGTATGCATGTCTAGCTCTAGCTAACTGGCAAAAGAGCAAGCAGAGGTCAGAGACTGTTACTCAGCAATAAGGAGCAGCAACATGTTATTATCATAGGCAACATGTTAGATCACAGACCTGCAGGGAAATCTTACCTGGTATGCTATTTTGGACAGGCACTGTCATGCTGCCCCCTACCTCCCCCTCCCCTTCCCATGATGATGGCATATGGACGAAGCTGCCTCTGGAGCGGTGTGTAGGGATGGGTGGGTTTTTCTGAGTTAGCTGTGTTCTGTGCATTTGACTAAGCTGCCAGCACCTCTTCACCACACAGGATGTCTCAGCTCTTCTGCACTGCTCTGGTTTTCCCTTTGCAGAAGTGTTTATAGGAACACATCAAATGGAAGGGTGTTTATTTTTCTGGTTACTGTTTTTTCAAGCTGCTGCTTGGCCAGAGCCGATTCCAGGAATCGAGGCAGCCGAAGACAGAAACTTGAAAGGCTCCTCAACACCACAGTCAGTGCTGTGTCAGGGTCCCAACGAAGTGCATCAAGAGCAAGAATTCACGCAGACCCAGAGGAGGCTGCACGTAATAGGCGGGCTGAGCCATACAGTCAAAGAACAACCAGAGCCTGAAACCAAGCCCAGTCTGACGTGGCACCTTCTCAGCTGCTCAGCGGAACCCAAGTACAGCAGCAACAGCAGATGTTTGTGGCGGTCAACGTCGTAATGCAAATGCCACTGGCTGGGCCATACACACATCCCCAGAACACAGGGAAGCGCAGAGTTTGCTATTGCCCCAGCCCATATAACCTGCTCTCTGGTAATGGGCCATACAGAAGGAGAAAGGGGTATCCATGCAGCTGGTTCTCTGTGTTCTGGGGAAGGGTTTCCAGGGCACAGAGAACATTTGTATGGTGCAGCTTTACACCATCAGGTTTGGGGACTGCTGAAAGTAGAGCCTTAATCTGAATGTCTGCAAGTTCCCATGTTGACATTGTATGTGTGTGTGTGTGTGCGCGCGTGGAAGGGGCAGGGAGCGAGGTATTAAGCATATGAAATTAAACCAGAGTGGGTTTTCTCCCTCCTGAACATGGACTTTCCCATCAACTAATCCCAGAGTGAATGATATGGCAATACCTCCTGAGCTCTTCTTCTGCAGACCAGTTACACCAAGGAAGGCAGCAATGAGAGTATCCACAGATGGTCCTTGTCCTAGCAATCTTTCCTAAATCTGAACCTTAGAGTCCAGAAAATTAGATACTAGCATGAATTTCCCTAAGCTTAATTACCAGCTTAGATTTGATAGGCTGCCACCACCCAAAAATATAGTGTTTTGGGGCACTCTGACCTCCCCACCTTCCCTGGGGACCCCAAGAACCCAGATCCCTTGGGTTCTTAAAATAAGGAGAAATAAACCGTTCCCCCACCTCTCCCTCTCCCAGAATTTCCCTCCCTGGGCTATTCTGAGATACTGATCTACCCTCTTAAATCACCTTACAGAGAAGCATCTCCCTTCCCTTCCTCAAAGAGGCAAACAGATTCAAGGAAAACAGAGAGAGATTTTATCACTCCCTAGCTCCCCCACCCGTCCTGGTGAGTTATCCCAATCCCCTGGGATAAAACAAGGGAAACAGAGAAAAACCAATCAATCAGGTTCTCTAAAAAGAAATCTTTTAATAAAAGAAAGGAAAAAGTAAAGAATTATCTCTGTAACTTTAAGATGTAAATATTACAGGGTCTTATAGCTTACAGACACCAGAAAGAGACTTTCCCACCAGTACCAATACAAATCAAAATATTCCCAGCAACTACACATATAAAAGTTAACCAGCCAGATCCACAATTGCAAATTAAAAAGCCTAAACCGCCTGTTTTACTTACTCTATGAAAAGAAACTTAGAGAGCCTGTAGTAATGTCTGGTCTCTCTCAGACCCTCCGAGAGAAGAACAAAGAACAAAGAACTCACACCCAAACTTCCCTCCACCCAGTTTTGAAAGTATTTTGTCTCTTGATTGGTCCGCTGGTCAGGTGTTTCAGGTCACTGTTTGTTAACCCTTTTATAGGTGAAAGAGACATTAACCCTTAGCTATTTGTTTATGACACGCCCCTCAAATTGCAGACAGTGGGGAACCTCACTGGCGGCGATTTCTTCCTAGAACTTTAAAATAAACAGATTAATACACCTGCACCTTTACATATACCACTAAGTATATAACTAACAGACTTTTACACTTTAAGAACACTTTTTAACTACTGATTTTGAGAAACTTTCATGAGAGAGTGCATCAGCTACTTTGCTAGAAGCTTCTGAAATGTGTTGAATTTTAAAATCAAAATTTTGGAGAGCTAAACTCCATCGAAGAAGTTTTTTGTTGTTTCCCTTGGCAGTATGAAGCCACTTTAGCGCAGCATGGTCGGTCTGTAGCTGGAACCGCCATCCCCAAACGTATGGGCATAGCTTTTCCAGGGCGTACACAATGGCGTAGCATTCCTTTTCACTGACTGACCAGTGGCTTTTTCTCTCAGACAGTTTCTTGCTGAGAAACACGACAGGATGGAAGTTGTGACCCAGTACCCCTTGGTTAAGTCTATTGTAGATATGAATTGGGCACGTTCCAACTTTTTCACTAGTTCATCGGTGCGTGGCATTGGATAGTTGTCTGGACGAGTTACCGCATTTAGCTTATGGTGGTCAACGCAAAAGCGTATTTCCCCATCTGGTTTGGGTACCAGAACCACTGGAGATGCCCATGCACTGGTAGATGGGCGGATTATACCCATCTGTAGCATGTTCTGGATCTCCCGTTCTATAGCAGCTTGGGCATGAGGAGACACTCGGTAGGGTGGGGTTCTGATTGGGTGAGCATTACCTGTGTCAATGGAGTGGTATGCCTGTTCAGTCCATCCTGGGGTGGCTGAGAACAATGGAGCGAAGCTAGTGCACGGTTTCCTGATTTGTTGCCGCTCCAGATGTTTTAGGGTGGTTGAGAGGTTCATCTCTTCCACGCCACCGTCTTTTTTTCCTTTGTAGTAAACACCGTTAGGCCACTTAGCGTCATCTTCTCCATCAAAATATTCCCAGCAACTACACATATAAAAGTTAACCAGCCAGATCCACAATTGAAAATAGAGTTAAAACAATTAAAAAGCCTAAACTGCCTGTTTTACTTACTCTATGAAAAGAAACTGAGAGAGCCTGTAGTAATGTCTGGTCTCTCTCAGACCCTCCGAGAGAAGAACAAAGAACAAAGAACTCACACCCAAACTTCCCTCCACCCAGTTTTGAAAGTATTTTGTCTCCTGATTGGTCCTCTGGTCAGGTGTTTCAGGTCACTGTTTGTTAACCCTTTTATAGTGAAAGAGACATTAACCCTTAGCTATTTGTTTATGACAGTCCCTCATTCCACACCACAGCTAACCAAGACAGGGCATCTGCCATAGTTTGCCCCAGAGCAATTTCCAGCCCATCAGTCCCCCAGCTGGCCTGAATGCCCTAGGCTTAGATGTCTGGAAAGCCACACACTTCAGCAGGGCTATCTCAGGCTTTCCTGTCCTTGGCTCTTCTTGACCTTCCATTAGAGACTAGCCTTCCCAGCAGAAGACACAATTTTTTGTACTGCCATCCACCACCACAGTATCTGAGTGCCAGATTCTTCTGTCCATCAGGATTTGTTGTAGACTCTCTACCATAGGAAAAATGTCCTCATACCCCAGCTACTAGACCTGTTCCTGCCAGACTCTGTTCCAGGAACTAAGGAATCTATTGCTCTAGCTTTAACTTCCTCAATGATCACTCACTTTAAAGCTTTCTCTGCTACTGCTCTGTATTGAAGCTAAAAGGAGCAGCAAATCCTTTTTTTGTATGAAACCATCCCATACAATTTTTTCTGTGTTTCCACTTTTCTGCTATGTCAGTGGCTTTCAACCTTTTTTCATTTTCGGACCCCTAAAAATGTTGAATGTGGTGCAGACCCCTTTGGAAATCTTACACATAGTCTGCAGAACCCCAAGGGTCCAGGGACCACAGGTTGAAAACCATTATGCTATGTCATTTTCTCCTTGCTTACAGTTTTCCTTGGCTGCTTCTCTGGTTTTTGCAGATGCTATATTAATGGCCACCTGGGGCACTCTTTTTCCTAGACCCAGTTGGATTCTTTGCAGCCATTAAACTCATAGCACATCAGGGACAGTGTGGGGGTCTGGACTGCAGATCCCTCACGTGGCTTCTCAATTAGAACACTGGGCCAGCCTGAAGAGACAGCTCTTCTATCCCTCACTCTGAACTGAGCAGCCGTTCAGAGAGCACCTCCCAAATGGCATAGTAATTATTTGCATTTCTATAGTGCTTTCCCCCTGAGGACCTTCTAGACATTAATAAAGCCTCACAGTCTCCCTTGTAAGGTAGTTCTGTATCATTATGCCCATTTTACAAATGGGAAAACTGAAGCAATGGGTGGTGCTGTGATTTGCCCAAGGTCACACAGGAAGTCTGTGGAACAGCCAGGAAACAAACCCAGGCCACATGACTCCCCAAACCATCCACCTATCTATGGGCCAATTTCAGACCTGATAGAAGTGACTACAACTTCATTTGATTCAATGGAGTTTGCAGTGAGTCACTCACTCACACACCTAGGGTGACCAGACGTCCCGATTTTATCGGAACTGTCCTGGTATTTGCTTATTTGTCCCGCGTCCCGACATACCTTCGGTGGGGACACAAATTGTCCCAATATTTTGCCCCCTCTGCCCTGACTCCGCCCCCTCTTTCCCCCATTGGATCCCTCCCCAAATTCCCGCCCTGGCCTTGCACTCTCAGCCCCGTCCCTTCACTGCCCCATTGGATCCCTCCCCAAATCCCTGCCCGAGCCCCTCTTCCCCACGCACACCGCATTCCTCCTCCTCCTCCCCTCTAGGCTTGCGCTGATCAGCTGTATGGCAGTGCAAGCGCTGGAGGGAGGGAGGAGGTGGAGACGGAGCAGAAGCATGCTGGTGCCGGGCGGGCCGGATGTGGAGCTCCGGCGGCCATTTTTTTCCTCTTTTTTTTTTTGCTCTGCTCCCGCGTCTCAATATTTCACCTGTGTGATCTGGTCACCCTACTCACACCAGGTCTGGATTTGGCCCTAATAGCCTGGTATGAAGTAGGATTAATATCTTTTGTGTCCTCAAGTAGCATTAATGTTTGAATACTCCCCTCTCCAGTATCCCCAGGGTGTGGTCACAACGGAACTGTCTGTTATAGGAATCCACCTCTTGAAGTAGTCACATTTCAATGGCCCCTTGCTCCACCTGTTCTGCGTTGCAAGGCACCATCTCTCTTCAAACACAGACTTTGTGGAATAGTTGGCTAGTAGATCATGTGGATTGGCTGAACAGCTGATGGTACTTCAATTTGCTGAACAAAGAAAAAAGAATCGGACCTGGTGGAACTCTACTGAACTCCCTGGAGTTACACCAGAGATGAATTGAGTCCATGATGTTACATTATAGTCTGAAAATGCTAATTGCTCCCAAATTCCAGGCTCATGGGAGAGAGCCCTGTGCATTTTTTGAGGACCCTGAGAGCAGCTACGTCATCCCTTTTGATGCAGAGTTTTATACGTGCATTAGTGAGGGAGAAGGATTCAGAGTTGCTTGTTTTTTCTGTGCAAGCAGTTCCTGACGGCAGAGAACGCTCAGAAGCTCAGTTACTTCCAGGAACAATGAGCTAAACTCAGCTGCTCTTCCCAGCACCAGCTGAGGGGGCGGCAGGCAATGGAACAAAGTGTTGTTCTTGGAAGGCAAAGGAAAATAAGGCGTTGGCAGGGCTGTATGAGCACTCCTTCCCTGCCAGCTCTGCAACTCCGTGCTGTAAAGCTGGGCTTGTTCTTTTTATCAAATAACTTCCTGGACCATTGTAAGCAGCTCACAAGCAGAAAGAGGCTGAATTCATCAAACCACCAAAGATTAGATAATTGGGTAAGTGATCATTCCCCCCGTCCCATTCCCCACTCCATCGCATGACCTGTTCAGTTACAGTGTGACCTACTATATTTTTTAAACTTGTCCCAGAAATAAACACAGAACCCTCCAACATCACCCAGCCTCTGGAAGCTATTTGGGGCTATTTTATCAACATGCAATATGAAGATTCCAAAAGCTGACTGGATATTGGGATCATTCCCAGCAGAGCTGTCCGTGGAGGGAGTTTACAATAACCCAGTGGAAATATCTATAGGAAGGACATCTTCATTTTTAAAGGCAATAATCTGGTTCATAGGTGAAGTATGCTGAGAGTGACACAAAGCAAGTGACTGCCCACGGAACAATTCAGAGCAGAGACAAATAGCAGAGCTCAGCATAAGAGTGGGAGAGACACAAAGGGAAAATAAAAATCAGATTGAGTCTACTTTACTCTTCCGGGAGCTGGCTCTGAAACTCAGGGGGGTGGTAATGAGCCGAGAAAAAAGGGAGCTTTGTTGGAGAGGCTAGTGTCTGGGCAGCTTGCCAGGATGATGCATTACATAGCCTTTCACCTTAAAGCCCTGGTTCAACCCCAGCCTTGGCTAGCAGTGACTGCAAGTCATTATTGTCTGAAAGTTATTAGCCAATGTGAACCGAGTTAGTAGATCTCAACGGGGTTCCTAGTGGACCAGTGTCCTTCTTGGGAGTTTCAGCAGAGAGGCTAATGACTGAATGGTCCGTAATATATGGTCAGGGCCAAGACAATTTGCTACCGAGGGAGGTGTAGGAGAAGCTTACATTACTGTTTGCTATGATGTAAAGTAGCTGGTCAGTCGGCAAATTAGAAGACTTCAGGTTCCAGGGCTATTGGTCCACCACAAGTCACATAAAACATTTCCTTAGCTCCAAGGGAGCAGGATATAAATGAGTCTGGTCATGAGGCTTCTGCAAAGTTCTCTGCACCACCAGGTCCTAGTCTCTCAGTTTCACAGCTTGAGAGGAATTTATTGTTATTACCTTTAACTGGCTTCAGCATTGCTTTGTTGCAAAAAGGAGGACAGCACTTAGGGTGACCAGACAGCAAATGTGAAAAATCAGGAAGGGGAGGGGGGTAATAGGATCCTATATAAGGAAAAGACCCAAAAATCAGGACTGTCAATATAAAATTGGGACATCTGGTCACCCTAACAGCACCAGAGATAGCAACATTTCCAGCAGAGTGAGCAATGCCAAGTCAACAGCAAACCACTGGGTTAGTTTGCATGTAAATGAACATTTTCAACTTACCCAAGTTACAATTTCAGAGTTCTCAAACGCCACCCAAAGTTTTAATTTTCTGCTGCTCCTTAGAGAGTTCTATTCCCCATTGACCTGAGGCCTTATTCAGTATTGCCATCTTAAAACTGGAATCAGGAACCGTAGAAGCCAGAAGAGACTTTTTGCAGTTGCTCAGATTGCCATTGGACAAATCTTCACCTAGTGTAAATGCTGAGGTATGTCAGGTGAGGATCTGGGCCATTAGCTTTAATTAGAGATGGACCCAAGCAACAAAATTTAAATTTGGATAAGGATCTCAAGCACCTCCATAACCTGGGATCTAGGGTTTTGATTTGGGGTCATGTCTATATTTAGTATACTGTACTGCAACCGAAGCACCAAAAATAGATTCGTTTCTGAGCATTTAATCAAGGATCTATTCCTAGAATCACAGAGAGCTGAAATTAAGGCAGCAGAATTCATGGTAATCAGCCTGATGAGTGAAGAAGGAAACTCACATCAGTTTAAACTGCAAACATGGTCAGCTAAACATATTTCAGTTTCAGCCAGATGTAGCTGCACCATGGCCCAAAGATCTAGAATTGCATGAAACACTTGTGAGCTATCAGAACAGTAAACTCAGGAGGCTGCAGTTAACGCACAAGGAATTACTGAGCGTGGTCTAATTCCAAGAGGACTAACTGTACTTGGCAAATTTTCAGTCAGTTTGAAGAACACTGATCCCCCCAGGCTCAGAGGCTATGTGGTCACTTTGTCCCATAACTCCTTCCAGGTTTACTGGAACACTCCACGTACGGATTGTACTGTAAACTGGCAGGCACAGCATGTCCTTTTAATGTTATGTCATGGTAGTCAGTCACATTTTGAGTATTTATAGCTAATGCTCAGGCTTTCCCATCTGTGTGGGTCTCCTGAGATCCCAGGCCCTCTACGTCATGATGCAGTTTCGATGGACAGATCTTCATTTCCTCTCCTAAACCTCTAGGTAACTATGGTGCCGACAGACCAGCCACCAGTTCATGCCACGGCCCCCAAGCCTCACTGAACTAGGGTGACCAGATGTCCTGATTTTAAAGGGACAGTCCTGATTTTTGGGTCTTTTTTTTATATAGACTCTTATTACCCCCCAAGCCCCATTCCGATTTTTCACACTTGCTGTCTGGTTACCCTACACGGAACACTGAGAAAAGCATAGCTAGAAACCAGTCTGGCTCACCTGTGTGCTAGCATTGCTCGCATAGATGTTAATTTGTTAAGAATGTGTTGAGTGTTTAGCTTTGATGAAATGCTTGTAGGATGCTGCATGTATTGATCTGCATGGTATGAAGTTATATGGAGTGTTTGCTTTGTAAAGCTCTGTAATTGTGTAACTCACCAAACAGGAAAGAAGTGTTAACTAATGTAAAGTGCTGGTCCTGCACGCAAGAAGGCCAACTGAAACCCAAGGAGCCATAGTGAAACATCAAAGGACAACAGGAGTGAAGATTGCCCTATGTGAAGAACTGGGACTGTTCTTAATGTGGTCTTTGAATGCTGGGTGGGAAGTGTTGGCCTGGGAGGATGATCTGCATTGGGGGATGGGAGACTGGCCTTGAGGAAAGAGACCTGAGCACGTAACATGAGAACCCAGGAAGGAGTTAGAGGCCAGGTGACACTTCTGCCCGGGAAGCTGAAAAAAAGCTGGGAGAGGAGACGCTGCGGGGGAGAAGGAGTTTTCAGAAGGTGGCTGGGGAATGGAGGGAAGCGCAGATGGATCTCTGATTCCCCAGTGGGGCTGTGGTGCCCCAGGGACCCCAAGATGGACCTAATTGGGGAGGATCCTGTTGTCCGTGCCTGCAAGACCTGTCTTGGACTGTGTTCCTGTCATCTAAATAGACCTTCTGCTTTACTGGCTGGATGAGAGTCACGATGAATAGCAGGAAGCCAGGGGTGTAGGGCCTTGTGTCCCCCCACACTCTGAGACACCCTCCCACCCCGCACACCCATGAAGAGGAGGCAGGCACCAATACTTGCTGCATCTGTGAGAGCCCTGGGGGAAGGGAATAAAAGTCCCTGACCAGACGGAACCGTATCACTGTGGAATTTGGAGAAGGCAATATTTCTAAGCATAAGCAAGGGATCCCCAAGCCACTCAGCTTGGGTTAGCCATAAGGGACATATAAAGTTTGCATATTACAGCAGCTTCTATTGCCTTTTGAAACCTAAGACTGTAACCCATTTGTATGTGTATATATATTTACCTGCTTTAACCTTGTAATTAACTCTCATTTCTTTTTCCTAGTTAACAAATCTTTAGTTGGTTTATTAGAGGATTGGCTACAGGTGCTGTCTCTGCGGAGAGAGATAAGGTACAACTGACCTGGGGTAAGTGACTGGGAGTAACCTGAATATTGTTGTGATTTTTGGTGTAAGGGACCATCTATCACAAAGGCAAGTTTGCGTAGGTGACTAGATAGACCTGAGTGCTGAAAGGGACTGTCTGTGACTCCATGTTAATAGCTGTTGTAGTGTTTGAGGAGTTCACATTTGATACTTCATTGGTGAAACCTAAATGTAGAATGCACAACCAATTTGGTGTTTGTGTCCTGTTTCTTAACAGTCTGTGCTGAGCTTGGCACTCATGGTCATAAGTCACTCTAGTTAGCTTGACAGTAGCATTATTGTAATGCTTTTTCTAGCCCAATGTGTTCAGTGTTGGATGAAGTGATCTCTGCGAACATGTACAGAGCAAAAATTCTCTCCTGAGACTTGACATTGTGCTATAGCATTAAATATAGCTGTACGGATGCTGTGGATCTGACTGGAGCTCAGGCTCTGAAGCCCAGGGTAGGGGTGGCATCCCTCACCATAGGCTTCAGAACCCAAGCTCTGCCTGAGCCGCAATTTTAAAGCGTTGTCTACACAGCTATTTTTAGTGCAAGCCTCAGTCTGTTGATCTAGACTTGGAGGCTCATGACAACTGGCTGTGTAGACACACCCAATGGGTACTCAGCACTTCTGAGTAAGAATTTCCAACACACCTAACTGACTCAGGAGCCTATGTCCCACTGAAAGGCTCCTAAGTAAGTTGGGCTCTTGGTGAATTTTACTCTAGGAGCCTAAATTTAAGCCTCTCTTTTTGAAAAGTAAGGCCAACTGGCCCATGTGATTCTCTGCAGCCTTCTGTCCTTCAATTTGTTACTCAACCTCTTTAGAATAAGATGAAAGTTTCTCTACACTGACACTGGGGTAGTGAGAAAAGCATAAAAACCTAGATTTACCGACTGGTATCAGCTGGGGGACTATGCCAGCCTCGTCTCTCTTTGCTTTGCACGGGGTTCTTTGTTCTACCCCATAACACAGGCTGCCCTCGAATGCTCTCCTCCAGTGGGAACGTGACCCGTTCTTAGCACTGCTCACAATCAAGGTGCTGAGCCTCTTTTCTAAACCTCCCACCTATGGAGGCCTCAGATGGGACAGAAACACAGAGCAGATACTACTGTTTAAACAGCGGCTGAGTGGGTGCTCCACCAGCAGGAATTTTGTTAGAGCGAGATAATGCAGTCACCCCTGGTATACATACTAGGAGGCTCCTGGGAGCTCTCTTGGTACGCTTGGTATGAATCCTGTTGACTCAGCTCACCATAAAAGACACTCAGCAAGAATGAGCACCAGGAGAAGTGTCTGTCTTAGCTGCTGCCAACCTCCTCAGGTGTTTCTTTGTTTGCTTTATGCAACAGTCATAAAAAGCCTCAGTCTGTGAATATATAATTAGATATTTTACATCTTTTCTGCCTCTTTTAATTTAGGATGAAACACAGCAAGACTTTCATGTAACAGAAGAGAGAAGGAGAGGACTGTGCTTACAGACCACGTTCAGTGTAAACACAGTGCATGTGCTTCAGAGGGCTCCATGAAAAAAGCAAGAGTTCTGAAACAGCACATGCTTAACCCATTGGTCTGGAGCTATAAGCACTTGCTTCTCTCCTCTCAGGAGCTACACTCAGCATTGTTTCCAGGAGCACCCTGACCAGGTACTTTTCCTCCCAGAAGCTGCACCCAGAACCCATTCCGTTCCTGTTCTTCTCCAAACAGGATGGATCATTCCAGAATGAATGACTTAATGGAAACACGTTTGAAAAAAAAACTATTAAGCAGAAGAGAAATAGAGAGAAACACTTAAAAGCCTTAGTAATAAATTTAGCTCTGTCTTTCTTAACTGGCTTCAATTTAAACGTAAGCCCTTGGAGATTTATACAGTATGTGGTGCTGTAATGTGCAGTCAGAGACGTATTAGCACAAGTTTAGAATGGCTGCATTACTCACAAACATCAAAGCCACAAGAGAATGAGTTATGCAAATCATCCCAAACGAATGCTGAGACAACCTTTATCCCACTCTACCACATTGTGTGCATATACCACATTTTACAAATGAGTTAGTTTAGAAATATTTGAGAGAGGTATTTTTGTTAGACTGTTTTTTAACCTCCTCTGCAAGTAAAGCTAAGGGGCTTTAATACCCCACAGGCAATTGTAGAGGGCTTGGAGGTAGAGGAAAAGGACCATTTTAGAACCCTGTAAAAATGCTGTTGGTGTATGTATGTTGGTGGTGGTCTGCCTGTATTTGTACTTGTACAGCTCCCTGGCATGAACAATAGCTGGAGAACATTGAAGGATTCTCTGGATGGCATGTGGTGGCAGACAGTGGTCAACTGACCATTATGAATGTCCTGGAAAATTAGGGTAAAATGCCCAATCCCTCTTACTTCACTCATCAGGTTTACCGTCTGCTGCCTATCAGGGAGGCTAGTTGAGTTTGGTTGATTGATAATGAGTCACAGAGCACCACTCACTTGTAGGGCACCAGAACAAATCTGGCCTTAGTTTATGGTGACATTTAATGCCACCTAATTTGCCATCTAATGGCTATCCAGTGACCTCTCTGAAAGAAGCTGGTCTCAGCCCTAGAGGATAGTCCAGTTTAAAAAGCTTCCTTTTTCCAAGTGCCCAAACAGGTTCTGAACAAGCTAAATGGGCCTGTTTGTCTCCCACTGAATTGTTCAATGGAAGCCAAATGAACAATTCAAAAAGAACCTAAGTGAATTTCCAGTAGGGTATCCATTTTCTTGTGGACAGAAGCCAGCATTGCAAAAGTGGACCAGTCGAATCACTGTTGGCAAACTCAATAGGAAGGCAGAGGACGGAATGGACTTGGAAAGTGAATAATACTCTGTCTCCTAAAGCAGTGGTTCATAACCAGGGGTACACATACCCCTGGAGGTATGCAGAGGTCTTCCAGGGGATGCATCAGCTTATCTAGATATTTGCCTGGTTTTACAACAAGCTACATAAAAAGCACCAGCGAAGTCAGTATAAACTAAAATTTCATACAGACAATGACTTGTTAATACTGCTCTACATACTATACACTAAATTGTAAGTACAATATTTATATTCCAATTGATTTATTTTATAATTATATGGTAAACATGAGGAAGTCAGCAAGTTTTCAGTAGTAGTGTGCTGTGACACTTTTGTATTTTTATGTCTGATTTTGTAAGCAAGTAATTTTTAAGGAAGATGAAACTTGGCGTATGCAAGACAAATCAGACTCCTGAAAGGGGTACAATAGTCTGGAAAGATTGAGAACCACTGCCCTAGAGAAGATTCCTGAAGGTTCAGGGCACCTCAGCAATGTGGTGCAGACAAGCCTGGACTGTTGTTGCTCATGCTATACTTACTTTGCGGGGATAGACAGAGGGCTGCATTCGCAAGAGCTGTTCATCCGGAACCTTTCACTTCATCTACAAGAAGAAAAAAAAAGAGCTCAGAAATCTACATTCTAGCACAGATACACATGGTATTATTTGCAACCTGTGTGGGATCCCGCTTCTGACCAGAATATGCTCAACTTGCAAATCCAGGGCTATAATTCAAGAAAGAGAATATCAGTTTTTATTTGGACTCCATAGCACACAGTGAATACGCTAGGGGTGAATTTGGCACATTGCCTTGAAACCCTAACCCATATTTACTTTTACAGAGACTTTGCTTTTCCCAGTACTCTCAGAACTCCTGAGTTTTTACATCTCTGTTGTAATTTGATCCTGTTCATGCCTGTCATGTGACTGGCTCAATGTTTAAAGAACAAAAGACTAGTATTTTCCACTCTCTTGTACCTCTTATTAGATACAAAAAATAGAGTGGAGATTTTATCTTAACTAGCCATTGCCACTCTGAAATGGGTAGTAAAGCACAAAGACTATATAACTCTTAGTGCTTCTCTGAAGGATCTATTCCAGGGGTTCCCAAACTTCATTGCACCGCAGCCCCCTTCTGACAACAAAAATTACTACACAACCCCAGGAGGGGAGAAGGAAGCCTGACCCTGTCCAAGCCCCGCCACCCCTGGTGTGGGAGGCCAAAGCCCAAACCCAAGAGCTTCAGCCCTAGGCAAGAGGCCTGTAACTTGAGCCCCGCCACTCCAGCAAATTTAAACCAGCCCTGGTGACCCCATTAAAACAGGGTCACGACCCATTTTGGGGTCTCAACCCACAGTTTGAGACCTGCTGATCTATTATTCTACAGTAATTAACTCACACATATTAGGCACTCATAGCACCTAATATGCTGCTAGAGCAACACACAATTAATAATGAGGAGCAGAGCTAAAATGACTAAAATAAAAAATTTAAAATTTTAAGGGGGGTTGATTTGTTTTCAGGTTTTTTGCAAAGGAAAAAATGCAATTTTTAACTTGTTCTAATAAGGACCTTCTCTTCTTATATCTATCAAAATGTATATTTTTATATTACTTTGGAGTCAGATTTTTCAAAAGCAGTCCGTGTTGGTCTAACTTTGCTCCCATGGAAATGAAGGGGAGTTTTATCACTGATTTCACTGGGATTAGAGTTAAGCCAATGCTAAGTGCATTCAAAATGCCATTTTTAGCACACATCAGCCACAAGACTATTTTTATTAAACACATGATCTAAAGACAGACAAAGCAAAAAGTCTCCCATGCTGACGCTGCCATCCTGTCAAGCTCACAATTTATTCATACATATTGACATAATAAAGCAGCAAGAAAAGCTGGATGCAGGGGGAAGTTATTTCTGCACTGGTAGTGTTTCAGAATGTTGTGCAATGAACCACAACTTAAAAAAAAAGGAAGTTATGTACAATTCTACGCTTTTCACTCCTTGACTCTTTATACATGATGGGAATGCCATAGGAAGAGTTAAGAATACAATTCAACAAACTTAATATAGCCCCTATTATCACCTGGCTCAGTTTGTCTCTCTTTGTGTGGACACCAATCTGTGATGGCAACTGCTGAATCTGAAGAGCTGTTAAGTGACTGGTCATTATCCCTAGCTCTGGGATCTCGCAGGCAAACACCAAGATACACAGCCCAGTGTCTGAGACCCTTCTTGGACACTGGGACCCCACAGCCCAGCTGCCAAGATCCTGCAACCAGTATCTCAGCCCTCCTCAGCCCCCAGTTGCTTAGGCACGTTCCTTCCAGTGTTCACCTGGCTATACGAGCTATATTTTGCTCAACTAATCCTTTCAGTAAAGCCAGGAAACACAGGCTTAGCAAAGGAATTTCCTAAACACACACACTTTAGTCTTATATCGCTTAGAAGAGTTGCAGATCTGTAGAAAACAACACATTATTGAATTTGATACCCTCGGTCAGATCTTTTGTGAGTCTTTGGGTTTGGTCTAGATCCTTTAATGGGGGGAGGGGCAAGACCTTCCTGCCTTCACTTTCTCCGGCTAGGACTTCCGTTTCTAGTGGTAAGATGGTTCGTTTCACTGAGGAAGTATGCCTCTTCTAAAACAGCCTCTGACACCTTTTCTGTCCTCACTCTTGTCTGGCCTTGCAGGGGATTTTCCATTCACCAACTCCACAATCCCACAACCAAACTTCTGGGAAGAGTCATTCAAAGCCAGCAGTCCTGCCAGTTGAAACCCCACTGCTCCAGTAGGGAAGAGCTGTTGACGTTGATGACCCTGGATTGCTCTGTCACCACTTTCCAGGCAGTCTCTGCCCTAGGAGTCAAGTTCCGACTACAGCATGAATGCTCAAAGTCCACTAAATATAACAGTCAAAATAGAGGTTGAAATACAACAGACATTCACAAAATAAAAATGGAATTCATAAGTTGACACAGACATAGCCCCTGGGCTGTCACAGCTCCATCTTATTAGCACATTAATGTCCCAGTTCAACCACCATGATGTTCAGAATTAATGAGCCTGATTCCTGTTTACATTAAGGCCCTTTTACGCTGCTCTGGCAATGCAAAGGTTGCACCGTAAAGTGGGTACAAATTTAATTTGTGACCTGACAGAGGGGTGTGATGCAGCCTTAATGCAAATGAGAATCAGGCCTAGGTTACTTTATGTGCTCTTAATGGAGACATACATCTGATTTCTCTTTCTAACATACCATTAGATTCTGAATGACTCAAGCAGCAGGTGTAATATGGGCATTTGGCATCCCACATCAGACAAACAGGGCCATTTGCCATGTGACTCATAGACTCCAGCCTCAGCCATTTAAAATGCGCTACAGACCACACTCGCTAGCTCCTGGTCCACTACAATGTCCCAGCATGCACCATGTTAAATAACCATGGAGCCTTGCTGGTGACAGCCTACAGGGACTCAGGAAATGGGTTATTCTCATGTGATTGGTTGTTTTTAAGATTGCTTGATACTATTAGAGATACAACACAGGAAACATAAGAGACCATTAAATAAAACAAGCAAAACACCGCTAAGTACAGCTCCTATGGGTTGTTCGCTGCTCTTGTGGTAGCTGTGATGTCACAGTGTGGAGCAGGATCTGATATGTTCCAGCCAGACCTTTCAACAAGATGTCAGTAATCACTAGCAGATACAAGTGTAAAAAGAAAGAGCATCCACATTTTGAGGAATTATGCAGATACCAAAGCAGCAGCCCTCCAAATTCTTCCTTACAGAGAATCTATCAGAACTGGTCCAGCAAACAAGGAGGTCACTAATCACTTATGATTCTCTTTCCAACAGCCAACCTCCTTTAAACCCATTCTAGAAGCAACACATTCAACCCAGAATTGTGAGAAATTGTGAGCAAGGGTTGACAGGCAACAGATCAGTCTGTGACAGTAAACATTTCAGTTTGGCAATGTTACAGTTTGGCAATGTTATAAGCAGTTAGAAAAAGTGGTCATAGCGGGAAGTGTTTGGCAACCTCAGTAATGGGCATTGCTACATGTGCACGTTATAATAAATATCATAAAAAATATTGCTGATATACATACTTAGATAAAAAAATGGTTTTATTTTATTGTGTTTTTCTCCCCCATATCTCTTGTGCACAAAGAGATCAGGGCCTCTAGGCTCTCCTCTAATGTAAATATTAAATAACAACAGACCATTGTCTCACATGGAAATCCAGAATTAATAAATGGGTAAGAAAGATAACCTAGTGCAGACTGGAGAAGTGGTAGTAGCAATAGCCCAGCTTCTGCTATGACTCAAGAAGTAGAGGCAGAATGGGGACTCGAAAGGCAGTGTAAAAGAGAAGGGCATGTGAGGGAAATGGTGGGTGTTGGGTGCAGAACAGAGAATTGGAAACTTGATCGCATTTGGCTGTGAAGAAATGTGTCCAGTGAGGTCCGCATCTGGCAGTGAGCTACAAAAGGCTGCACTGTGTTGTCTACACAGCAAAGATCTGAGTGGGGGATGATACTTGCCATGGTTGAAATTCTGGCCTCTTGAAATAAATGGAAAAACTCCCACTGATTTCAGTGGTGGTTGGATTTCACTCCATGTACATTGGCAGCACAGGAAGGGTTAAAGACAGAGTGGCAGCCCTGACTCTGTTTCCTGACTTGTGGGGTTTTTCTCAGAATCTTACATTGTTTCTGTTGACTTCTACTGTGCCTGATCTCCTCTCCTTGCCAGGCACCACCCTCCGCTCCAAACCCAGACCCTTCCTGGTCTCCACTGCACGTCCCCTCCTTACACTGTGCATCTATTTGTCAGTATAATTTTAGTGCAGTGAGAAGCCTGTGATCCTAGCTTCACTTGCCCTGAGATGTTAAAAGGAAATCTGATCATTTTTGGGACATGCCTGTTGACAGCAGGGGCATCCATCCTTGTTATAGGTCTCTTGATGCCAATCGGCAATGTGCCTCTGTGGTAAGACAGCTTCTCCGGTCAGTCCTTTGGCGAGTCAGACACAGGATAAGAGGACACTCAGGGTCAAATCCAGTGCAAGTATCTTGTCTGGGCACTGGGACTCTCTGTTGGGGACGGTGGTTGTCAGAAGGTTTCCTCTGATCCATGAGGGAGAAGAGCAGGGTAACCTTAGTGGGCCTAGCATTCCTTACTCAGTTCATTTTGTCAGCTCACCCTCCCACTCCCTTGGTCTATTCTGTCCACCTCTTGAGTCCAATCGGACACCCTATGCTAGTGGTCCCCAACCTTTTTGTGACCAGTAGCACATTCATGTTTTTAGAAGAGCGTGGCAGGTGCCAACAATTTTTCAAGGCTTATTTTGTATTTCTGCATTAAATAATACAAAAAAACATATTTAATATTACATAATATATGAATCCAGAGAGAAGAGAGAAGCTGGAGAAAAGCCGGGAGGACAGAGAACACCAGTGCCCGCAGCCCTGGAGTACTCTGTCCCCAGCAGGCACGGGGCCCCAGATTCTCTTCTCTGCTGGGCACGAGGTGGGCCCCGCACCTGCCGGGGACCGAGAACACCAGCGCCTGCAGCCCCCGAGTTCTTTGTCCCTGGCAGGCGTGGGGCCGTAGCTTCTCTCCCCTACTGGGAACTAGGCAGGCCCTGCACCTGCTGGGAACAGAGAACACCACGCCTGCAGCCTGAGTTCTCTGTCCCCAGCAGGTCCCCTGCTGGGCACTAGGCGGGCGCACATAAATGCCCTGGCAGACACCATGGCGCCTGCGGGCACCACGTTGGGGACCACTGCCCTATGCTGTGAGTGCTTTGGGGGTCCTGACTGAACTGATTCTGCTACCAACCGTCTCTCCACATCCAGCAAGCTATGGGCAGAATCTGCCCCTCCAGACCAGACTCTGCTCCTAGCCATGGTGGAATCTGACCCTCTGTTGCAAGCAAAAGGTGAAATGACTAAAGGATAGCATCATGTCATTTGATGCTGAGCCAAGCTAAAGGGATTGGGTTTGGGTGTTGCTGTGTTCCCTCCCCTGAAAGAGCAATAAAACGGGTATTTATAACCTATTGTGGCTGGCTCATCTTTCAGGAAAGGCTGCAAGATCCAGTCTGCTAGTCCTTTGAGTTCTGCAAGGGAGGAGAGAAAGGAGGAGAGGCACAAAGCTCCTCGTGCCTTCCTGATGATGGCAAAGCTCCTTTTCAGCCATAACCTTTTCTCCAGGACGGCAGGGTGCCTGTCTTTCTGCAAACAATCACACTGTAGTGATCTCCCTCTGAAAGTGGCCTCAGCTGCTAGGGCTGACAGAGGTGACATTCAGCAAATGCGAAGGGTGTTAGAATGATAGAATGGAAAGAGAGGTTCTCTTAAATCAATGTGCATTCAAATCTGGCTTCTCATGTCCTGTCTATCAGTGGTTGCCCAGCACCACCTGGGGGACACAGCCTCTCCTGGGTGAAGAGAGGAATTCACTCTTTGGGGTTACTCAACACAGAGCTTCCTCTTGACTGTTCTACAAGTAAATCTCCAACTGAGACTAGGAGAGGGATATACTCTCTCAAGGTGTGGGAAGGAGAGGAATTTAGTCTTGCCTTCTTGGGCCAGGGTTTTGTTTCATGCCACATCCTGAGGGGCTAGATCTGCACTTGTGTGTGGAAAAACTCATCTGTTGATTTAAAAAACCTCATTTCTTTCAACATGAGCGCCTTGGCTAGTTACCAAATAGCTTCCAGTTTCCTTTTATTGGAGAAAACTGACTGGGTAGCTCCAGGAACATCTATTCTTCCAACATCTTGGGGGTGAGGGCTGGCACCATGCCATCATGTCACTGGGACAGCTCCGGTGAACGTGGTCATGTAATTGATTGTGTTGCCACTTGCCTGCATTAGCCTGCTCTGCACTGAGCATCTGAGGAACCCTGGGCACCACAAAGGAGAGGTTACCCATTTTTGTTACTATTTCATCAACCTAAAGTGGGAAAACAAAGCCACACAAGAATGTGTTAATAGGAGATCTAGCTGAGCCAATTACTCTGTCTCAGATGAAGTCTGGTCCTGCAGCTAAAGCACACGGTCAGCAGCTAGAAGATGTGAGTTTTATTCCTGGCTCTGACATTGACTTTGGACAAGACACTTCAGATATTTTGCAAGTAGCTAATGATTTAGGGGAATTGTTGTGTTTGGTGCCCAATCTGAGCTCTACTGAGCATGAGTTACAGGATTGCTGAGCATGAGCAACTTCCACTGACTTCAAGTAGTAGCAGAGTTGTAATTGTGGAAGCTCAGCATGCGTGAAAAGCAGCTGCATGGTGCTCAGGCTCTCTGCAGGAACTCAGGCTGCAAAAGTGGACACAGGGCTTAGGAAAAATAAAAAGGGAATGATACTTTTTCCGAAAGTTCACTTAAAGTTTCCTCTCAAAATACTGCCTATTGGCTGGATTCTGTGCACCACCTAAATGGACAGTGTTGCCGATTACTTAAATGGAAGCAGGGTCAGGTTTTCAGAGCCCCAAACATATATTCTGAGCTTTGTGGATTACTCTGAAGCAGTTTCTAAACCTTTATAAGGAGTCAGTACAGAAGTGGAAACATCAGCTAAGTGCAAACTAAAAAACAACAACACTCAATACACTGTAAGGGCAAAGAGTGGCATACACATAGCCAAAGACAACCAACACTAACACAACAGACAAGTGGAGCATGTGCCATGCTAATGACTCTATGCCTGCTTCTCCATTGCACAGATGTAAAGAACTGCCCAAGAGGCAGGGCAAAGGGGATGTGAAAAACCACCATTCTGATTGAGTGTAAATAGCTACACAAAGTGTAGGACAACTGAGAATTGGGCCTTCTGTCTTCGCCATTGCTATTTGCTGGGCTACTGAAGCAGGTGCCAGGAGGATACGTAAGGGTTTGTCTACATACAGAAGTTCAACAATTTAACTAACAGAGTTTACAAACCAATTTGGTTGAATCAGTACTTCAATATAAGGCACTCGAACGGATTTGACTTAAGCTGTCAGAGAGAGTGGCGTAGCAAAGGAAGAGAGAGAAACAGAAAGCTTAAGTGGATAGAGAGCTATAGAAGTGTGATTTTGCTACTCCTTGGTAGATGCTGTACAGACTACATTGTGAAAGTTTGTAAAAGCTCTTAGGAGAGAGATAATTCCTTCAGGTTACTTTTTCTTACCTATGAGGAATATGTTCTCTATTCGAAGTATTGAGTAGATCAGGGGTTGGCAGCCTTTCAGAAGTGGTGTGCCAAGTCTTCATTTATTCACTCTAATTTAAGGTTTATATTATTAAATTTAAATAATATATTTTAATGTTTTTAGAAGGTCTCTTTCTATAAGTCTATAATATATAACTAAACTATTGTTGTATGTAAAGTAAATAAAGTTTTTAAAATGTTTAAGAAGCTTCATTTAAAATTAAATTAAAATGCAGATCTCCCCGGACAGGTGGCCAGGACCCGGGCACTGTGAGTGCCACTGAAAATCAGCTTACGTGCCGCCTTCAGCACCCATGCCATAGATTGCCGACCCCTGGAGTAGATCCTCTGCTCCCATTCACTTAAAGAGAGAATCTTGATCTTTCCTATATCATGTAAACTCACTGCTGCTCAGGCAGGCTTTCTAAACTACACTGGAATGGGGTAATAGGCACCATTTGGCCAAGTGGATGAGGGGGCAGCATCTTCTGATACAGAGGCAAACAAAATTAAATAATTCTGAGAGAGAACAAATTGTTAACATCTTTCAAATGAAGCTAAAATGAAATCCCTGCTACCCAATGATTACAGATCCAGGCCGACCACACATGAATCTCATCTGTGAACATCTTGCAAGCAGACAGAAATGCACCCAGACTCCATACCTTGGCATCTTGGTATCTAGAATGCTTAGAACCCCAAACTACAAAGGTGACATAATGTTGTGGGAATTATTCTCTCTTGACAAATTCAGAGCTGCTAGAGTTGACAGTCTCCAGCTGGTGAGGAACACTCCTTGTCTTTCAGTAACTGTTGATACTGCTGGCCTTCAAGTGCTGGTGACAGGGCTGTGAGATACAAGGCTGTGAAAACTGCTCTCAATAGACTGAGCTCATTGGCTCCTTGCTCATCTTTGTGTGTGTAAAATGAGACTTAGGCTTCAGTTCTGTCTCTTTGCCTTTACCGTATGCAGAAGAGGGCACTGGGGAGATCACAGAGCAACATGGGAGAACGCTTCTAAAAGCCTGCCTGGCAGCTGGAGTGGGTACTGCAAAGAGGCAGCCAGCAGGGGCAAGCAATGCTCTGGAAGGTACCGGAGCTCCTCACCAATGTCTAGCTTCCCCAGGTCACTCATGCACAACCACAGTAATATGATGGAGGGGAAAGAATTGTACAGAAACCAAAGGATCAAATCAATATCTGCCTTGAGAGTGAACTTCGCTCCAAAGGGAGAAGTGCTCCAAAGTTTCTGGACCCTTGTAATAACCTTAGTCCCAGATTTGGACCTTAGCGTCCAAAATATGGGGGTTAGCATGAAAACCTCCAAGCTTAGTTACCAGCTTGGACCTGGTACCTGCTGCCACCACCCAAAAAATTAGAGTGTTTTGGGGCACTCTGGTCCCCCTGAAAAACCTTTCCTGGGGACCCCAAGACCCAAATCCCTTGAGTCTCACAACAAAGGGAAATAATCCTTTTTCCCTTCCCCCCTCCAGGTGCTCCTGGAGAGATACACAGACACAAGCTCTGTGAATCCAAACAGAGTGAATCTCCCTCTCTGTTCCCAATCCTGGAAACAAAAAGTACTTTCCTCTTCACCCAGAGGGAATGCAAAATCAGGCTAGCCACTTCAACACACACAGATCTCCCCTGATTTCTTCCTCCCACCAATTCCCTGGTGAGTACAGACTCAATTTCCCTGAAGTAAAGAAAAACTCCAACAGGTCTTAAAAGAAAGCTTTATATAAAAAGAAAGAAAAATAAGTACAAATGTTCTCTCTGTATTAAGATGATACAACACAGGGCCAATTGCTTAAAAGAATATTGAATAAACAGCCTTATTCCAAAAGAATACAAATTAAAGCACTCCAGCACTTATATTCATGCAAATACCAAAGAAAAGAAACCATAGAACTTACTATCTGATCTCTTTGTCCTTACACTTAGAAACAGAAGACTAGAAAGTAGAACTACTTCTCCAAAGCTCAGAGCAAGCAGGCAGGCAGACAAAGACTGAGACACTCAATTCCCTCCACCCAAAGTTGAAAAAATCCGGTTTCCTGATTGGTCCTCTGGTCAGGTGCTTCAGGTGAAAGAGACATTAACCCTTAGCTATCTGTTTATGACACGCCCCCCAAATTGCAGACAGTGGGGAAGCTCACTGGCGGCGATTTCCTTCTAGAACTTGAAAATAAACAGATTAATACAACACATACACCTTTACATATACTCCTAAGTATATAACTAACAGACTTCTACATTTTAAGAACACTTTTTAACTACTGAATTCTGGGAAACTCTCACGGGAGAGTGCATCAGCTACTTTGTTAGAAGCTCCTGTGATGTGTTGAATTTCAAAATCAAAATCTTGGAGAGCTAAACTCCAACGAAGAAGTTTCTTGTTGTTCCCCTTGGCAGTATGAAGCCACTTTAGTGCAGCATGGTCAGTTTGTAGTTGGAACCGCCGTCCCCAAACATATGGGCGTAGCTTTTCCAGGGCGTACACAATGGCATAGCATTCCTTTTCACTGACTGACCAGTGACTTTCCCTCTCAGACAGTTTCTTGCTGAGAAACACGACAGGATGGAAGTTGTGATCTGTTGCTTCCTGCATGAGCACTGCTCCTATACCACGCTCAGATGCATCCGTGGTTACTAGGAATGGCTTGTCAAAATCCGGGGCCCTGAGCACAGGGTCAGACATGAGCGTTGCCTTAAGTTGGGTAAAGGCCTTTTGACACTCATCAGTCCACTTAACTGCATTTGGCTGGGTCTTTTTGGTCAGGTCGGTCAGTGGGGCAGCGATTTGGCTGTAGTGTGGTACAAATCGCCTGTAGTATCCGGCCAAGCCTAAGAAGGATTGGACCTGCTTCTTGGACCGTGGGACAGGCCACTTTTGGATAGCATCCACCTTGGCCTGTAGGGGGTTTATGGTTCCTCGACCCACCTGGTGCCCCAGGTAAGTCACTCTGTTTTGGCCTATTTGACACTTTTTGGCCTTAACAGTTAGTCCTGCCTGCCTGATGCGCTTAAAGACCTTTTCCAGGTGTAGTAGGTGTTCGGGCCAGGAGTCTGAAAAAATGGCCACATCATCGAGGTAGGCAACTGCAAATTCTCCCAGTCCAGCTAGTAGACCATCTACCAGCCTCTGGAAGGTGGCGGGTGCATTTCGAAGGCCGAAAGGAAGGACATTGAATTCATACACCCCCGCATGGGTGACGAATGCTGACCTCTCCTTGGCAGGTTCATCTAGTGGTACTTGCCAGTACCCCTTGGTTAAGTCTATTGTAGAGATGAACTGGGCACGTCCCAACTTTTCCAATAGCTCATCGGTATGTGGCATTGGATAGTTGTCCGGACGAGTTACAGCATTTAGCTTACGGTAGTCCACGCAAAAGCGTATTTCCCCATCTGGTTTGGGTACCAGAACCACTGGAGATGCCCATGCACTGGTAGATGAGCGGATTATACCCATCTGTAGCATGTTCTGGATCTCCCGTTCTATAGCGGCTTGGGCATGAGGAGACACTCGGTAGGGTGGGGTTCTGATTGGGTGAGCATTACCTGTATCAATGGAGTGGTATGCCCGTTCAGTCCGTCCTGGGGTGGCTGAGAACAATGGGGCGAAGCTAGTGCACAGCTCCTTGATTTGTTGCCGCTGCAGACGTTCCAGGGTGGTTGAGAGGTTCACCTCTTCCACGCCACCGTCTTTTTTCCCGTCGTAGTAGACACCGTCAGGCCACTCAGCATCATCTCCCTGGACTGTAAACTGACAAACCTGTAAATCTCTGGAATAGAAAGGCTTGAGAGAATTAACATGGTACACTTTAGGCTTTAGTGAGGAATTGGGAAAGGCTATGAGGTAGTTTACAGCTCCCAGGCGCTCTTGGACCGTGAATGGCCCTTCCCATGATGCTTCCATCTTATGGGCCTGTTGCGCCTTCAAGACCATAACCTGGTCTCCTACCTTGAAGGACCGATCTCTGGCATGTCTGTCATACCAGGCCTTTTGCTCTTCCTGAGCATCCTTTAGATTCTCTCTAGCAAGGGCTAAAGAGTGTCGGAGCGTGCTTTGTAGGTTGCTTACAAAGTCCAGAATGTTAGTTCCTGGAGAAGGCGTAAACCCCTCCCATTGCTGCTTTACCAACTGTAATGGCCCCTTAACCTCGTGACCATACACAAGTTCAAATGGTGAAAACCCTAAACTGGGATGTGGTACAGCCCTGTAGGCAAACAGCAACTGCTGCAACACTAGGTCCCAATTATTGGAGAATTCGTTGATGAATTTTCGTATCATGGCCCCCAAAGTTCCATTGAACCTTTCCACCAGGCCATTGGTTTGATGGTGATATGGGGTGGCAACCAAGTGATTCACCCCATGAGTTTCCCACAGGTTTTCCATGGTCCCTGCCAGGAAATTAGACCCTGAATCTGTAAGGATGTCAGAGGGCCAACCTACCCTGGCAAAGATGTCTGTTAGGGCCAGGCACACAGTGTTAGCCCTGGTGTTGCCTAGAGCGACTGCTTCTGGCCATCGGGTAGCAAAGTCCACTAAAGTCAGTACGTACTGCTTTCCTCTGGGCGTATTTTTTGGGAAAGGGCCCAGAATATCCACAGCTACTTGCTGAAATGGGACCTCAATTATGGGGAGTGGCTGGAGAGGGGCCTTGACCTGGTCTTGAGGCTTTCCCACTCTTTGGCATACCTCACAAGACCGGACATACTTGGCAACGTCCTTGCCCATCCCCTCCCAGTGGAAGGACTTCCCCAACCGGTCCTTGGTTCTGTTCACCCCAGCATGGCCACTGGGATGATCATGGGCTAAGCTTAAGAGCTTCCCCCGGTACTTAGTTGGAACCACCAACTGTTTTTGCGGCTGCCATTCTTCCCGGTGTCCACCAGAAAGAATTTTCTTGTATAAAAGTCCTTGGTCTATAACAAACCGGGATCGATTAGAAGAGCTGAGAGGCGGTGGGGTGCTCCGTGCCGCCGCCCAAGCTTTCTGAAGGCTGTCATCCGCTTCCTGCTCAGTCTGGAACTGTTCCCTTGAGGCTGGGGTTACCAGTTCTTCCTCAGACTGTGGACTTGGGCTTGGTCCCTCTGGAAGCGATGTAGGTGATGGGGTTGTTTCCGTTGCTGGTGTACCGCTCTCCGCTGGTGCACCTGAGGGTATTTCAGGCTCTGGCTGAGCCTTTTGGGTATGGCTGTCTTTTGCTTCTGCCAGTTCTGGCTCGCTGGCGCCCTCTGGCGTTGAGTTTGAAGATGGGGTTGCACTTGCTGGTGCTGGTTGCTGTTCCAGTTCCGGGCCTGGGACTGGAGGTGCTGTGGCTGTTTCAGTGGTTGGCATGGAATCCGGGTCCACTACCTCTGTCTGGGTCTCTGGTAACACAGACGGGGCCTCTGTGGACGGCTCAGAAACAGGAATGGGTCTGGAAGCTTGCCTGGTTTGGCTACGTGTAACCATTCCCACTCTCTTGGCCCGCCTCACCTGGTTGGCCAAGTCTTCCCCCAGTAGCATGGGGATAGGATAATTGTCATAGACTGCAAAAGTCCACATTCCTGACCAGCCTTTGTACTGGACAGGCAGTTGAGCTGTAGGCAAGTCTACAGCTTGTGACATGAAGGGGTAGATTGTAACTTTGGCCTTTGGGTTGATGAATTTGGGGTCAACGAAGGATTGGTGGATAGCTGACACTTGTGCCCCCGTGTCTCTCCACGCAGTAACCTTCTTTCCGCCCACTCTCAAATTTTCCCTTCGCTCCAAGGGTATTTGAGAGGCATCCGGGCCTGGGGATCTTTGGTGTGATGGTGGTGTAATGAATTGCACTCGCATGGTGTTCTTGGGACACTTGGCCTTGATATGTCCCAGTTCATTACACTTAAAGCATCTTCCATCTGATGGGTCACTGGGCCGAGGTGAGTTACTGGAGACTGGTGAGGTTGAAGGGTAGGGTATCTGTGGCTTTACTTGGGTGGTATGTGGGGTCTTTGGCTGTCCTCGGTTGTAGGGTTTATGGTCTGTGTGCCCCCTGGGGTAATCGTTCCCCTTGACAGTAGCTTTCTTGCTTTCTGCCAGTTCCATCCATTTGGCTCCAATCTCCCCCGCCTCAGCGATATTCTTGGGGTGTCCATCTTGTATGTACCGTGTGATGTCTTCAGGAACACCATCCAAGAACTGCTCCATTTGTATGAGGAGGTTCAGTTCTTCCAAGGTTTGAATGTTGTTTCCTGTTAGCCAGGCCTCATAGTTTTTTGCAATGTAGTAGGCGTGTTTGGGAAATGACTCCTCTGGTTTCCACTTTTGGTTTCTGAAACGCCGACGGGCATGATCTGGGGTTATCCCCATCCTGTATCTGGCCTTGGTTAGAAAAAGTTTATAGTCATTCATTTGGTGCTTAGGCATTTCAGCTGCCACCTCTGCTAAAGGTCCACTGAGCTGTGACCTCAATTCTACCATGTACTGGTCTTCGGGAATGCTGTACCCAAGACAGGCTCTTTCAAAATTTTCCAAGAAGGCCTCGGTGTCATCACCTGCCTTGTAGGTGGGAAATTTCCTGTGCTGTGGAGCAATATTTGGCGCCGGGTTGTTAGGGTTGGCTGGCACATGCAGCCCAGCTTTTGCCAACTCCAGTTTATGTTTTCTTTGTTTTTCCTTCTCTTCATTCTCTTTTTGTTGTTTTTCCATTTCTTTTTGTTGTTTTTCCATTTCTTTTTGGTGCTTTTCCATTTCTCGGCGGTGGGCCACCTCTTCTTCTTCTAGTTTTCTTTTGTGTGCTGCCTCTTGGGCTGCTTGTTTTCTTTGGTAGGCTGCCTGTTCTCTTTGGTAGGTTGCCTCTTTGATCTGTTCTTCTCTTTCTTTCATCTCCATCTCTTTTTGTTTTATTTCCAGTTGCTGTTTGTGTTTTTCCATCTCTCGCCTGTGTTCAGCTTCTTTGATTTGTTCTTTGGCCTCAATTTTTGCCTTAGAAGTCATGGTTCCTGTTTTCTTGTGTTGGGGTGCCCTCTGGTGTTTATCTTCTGAACTGCAGGTTCTCTGTTGCCTCCTGAAGTCTGCCTAGCAACAGTGCTTTTTTCCTTTTCTCTCTCTAGCTAATCTTCAATGTCAAGTAAACCTGAAAAACCACTTTATTTGCATTCATATAGTGCTGGTATGACTCTCAATGGGAGTGCTATTGTGTGACAAAAGACTGTTAATAGTCCTTAACGACTTCTGCTTAACATGCAAGCCACAAACTGCCAGAGAGAGCAGAAAAAAAAAAAATTTCTCTCTGGTTCCCTTTTAAAACCAACTGCTTCTCTCTGCTAAAAAGCCCTTAGCAGAGAAAAGAAAAATACAATATTTCTACTGGCTTCTGGATTCTGTCTATCTCCCACCGCTGCTACTCATGTAATAACCTTAGTCCCAGATTTGGACCTACCTGGTACCTGCTGCCACCACCCAAAAAATTAGAGTGTTTTGGGGCACTCTGGTCCCCCTGAAAAACCTTTCCTGGGGACCCCAAGACCCAAATCCCTTGAGTCTCACAACAAAGGGAAATAATCCTTTTTTCCTTCCCCCCTCCAGGTGCTCCTGGAGAGATACACAGACACAAGCTCTGTGAATCCAAACAGAGTGAATCTCCCTCTCTGTTCCCAATCCTGGAAACAAAAAGTACTTTCCTCTTCACCCAGAGGGAATGCAAAATCAGGCTAGCCACTTCAACACACACAGATCTCCCCTGATTTCTTCCTCCCACCAATTCCCTGGTGAGTACAGACTCAATTTCCCTGAAGTAAAGAAAAACTCCAACAGGTCTTAAAAGAAAGCTTTATATAAAAAGAAAGAAAAATAAGTACAAATGTTCTCTCTGTATTAAGATGATACAACACAGGGCCAATTGCTTAAAAGAATATTGAATAAACAGCCTTATTCCAAAAGAATACAAATTAAAGCACTCCAGCACTTATATTCATGCAAATACCAAAGAAAAGAAACCATAGAACTTACTATCTGATCTCTTTGTCCTTACACTTAGAAACAGAAGACTAGAAAGTAGAACTACTTGTCCAAAGCTCAGAGCAAGCAGGCAGGCAGACAAAGACTGAGACACTCAATTCCCTCCACCCAAAGTTGAAAAAATCCGGTTTCCTGATTGGTCCTCTGGTCAGGTGCTTCAGGTGAAAGAGACATTAACCCTTAGCTATCTGTTTATGACAACCCTAAAGTGTGTGCTTCCTGGGAGTGAGGGTAAGGGAGATGGACCTTTGGTTGGGTTGAAGAAGAGAGCAGTTTGTTAACTGGTGGAGCTTCTATCAGATCATGCTGGGCTCAGCCCCTAGGATTCTCTCCCAATGAAATCTCTGCTTCTAACAGAAAGAGCTTTTGAAAATGTGGGGACAGTATGACTCAGGGAGGTGTCAAAAAGCAAGACTGACAAGGCCAGATTACCCTTCCCCCTGATAAGTTATTACCAGAATTCTTTGATTCCGCCCAAGCCTCCTGGGAGGTGTGGAATTTTTCCTAGTCACTTTCTCCCTTAGCATCTCTCTCTCTGGCCTGTATCAGCCATTAATAGCAACATTTAAACTGCTTTACTTATGCAATTTGTCTGACACCCAAGCCAGCATCAGGCATGAGACCAAATACCTTGTGTCTGCTCATGAGTCACAGAGAAAGCATGCAAGGAAGTGAAAATTAAGCAGAGCTGCATGATGGACATTTTAGCAGGAACCAAGAGAAAAGTAGATTGTTGCCAGATGAGAAACTTTTTCTCCAGCCTCCCTTGAGATGCTCCTGACACCTGCTGGGTCAACTCTTGGTTGCACATCCCTTTACAATCCTCAGGGCCAGAATCCCCCACACCCACCAAGAAAGAGGCAACTCCTGTGAGGTGCTGAGCACCCTCAACTCCAGTTGACTTCAAAGGGAGAGGAGAGGCACTCAGCACTCTGTAGTACTTTGTACTCGGTACTTGGAGGGAATGGGAAGCAAAGTATTTGCCCTGGACATTAAAATTTGTCAAGGGGAACTGAGGCAGCCACCTGCTTCATATATTGTTCCTTCCTCCACCCCCCATGTTCTTCTCCCAGTCACATACAGGGACAGTGCTTCCTTCTTGCAACCCTTCTATTTCTGGGCTAATTCTGTCTCCTAACAAATTTGTTTGCATTCTCAGAAACACCTCTTTACCTTTTTGTACTGGGAGCTAGTTTTCTGGCATGGCTGTTCACATTACCCTTCTATTTTCTGTCATCCAAAGGTTCAGATTATCCTACAGGAGAATGTTTGTGGCACTCAAAGCTACACCCAGGAACCCCCATATTCAACACTGTCATATAATTATGATATATTTTGTACACAGTATGCCTTGTGAGGTATCATTGTAAAAGTCTTGATCTGTTGAACATTAATATCCTGTTGGATTGTATGTGCTATCACTGTATGTGAGGTTAAAATATTGCTGCATATGTTACTGAAATATGTTGTGAGGTTGGGAACACCCACATCCAGTCTTTCAGGTACAACAATAGAGTAGCCAGATGTGCTGATAGCCCATTAAAGAGAATCCACTATCCAAGGAACTGTCTACAATGGAAACTTCTCAGGGAGAGCACATAGACAATAGAGACTGCTTGACCTCATAGCAAAACATCTTTCCAAAAAACTGGAAGAAATTATAAAGAGGGGAAATGACATCATGATTTGGCCTCACTCCCCCCACAACTCAACAGCTGGAAACACATCTGGAGGACAAAGACTGAACTGGAGAGGGTGGTCCCAGGCTGGAAGGCAGTTCCAGCCTGTGTACTGAAGATCAGTGACCTGTTTGTACCATCTATCAGGGCAACACACTGCTTGATTCAAATCCTGTTTAGTTTATAGAACTCAGACTGTGAATTTACTTTTATTTTTTGGTAACCAACTTGGATTTCTATGCTTACTAAAATCTAACTTTCCGTAGTTAGTAAATCTGTTTTATATTTTACGTAAAACAGTGTTTTGGTTGAAGTGCAAAGGCTAGTATATGTCCACTCTACATCAAAGGAGAGGCGGACTGGGTAATGAACTTACACTGGTCAGGCTTCTGACCAGTGCAAGACAGTACAGTTCTGGGGTGCAAGACTGTGGAGAAGTGGCTGGAGCCTCTCTATTGTTGGTTCATGAGTGGCTGGGAGAAGCATGCATGTAACTCAGTTGAGTGTGTCCCTGCCTGTGGCTGTCTGTGAAAGTGCAGCACCTGTAAGAGATTTGTAGCTTGGCAATAGCATCAAAGTGTGAGAGGCAGCCCAGATTGGTGGGACAGAGAGGGTTCAATGGTGCCACAGTCCAGGCTGCATGCCTGGAACTCCGTCACACTGTTCCTAAGCCCAAGTTGAGGTAGAACATTGTGCAGAAAGAAAACTTCAAGGAACAATTTTTTCAATTGCCCACAAACCCCAAAACCTCCCCAGATGATTCTTTCAGCCAGGCTTCTGCTTTCAGCCAACATGTGGGTTTTTGCAAGGGGCTTAGCCTCTCTTCTCAGGAATCTCTAACATATGCTCTTTGACACCCTCACTTTCCCCTTTTGTCATCATACTGTTTCACTGCAGGAGGTTGCCACTGAAGAATGGTGAAAATAGGGAAAATTGCAAACAGTTTAAAGATTCCACTGGGCAGAACCCCAAGTGCGGGTGTTTAGCTGAACCACATCTTAGCATCTTAGGTCTGCAATCGCATGCCAACAGGCTCTCGTGACATTCTCAGCCCCTCTAATTTTGCTCTCAGCATTTATAGTACACCACCTTTCATCCACAGATTTCAAAACGCTTCACAAAGGTGGGTAAGTATCAGTCTCATAAACCATTATAGGCGGGGAAATGGGGGCACAGAGAGGTAAAGTGACATTCCCAATGTCACGCTGCAGATCAGCACCAGGACAGAACAGAAACCAGGGGTGGATCCTGGCCCCATTGAAGTCAGCGATGTAAGACCATGTACGGGGGTGGAGGGTGTCAATCTATCACAGTGACAAAACTCCCATTGACTACATTGGAGCCAGAGATTTACCACAGGTTTCCTGAATTTCAGTCCCATGTCCTCTGCACTTAACCTCCTCTGAGAATTGGTTTTCTACTGGTGTTTGAAACTTCTGCTCTTAGCCAAAACCGAAAGAAAAATGGTGCAATAAATAAATATATACATACAGTGGATGCTGCTTAACAGCAGTCCCAATATTAGCAACTTTTACCAGGAACTGATCCCATCCCACTGAATCTAATGTTAATGGGATTCACAATGATTTTGTGGAAGAAAGGTCCCAGCTGGAGGCAGGTTTGTGAGGCTGCCACCAGGACAAGAAATGCTAGGATGTGCAGACCAAACAAGTCCCAGGACTTTCTTCCCTGGCTGCAGCCCCACAAATGTAACTTTCACTTATTGGCAACTCTTCGATAATCGCAACTTTCTTCTGGGAACTGAAAGGTTGCTACTAAGTGCAATCCACTGTAGTTTAAAGACAAGTGAAAATATTTTCCTGTTTGGCTGTGGTTAAATTCTGAACAAAGGTCTGGGGAGAAAAAAATTCTTATATTATCCAAACCCCAATTTGCTGTCATGAAAAGGGGAACAAAGAACATATGCTGTTTTATGGAAAGTGAATCTGGTTGAGCACACTCCTGGAAACAGGTCCTCGGCTATTTTATTAGCATAGGTTCAGCAGCTGCTCCTATAGGCTAGCTCCCACCATGCCTGTCTCCCTGGTGGCAGTGGAACCAGGTTTTTATGTTATAAGAATACACTAGCCTTGACTCAAATGCTGCTATCTTTTTCCTCCTTCTATGTGCCAGGTCCTGCTGTTACCAGGTCTTTAACTGGGGCTCATTCCTGTCTAGCTGTTGGCATTTCCATTCCTCCTTGTTGCAGGTCTTTGCCTGATGAATCAGCCCTCTCTCTAGCACAATAGAGTCCCCTATGCTGGTACCATTGAAAAGGCTTTTCAAATATTTATAGCATTGCAAAACTAGCAACCCTCACTGTATAAGGCCAGGCCAACACAAGCAGGCACAATGCAAGCTTACCCAAGATTCTTTATACCTTTAAAATACTGGTGTGCTGTGATGTATTGTGCAAAAGGAGACGAGAAATGGAATTTTTTTTCACTGCAAAATCCTGTCTGCCCAACCCTGCTGCCATCCCAGTCCTGGTGTCAATGCACCTCAGTCCAGCTATTTGAATCCTAGGCCTTTCTTGAATAAAAGTGATAATCACAGAAAGGTAACTTCATAAACAGCTCCCACCATATCAGCAGCAAACCAGTGACCAAACAGTCAAGCATCAAATTACAACACATTCACCCCAAGGCATGATGGGAAAGGAAAATCTTTGATCTATCAATTACTGCAGCCTCCAAACTGTGTGCAGCATCCCCAGCTTTCTGGCTGCCCTTGTATTTCATTTTTTGGAATGCATTTGTCTTGCTTGTTTGGGCAGTACCTGTAAGTGGCCTGGAAAGAGAGGGACAGAGTCTTCTAAGTTTTCTACTTTCGTGAGTTCTGAGATACCATGATTATGAAACATACCTGGGGGTGAGAGCATGCGGGTCCCCTCTCCAAGTTAGGGCACAAAGAATCTGAACAGCATGCTTCTGCCCCAGGATATGAAGAGTTTATCTCACAGGAACCAATGCCAGGGCAGACACGAGACATTACAAGCAGCACTAAAATACATTATGGAGGGCAGAGGAAAGATATGACTGATGCAGTGGGTGAGTGCACTAGCCCTTCACTAGAATCCAGGCTTAAATCCTGACTCAGACCTGAAATGAAAATCTGATTGGTTGTCTACGTCCAGTATGTTCCTATCACAAACCCTCTGTGGCATCATTCTCAATGCCTTTGCTGGAGGGGTCCAGGAGCTAGAATGACACTGGTTAGCAGTGAGGAGCACTGGCCAAACGTTTCTAACGACACATGACAGGAACTAGTAAGTGATGCTGAGGATCAGGACTGAGGTATTTACGTAGGGATTCAAAACTTGAATACCAAGGGTTGTTACAGCGCAGGTAGAAGTGAATTAGCAGAGCAGATGGAGGAGGGTGAGAGGATAAGGACTGGACTAGCAGGGGGCCTACAGGTCAGGAATGAAGTGCATTAGCAGAGCTTTATGGTCGGGGTGGGGGGAAGATCCCAGGACTAGAACAGCAGTTGGAGATGCTAGTCAAGATGGAGCTGCAGTGGCAAAGCTGTGTGGCACTAAGTCTGTCTCAAACCAGCACTGAGAATGTCACTCTTTCACAAGCGCTAAAATTACCCCCACATTAGCAGCAGCTGGAGTAATTTGTAGCCATTGATGAAGGTAGGTTTTTGTGATAGTGGGGAGGTCACCCTGTGTATCCCCTTTCAGTCAGGCATGACCTTGCAGGTGACACCTGCCAACATTTCTCCTCACAGGAAGACAATAACTCCACTTTGGACCCTCTTGAGTCACTATTACCCTCCTTGGGGCTGGTTTATTACAAAACCCCATACAAAACAGTCCTGGAAAGTCCCAAATAACCTGTGGCTTTCAGGGCTCCTCAGAAGCCTGTCCTCTGAGCTCTGTTCCCAGCCCTCTGTCTCTCCTTCAGGCAGGAGTCCCAGCCCTCCTGGAACTGGGCAATTATTATCCCTCTCCTTAAACCACAAATCTCCAGCTCTCCTGGAGCTGGACTATAATTTCACCCACTGTAGGGCTTTAGCCAGCTTCTCCCTAGCTAGCCCTTTCTTCCCTCATTAGTCCTCAGGAGTGCACAGCAGGCCCATCTTCTCCTGCTAGTGTCTGACTCCCCACAAAGGAGGCAGCATTTATGCTGGTCCCTGTCTCCCAGCTCATCCTCAGTTGGCTGGGGGAGAAGAGAACCTTGCCCTACACTCTCTGCAAGGCTACTGGCCCCAGCTCCTTAAAGAAGCAGGAAAAGAATTTTCCTTCCGAACACTTCTTACTCCCGGGACCACTTCCTCTCTCCCAATATTTCCCAGGTCTTTATATATGTAGTCGGATCATCCAGCCCCTTAAAGGGCCATACCACATGATGGGGTGGGCTGACCATTAGGCTCCATCACCCTTAAGGGGCAGATTACCGAATCACAGTTTTATTCTCCCTTTCTCCCCTGCAGGCAAACCAGCAGCCTTCTCTGTTCTCCCAACCACTACCAAAGTAGTAGCAACTCTGAGCTCCCTTTACACAGGAAAGGTCACACCCTTTGTGTGGGAGACTGCACATTTCACCTATGTAATGTACCTGAAACTAAAATGTTAAATGCCCACACATGCCTCTGCAGAAAAGACCTATCCTCTTCAGGGGTGGGCAGGAATCCCTCGTCATCAGCAGCACACAGACCTCTCTCCCTGATGATTTCCACCTGTCCTGCTCCTGTCTGGGACATTAGGTATAGGCTATGAGCAATAGTAAATACTTGGGCAAAAGCCAGAATCTACCAGTGCAAAGCCTGGAGACCAGAAGCTCACACTGTAGGATCAGAGAAGGCCTCGAGTTCCAGTCTTGTATGAGGAACTAGAGGATGTTGTGCCGCTAAAGGTACTTGCCCTTTTAACTCACCCCTTATCCCTGGCTCTCTCCTTGTAAAAGAGGGAAGAACTTACTACTGCCACAGGCCTTGGCTGGGAAGAAGGCAACCCTTTCCAAAGAGAGGGAGTCTACTCTCTCCCTTTCTCCCACATTGACTTCTACCTCTTATCACAGTCAGTCCAAATGGAGGGACATGCCCTGGGACAGTCACCTCTGTTCTCCTGGCATTGTCATTACTGACCAACACATACTGCACACTCAAGCAGTGCCTTAAATTGCACAAGTTCCAGAATCACACATCTTAAGCCACTACAGGAATGAAAACTGTGGACTTTGCTGGTACAAATAGACAAACACACAAACACAAAATCACTGACCTTGCAGCTGAAGCACAACACCTGTTCGCAGCCTGAGTAACCCTGCCCATGTGGATGGATGGAAGAGATCTCATTCAAGCAAAGTCTGATCTTAATCTGCTATGTCTGAGCATGAAGAGCATGAGTGCTGGTAAACTGTTAGCAGCACAGCTCCAATCCCAAGAAGCCCCATCCCTACATAATCACATCAAGAGCAATGCAACACTTTCTTTGGTAGAGCTTTTCGTACAAAACATATCCTCAAATTATCTAGGATTAAGTGATACACTTATCCAGTCCAATCATAAACAGTGAGAGCAGGGGAGATACAAGAGGAGATACTGGCAAGGGAGAAATGACAAGTCTCCTTTGGAAACTTGAAGAAAGATGGAAGGGGGACAAAGAGGAGAGAGCTAGGAAGGCAATTCCAGATGTCAGGAGCCACAGAGAAGAGTCTTACAATAGCAGCAGGAAACAGGCTGTCCAAAGGGAGAGAGAAGAAGCCACTTCTAGATAAGCAGAGAGAGTGTGGAAAGGAGAAAGAATGTCTGTGAGATCAGCTGTGGCAAGTCCCCAGACATGTTCAAAAACAATAGCAGGGTGGTTACTTCATCCTCCTGGGGGCCAAATTCAAATGTGGAGTAGGAGGCTGCAGCTCCACTGAAGGCAATGGAGTTGTACTCACTTATACCTGTTCTGAATTTGGTCCTGGAACATCAAAGGCACCTTGCAAACATTACTAATTAACCATAACCCAAATGAAAGCTGGGAATGTTGCAATTTCTGCAAACGTCTCTATACACCAGAGTGAGGCAACAACGCCAACAGCCTTGTTGATGGCACTCAGACAAACCTCTGTAACAGACACTGAGAAGCTACAGCGGAGAAGCCGGTCTTCTGTTGGTTATCATTATTTACTATTTCTATGATGGTTAAGTTGGAGGATCCCAGCACAGGCATGAGGCCCGATTGTACTAGGCATGATGCAAACAAACCACTGCACAGAGAGTTTGTGCCCCAGAGAGCTCACAATATAGTTTTTATACAAGACACAAGTGATGCAGAAACTGACAAAGGGAGTGTAGAGGGAGGAACCAAAGTAACCTAAGGACAGGTGTGTTTGCATAAGACTTAGTAATCATAGCAGTCTGCCAGGAAGAGATTGCTCAAGACACCACATCACTAAGTACAAGATGGTCCCTAGTGAGGAAAGGTTACCTACTGAGTCCCATACAGCCTGCCAAGAACTAACGCCGACAATGCAATTGCTGCTTACAGAAATGAAACACATACTTTAAACAGTGTTCCCATGCCTTCGCCAATTCCAGGGGAGTAGCAGATACCAACCCCCATGACGTTGTGCTGTGTCTGTCATGGGGCTCTCTCCCTATTTAAAACCTAGGCCAAGCTGCCAGTCTAACAGGACAAGGGGACTGGTTCCGTCCTTTGCACACCCTTCCCCAGGAGGGGTTAATGGGGTGGGGCACTCATCTCCAATATGTGGTCTGCAGTTTGTGAGACCCAGAGCCCTCCCACTGTCATCTCTGGGAAGCAGAGAACGAATATATTCTAAGGTTGCCAATTTTGATTGGACATATTCCTGGGAGTTTCATCACATGACAGTCCTGGAGGGTTGGCAACCCTAAATACGTTAGAAGGGGATACCTCTTCCAAACCCCTAACATATCACATCAGCCAGCATTTCCTAAAGCGGTTTGGCCTTCTCCATACTGACCATGTGCCTTGTTCTTACCACCAGTTCCTTTCCCATTCTATCATGTGACAAAATGATGACGCCTGCTCTTCCCATTTTTGTCTGTTTAGATCTGGGGTATTTGGCAGTGGCTCTCATAGCAATCCATGCTGCGAAAGTCATTCTTATGACAAATACTGAGAGCAAGGGATGCAGTGATACTCAACATGTCTTTGAGTGATAAATTCTCCCATTTTCCCTATATAAAGAGGAGTAAGAATAAGATTCTCCTGCTCCCACAGCACTAGCATCCTCCCAGAATAGCAGGTCCAGGGTGACAAATGGCAGGGAATACCCAAATGCACTGCTTTAACAAAGGACTTGAAAATAGCATATAAGACAATCCAGTAGGTAGGACATCAGATTGGCAGTGCTCTGTTCCAAGCCGCCAACCTCTTGGGTGACTTTGGGCAAGTCACTTCCCTTTGCAATGCCATCCCACTCTGTGTTTGTCTTATCTATTTAGATTGTACAACTCTTTATGTCAGGGATCACCTCTAATTACGTTTGTACAGTGCTTAGTGCAGCTGGGAACTGCTCTTGATTGGAACCTTCAGGCACTATTCTAGACCACACCATAATGAGGCATCAAACCTTCACAACAGTATTTACACGCTATGAAATGAACACAAACGCCTGTGTGTGGCTGTATATTTATTTGCTTATGCCAGATCTAATCTCCTGCATATAAGTCAGGTGACAGATATTCTAATTGACAGAGGGGCAGATCCAAACCTGGGATCTGACGATCCCCCGGGTTCTGTCTGTCTCTTATATCCTCACCAATAATGCTGATTGTGGAACTGGAATTCAGCTGATGCTTTTGTTGATTACAATGTATGAGGCAGAATAGAGACTAGCTCACTGTCCCATTACTGGGCTGCATGGGCAACAAAAGGCATCATTTTTGTAGGTAAGCAAGGAGACACTCAGAGTCAGAAGGTACCACTTTAACATTGTTACTTTTCTAACCACACACGAGTGCTAGACAGACCACATTATGTACCAGCATTTCTCTCAGCTGTTATTTATACCAATGAGATATTAGACAAACCGGCTTATGCACTGTAAAAACACCACTGTTTTTGTGAACAGGATGTAGGCTCAACTTTCTCAGCACTCAGCAGTAGGCTGGTTTATGTCTGCATGTCATGTTCTCATGCACTTACAGAAAGATAATTGTTTTAGAAAAGGAAGCAGTGACAAGACAACTTGCTCCCACATCCTTTGGTTTTGCACTGGCACGCACAAAATTTCTTGGAATTAGTACAGTGATAATAATGTACCATTCATGACCCCATCTCTGCAGTGGGCATGCACAGGGCACTAGGCAGCCCAGGAGACATATTTAATGAGGGTTAGATTATGCCCAGCCCCGTATGGATGTGCAGTAAGGGAGGGTGGTTAACAGGTATGGTCATGGCCCTTTTGGTCTGTCTATATAAGGTACTTATGTGCCCCTCGTTATCGTAGTAGCTGACCGCTTTCCAATCTTTAATGTATTTACCCTCACAACATCCCTGTATGGCAGGGCAGAGCTATTATCCCCATCGTACAGATGGGGAAATTGAGGCACAGAAGAGTTAAGTGACTTGCCCAAGGTCACACAGGAAGTCTCTGGAGTAGCAAGCAACTGAACCCAGGTTTGCTGAGTGCCAGGCTAGCACACTAACTATCATCCCTCTCACCTTGATCTCACCACCTGAGGTCTGTCAAGTCTAGGGGTACGTCTTCACTACCCGCCGTATCGGCGGGTTACAATCGATTGCTCGGGGATCGATATATCACGTCTCATCTAGATGTGATATATCGATCCCCGAACACGCTTATATCAATTCCGTAACTCCACCAACCCGAACGGAGTTGCGGAATCGACAGGGGGAGCCACAGACATTGATCCCGTGCCGTGAGGACGGTGAGTAATTCGATCTTAGATACATCGACTTCAGCTACGTTATTCACGTAGCTGAAGTTGTGTATCTAAGATCTATTTTCCCCCATAGTGTAGACCAGCCCTAGGGCAGATAGCAGAGTTAAATTTCACAACAGATACAAAGAAGGGCCAGTGGCCATGCCTCCTTTCTGCACCATCTGGCAGGGTCGGAGAGTGCAAGCTACACTCTGTTACTGGTTGTAGCAAGGCCCACTCAGGCACAAGTTGCTCATGTCAGGGAGCTGCTGCCAGTGGGTAATGGCTTAAAGCCACAATCTTTTCTCCAGCATATTACTTGTCTGAGCACTGAAACACAGCAATATGTGCTGAACTGAAAAACAAACTGCCACTCAGAAAAAGACTGGACTTTTAAAAAAAGGCTTAGAACTAGCAGTCATCGGGATGGAACTGCAAGCTAGGCATTTAAATAGGACAGGGTCTCTGTCTCATTACAAACACTGACACTTAGCATTTTTTAACCAGACCTTTTCTTATCTGACACTTACCTGATTGAGATAGCATGTGTTTTGGTCCCCATCTTTTCAGGTACACATTATTTTTGTAAGCCAATATTGTTGATATGTTGTCATTTACGTAGAAGAACAAGTCAAGGGCTAATAGAATGGCATGAAAGAAATGAATAAACAACTAATTAAAAATTCAGCAACTAGCTCGTGCTATTCTAGCCCCTTCTGAATGCAGCTCGGGTGATCACAGCTTGTCAATCACACACAGAAGCTACTAAAGATAGACATTTTTAAAAGAGAAGGTGGGTGATGTAAACATTTTTAAATTAGTAGGTCCAGATAACTTGCATCCAAGAATTTTAAAAGACCTGGCTGACGATCTCGCAGGATGATTAATGTTGATTTTCAATAAGAAAGCTTAAGTTGTGCCAATTTTTGAAAAAAGTAAATTGTGTGACTCAGGTAATTATAAGCCTGTCAGCCTGACAATGATCCCAGGCAAGATAATGGATTGGCTGACAGAGCACTCGATTAATAGAGCTAAGAAGAACTAAAGGAGGGTAAAGTAATTAATGCAAATCAACAAGGGTTAAAGGACATCCTGTCAAACTAACTTGTTATCTTTGTTTGATGAGATTACAGGCTTGCTTGATAAAGGTAATAGTATTGATACAACATACTTAGACTTCTGTAGGGTGTTTTACTTAGTACCACACAACATTTTGATTAAAAAAATTGAATGATATAAAGTTAACATGCCACACATTAAATGGATTAAAAAGTGGTTAACTGATAGATCTCAAAATATAACTGTAAATGGGGAATCGTCCATCTAGTGGGTGTATTTCCAGTGGGGTCCTAGAGGGATTGGTTCTTGGCCCTATGCTACTTAACATTTTTATTAATGATCTGGAAGAAAACAAACTCATAAATGATAAAGTTTGCAGATTACAAAAATTGGGGAAGTGGTAAATAATGAAGAGGGCAAGTTATTGATTCTGAGCCATCTGGATTGCTTGGTAAACTGGGCATAAGCAAACAATATGTGTTTTAATATGGCTAAATGTAAATGTATGTATCTAGAAACAAAGAATGCAGGGCATACTTAGAATATGGGGAACCCAATCCTGGGAAGCAGTGACTCTGAAAAAGATTTGGGGGTAAATAATCAGCTGAACAAGAGCTCCCAGTGTGACACTGCGGCAATCCTGAGATAGATAAACAGGGGAATCTCAAGCAGGTGTAGAGAGGTTATTTTATGTGTGTCTTTGGCACTGATGCAACCGCTGGCAGAATACTGTCTGGTTCTGGTGCTCACAATTCAAGAAGGATATTGATAAATTGGAGATGGTTCAGAAAAGAACCACGAGAAGGGTTAAAGGATTAGAAAATCTGTCTTATAGTGATAGACTCAAGGCATTCAATCTGTATGGCTTAACAAAGAGAAGATTAAGAGATGACTTGATTGTAGTCTTTAAGTACCTACATGCGGAACAAATATTTAATAATGGGCTTTTCAGTCTAGCAGAGAAATGTGTAACATGATTAATGACTAATAGTTGAAGCTAGACAAATTCAGACTGGAACTGAATCGGGCCCCGTGCCTGAAGGGACCCTGCGCTCGCTGTCTCCTGGAAGCAAAGTTCTGCGTCTCCGGGAAGCAGCAGCTCTTGCTGCTAGGCAACGAGAGATGCTGGCCGGCAGAGGGCTGAGGCAGAGGCAGAGGCAGAGGCAGCCGCGTGGGTGTTGCAGGTCAGGAGGGGAAAGGGGGAGGGGAGAGAAGGCACACGTGTTTTGCAGCCTTCCTTCCCCTCCCCTCCCCCCAGCACTCACCTGGGGGAGACGCAGAGGGAGCTTCTGGTCCGGTGGGAGACAGGAATCTCTGCAGTGGACCTCACCTACCTGAGCAGCTGCTGGGGCTTCCAACGGTGAGTGTCTGACCCTGTGATTCCCCGTAGGTTTGTAATATTGGGTTGGTTTTGTGGTTTTTGTGGTGTTGCTGTTTGAGGGTGAGTTTGTGCCTGCCTGTATCTGTTTCGAAACTAAAGTTGGGATCATTTAATGTAACCCAGGAAAAAAGCCCCCAGCTGGTACTTAGTGCTGTGAACTCCAGGTGAGAGAGAGAGGGAGGTTTGGAGGAGGAAATCAAATACAGCAAGAGAGGAGAATGCGAAAGGTCTGCAACATGGCACGGCAGGCTGAGACTTTTATCTCCCCTCCACCCCACCACAGAAGGGGAAACTGAGGCACGGCGTGATCTGATTCCCTCTCCAAATTATTTTGTAAAGGAAGGGGACTAGGGCTCCTACCCAAACCAGTTCCCTTCCCATCAACTCTGCTTTCCCTGCTGCAAGACCGCTGTAGGGGCTGAATATTTCCATTAAACTATGGCTCCTTCATTTGCCCTGCAACAATAAAAGACCAGCTTTTGGGGGGGGTGAATAGCCCCCCCTAAAAGCTGAGTGGATATTAAGGTTTTTTTGAGGAGGGGCATGATAATATTCTAGATCAAATGCCCAGCTCAGCTTTCTAGGGCAGGGAAGCAGCAGCTCTAGGGCAGGGAAGGAAGGTGCTCTTGGTGCAGAGTGGTCACAAAACAGGGGTGAATTTAGCGGGAGGTTGGGGAGGTCCGCTTGAAATCTCACCCGATGCAGCCACACAGAATCACTGGCAGCGCTGGGAAAGGCCAGAAGTGGAAGCAGGTGGCCTGGGAGTGAGGGGACATTGCCCTCAGTCCTGGGCTCTGGGATGGACTAGGCTGGGTGGTGGGTTCAGTCTAGTCTTCCAGCCTGTTGCTCTCACTGGAGTTTGTGATTTTCATCTGGCTCCACCGAAAAGATCGAACAAGCCCAGTAGAAAAGGAGAGTGAGAGAGGTGGGAAGGAGTTTGTAAGGGGTTTAAGTGACCCATCAGCGAAAGAGTAAAACCAGAGTTTGACTGGGTTTCCCCCCAGCCACCACTCCTGCAAACACTGGGGAAGGGGCAGCTCCATCCCCCACTGAGGCTATGGTGAGGGGCATCAGGGGAGGAAGGAAGCCACATGGCAGTCCCTTCCCCCCAGCACGCCCCTCCAGCCCCCAAACTCTGTCCCAAAGCCTGCACCAACCCCTCCACACTCCCTCCCAGAGCCTGCACCCCTCCAACCTTCCTGCGCCCCACCCCCTGCCTGCACCCAGCACCCAAATTCCATCCCACTCAGCCCTGGGCAAAGCTCCTTGGTCTGGCTCCCAGCCCCTCTCCAAGGGTTGCAGCTGTCTGGAGGTGCCTGCCTTCCACACCTTCCTTCACACCTCATTCATTCAATAGGGCAATTGATTAAAAAGTGGAGGAAAGATCTTATTCTACTTCTAGCAAAAAGACATTTTTCTTTTACCTTATATACTACCTTAGGGGCCCGCTATAACATATTACCAAGGTTCAATACAAAGTCATGTAAAAGTTATACAAAAATGCATAATGCAGAGATTTATCTACAACTGCATTGACTGCTGTGTGCAGTAATATAGTGACCCCTGGGTCTCTGAATAAGGCTATATACTCGGGGGGGGGGTGTGCAGCGGTGAGTCGGGGGAGAGCGGGTGGGCAAGCGGCAGGTGGGCAAAGAGGCAAGCAGTGAGCCAGCAGGAGTTCTAGGGGCAGGCACGGGGGTTTCTGGCAGGGGAGGGAGAAAGTGAAAGGAGGCAAGTGGTAGGTGGGGGACTGACTAGGAGGAACGCAGCAAGTCAGCGGGGGACTAGGGGGTGAAGAGGGGTGTGATGGTGGGGCTGAGCGGAGAGGGGGCGGGTCCTATTTTACTGCTGTGGTCTGGTCACCCTGTGTGTGCCAGGTTTCAGAGTAGCAGCCGTGTTAGTCTGTATCTGCAAAAAGAACAGGAGTAATTGTGGCACCTTAGAGCCTAACAAATTTATTTCAACATAAGCTTTCACGGGCTACAGCCCACTTCTTTGGATGAATAGAACGGAATACTTCTTTTTGTCTATGTGTGCTGTTTCTCCCCCCCCTCCCCCAACCTTCTTCTTTGGCCCACAGCTGTTTTGACAGGGTGGCGCTGAGGAAGGAGGGTTTGTTTCTGCGAGGCGGGTGGTGCTGGAGGGAAGGAGAGGGCATAAAATAAACATTATTGAAGAAAATCAGTTGTACAACTATTGAAACAAATTATTTTCCTAATATGAAAGTGAAAATCTATAATTAATATTCTTTTAGAATGTGGTGACTTCTATCAATATGGGCAAGAGATCAAGAGATATCAGTAGAAAGTACCCAAGTGGGAGTAAGAAAAGAGCCATATACAATATGATGTAATGTATGTAATATATAATTTTGTTATTATGTATACAGTCATGGAAAGTAAATAATACATGTAAATAATACATGGAAGAAATGAAAGGTGGGTTTTGTTTTGTTTTTTAGTCATCCCTGAAAGGGCCCCGTCGAAACTGTTCTAATTGGGCCCCGCACTTGCTAAAGTTGGCCCTGATTTGAACAATTTACCAAGAGTCATGGCAGATTCTCCACCACTGACGTTTAAAACAAGACGATGTTTTTCTAAAGGCTCTGCTCTAGAGATTATTTTGGAGTTCTCTGGCCTGTGCATATGTAGATCAGACTAGATTATCACAATGGTCCCTTCTGGCCTTGGAATATAGGAATTTGTGTGTTCTCAGGGCTGAGCAGCAGCCAGCACATCAAGAGCAGTAACCTGTAAACCACTCTCACCACCAGCAGGTGCAGATGAAAGAGACAAGCCACTGACAAAGGGCAACCGTCAAAGACGTTCTAGATCCAGATTCTCTGCTGTAGCCAAAAACTGCTTGGTATTTTTAGGGATTCAGGGCATGTGGCAGCTGGTTATTGTTCTTCATCTCAGTCACAGCACATGCTAGAGTGCCCTGGAGGTCACCGTAGCCACCTGGCAAGCCTCAGGAGGACAGCCTGCAAGCTGGGGACAGCATGTGCACAGCATGTTCTGGCCATGTTCCCAACACCTGGGCTGGAAGAAGTGGGTGTGGTGATTATGCCAGCCCTATGCCCTCTGGGGACTCCTCCAAGCTGGGGAGATGCAGACCATTTCAACTGTAAGGGACTGGAGCGGGACTGTACCTTTGGCCCTCCTCAGGTTGGAGAAGCATCTGAAAGTTGAGATGCCCATCCAGAGAGCATCCAAACCTCTCTGAAAGAGATATTGGGCTTGAAGTCTGGCCAGATCAGACTTGAGATTCCAGCACTCCCTGGTTTGGCCATGCAAGGGCAGCTTACCTCACTGTATTTCAATATTCCAGCCTCTGGATGCAGCCTGGAGCACAAGCAGGGCACAGAATTTATCTTTAAACAAAATTAAACACAACTTCTCAAACCTCAAAGAAAAAGCAGTGTGAGTTTGGGGTTGGCTCTTACTGTTCATGAAATGGCTCATCCCGAAGAATAAAATTTTATCATGGCTATTTTTAGTAAAAGTCACAGAAAGGTCACTGGCAATAAACAAAAATTCACAGAAGCCAGTGACCTGTCCGTGACTTTTTACTAAAAATAACTGTGCCAAAATAGGGAGGGAGGAAAGTCCAGCACCCACCACTGCTAGGGCTCTGGGGTCCCTGCTGCTGCCCATGGCGGTTGAGAGCCCCGGATTAATGACTATCAGGTGCTCAAATAGCCGTCATCACCATAGTATCTAGATTAGGATGTTATATACAATAGTGTCTGTATTTCAGAACAGACTTTTCAGAAAACATGGTGACTTTGAAACAAATAACAATCCTGTAGTGAGGGTTGCCAATGTTGGTTGGATGTATTTCTGTAGGTTTCATCACATGCCATAACCTTTAATTAAATAATCTTTAATTCCTGGAGACTCCAGGACAATCCTGAAAGGTTGGCAACCATACCTGTGGCCAGAACAGTTCTCTGTCTCTATATCTTCTTGCTTAAGAGCAGTTGCCAACACCAATGCAGCTGAGACTGGGTTCACAACGACACCTACTGGGCCATGTGGTTTGCAACCTCTTTTCCAGGAAATGGTCCTAGCAGGTACGTCAACAGCCCCTAAAAACACAACCTTCAACCCCACAGAAAAAAACAAACCTCTTCAAATGTTGTTTCAGAAGAATAAGCCACCTCCTTGATAAGACTCCATGGAATTAAAGCATGTGCCAAGTAATTGAGAATGAGCCCAATAAATTATTTGATTGTGTAAAATGTAAGCAGAAATGTTAGTCTTCTTGCAGCTTCACTAATCAATTGCAAACTTCTCAGAGAGCTAATCTCAAATCCTACAGTTTACGTGTTAGCATCGTCCCTCTCTGGGTGGATAACTGCCCAGTCCTCTGGGAAAGCAGGAATTCTGGAAGTGTCAGTGGCTCCTTCACAGCTTCTCACAGCCATTTTGAAAAGTTTCTGCACCAAAAAGAGTTTGGCCAAAAGGTATATCAGACACTATCGAACACACTAGACAAACACCTTCCCTGAGCTGGGAAATGCTGTCCAGCCACATGGGGGAGAGAACAGGATTTCTCCCCACTCCGGTCCTTCAGAGATCAGTACTGTTACATGATCTTGTGTACCACAGAATCACAGTACAACACAATGGCTGTGATGTAATCAGTTTTCTAAAAAAGAGAGATGAATGTACTGCCTAGTACAGTATCCTGCTCTTGGCTGAGGCCAATCATCAATGATTCAGAGGAAAATTATAATGCTCCTTGCCACCCATTCATCTTCCTGCACAGGGGCAGTTCATTCTGGACTGCTACAGGTGACCACTTATGCCTTGAAGAATGCAGTATGATGACATTGAAACCTCATCTAATCATTAAATTACCCAGTCATTAAATCATGCTTTTAAAAATCTTGCTGGAGTGAGTTACAGTTGTCTATATGCTCCGTAGGTAAGTACCATTTAGTAGCCGCACCCATTGCTGAGTCGGAGAACTTGGTTTAAACTCAGTTTAAAAAGACAGTTCTAGCTCTCAGTTTAGGTGGAAGTGGGTTTTTTTTTAAAGTTATCTGAACAGCTTGGTCACTCCCTCACTGGCCTGCAAAACTGCTAGGAATCATCTCCGCTGGAATGGGGGTAAAACTAAGACAAAACATGGTTCCTCAACTCACAAACCCAGGGTGAGCATCACTGCAGATGGAGCCTGAGTCCCACCCTCCCCGCTGCTCTTTCGTTAAATTTCTCTTTGCATGTTCACATGAAGGAGGGTCCTTTTTTTGTTATCAAGGCTTTTGGATACCAGAGGGGCCACTTCCAATGGTGGTGCAGGCCCACATGATGCACTTTTGGGGGGAGAAGGGGGCAGGGACATGATTGTGCAAAAGGCAACAGTGGGACCGAGGTAAAGGCTGGGCTGTGAGGGATGGTGGGGTGGGCTCTGGATGGGATCCAGGCTGGGGTCTGGGCATTGGCACATCAGTTAGGGTTGAGGTGACTTGCAAAGTTGCATGCAAGGCTCCAGAGGGAAAATGAGAATGAAGGAGTGGGTGTCATAAAAAGATGGTTAAGGGTTAATGTCTCTTTTACCTGTAAAGGGTTAAGAAGCTCAGTGAACCTGGCTGACACCTGACCAGAGAACCAATAGGGGGACAAGATACTTTCAAATCTTGGTGGAGGGAAGTCTTTGTTTGTGCTTTTTGTTTGGTTCGTTGTTCGCTCTTGGGGCTAAGAGGGACCAAACATATACCCAGCTGTTCCCAATCTTTTGAATCAGTCTTTCATGTTTCAAAATTGTAAGTATAGTCAGGCAAGGCAGATTAGTCTTATGTTTGTTTTCTTAACTTGTAAATGTGTCTTTTTGCTGGAAGGATTTTTACCTCTCTTTGTTGTAACTTTGAATCTCAGGCTGGTGGTGGTGGTGGGGGAGTCCCTCTAGTCTATATGAATCTGAGTACCCTGTAAAACATTTTCCATCCTGATTTTACAGAGAGAAATTTTACCTTTTCTTTCTTTAATTAAAAGCTTTCTTTTTAAAAACCTGATTGATTTTTCCCTGTTTTAGAATCCAAGGGATTGAGTCTAAACTCACCAGGGATTGGTGGGGGGAAAGGGATGATTAATTCCTCCTTGTTTTAAGATCCAAGGAGTTTGGATCGGTGTGAAGCTTCCCAAGGAAACCCAGGGAGGGGAGAGTCTGGGGGGAAAGAGAGGATGGTTAATTTCTCCTTGTTTCAAGACCCAAGGGGTTTGAGTCTTGCTTTCCCCAGGGAAGGTTTTGGGGGAACAGAAGTGTGCCAGATACAGACTTCTAGCTGGTGGCAGCGTACCAGATCTAAGCTAGGAATTAAGCTTAGAAGGGTCCATGCAGGTCCCCCACATTTTTACTCTAAAGTTCAAAGTGGGGGAAAAAACCCTGACAGTGGGCAAGAGTGAAAGAGTGATTATGAAAGCAGTGGAGAGAGAGAGGGAGTGTGAAAGTGTGCTGCTGTTTAATAAAGCCCTTAGAATCTGGTGGTGCTTTCTAAACAGCCCCAAGTGTATATGCCGAAGCTTGATGTGGGCAGCACTGACACAGGCCCCAAGTAACTGTCTGAGTAGGCACTCATAGCCCAGCCTTGGAGGATATCCCAGCAGCACATCCTGCTGTGCTCAGAGACCGTAGAGGTCACCAGATGGATATTTCCATCCCACTAGTGTGTGGTACATTCTGAAGACCTCTCGCAGCTTTCCTCTGAGATCAGCTCAGACTCGGCTTTGCTATTCCTTCCTGCTGGCCAAAACTGGCCAGAAATGGAGCTACCAACTGCAAAACAAAAAATCAACTTGGCTTTAAATCCTCCCATTACTTATAACAAACTGCTCTGGCTCTCCGCTCCAGTGAATTCTCACTCTGCTCTTTCAGACATCTCTGTTGCCTGAGTCACTTCCCCCCATAAAACAGAACAAAGAAATAAACCTTCGTTACTCCAGCTGCACTGTTGAGGAGCCAGGAGTCCTGGCTGCAATTCCAGGCTAAGCCACTGGCCTGCTGCATGATCTTGGGCAAATCACGTCTCCCTGTGACTCAGTTTCCCCACCTGTAAAATGGGGATAATGCTTGTGACCTCTTTGGTAAAGTGCTTTGAGATCTATGGGTAAAACATGCTACATTGGAGCTAGCTATTATTCTCTGATGGGGAGTTTGGATGAGCATTTTGATTCGGGCCCACTGCAATATGCAAAAGAATTATTTTATTCTTTACACAGCAATACTTGTGTGAGCTGGTTTGAACTGAGGCTCATTTCCATCTACAGAACATGGAGCAGTGGTTTTATTAGGTTTTTACATTTGTTACTTGTAACATTCACAATGTGCGAGGTGTTGTATAAAAAGAAAGCTCAAATGGAATATCAGAAGCATTTCTCCCAGTCCTCTAGAGCAGTGGTCACCAACCGGTCAATCCTAGAGATTCTCCCAGTCAGTCGTGATCTCCGGCAGCAGTGCAGTGTGGCTGCTGCTAAGGCAGACTCCCTGCCTACCCTGGCCCCACACCACTCCCAGAAGCAGCCACTGCAGTCCCATGGCCCTGGGGGCGGGTGCGCAGGGGTCTCCCACCGTGTGCTGCTCCTCCCTGCAAGCTTTGCCCCTGCAGCTCCCATTGGCCGGGAGAGCTGCAGGGCCGGTGCTTGCAGAGAGGGACAGCACGCAGAGCCACGTGCACCCTGCATCCTCCATCCCAGGGGCTGCAGGGGTGCGTTGGCCCTTTCTGGGAGTGGTGTGGAGCTGGGATAGGCAGGGAGCCTACCTTAGCCTTGCTGCACCCACTGCCAACCAAGAGCCACTAGAGGTTAAGTGCTGCCAGGTGGGAGGCTGCACCCCAATCCCCATCCCTGAGCCCCCTCCTGCACCCCAACCCCCTGCCCCAGCCCGGAGCCCCCTCCTGCACCCAAGCTCCCTCCCACAAAGCATTCCATTATGGATCCCATTATCTGAGCTGTAGAATACTGCCCATTTGGGAATAATGGCTGCAAATGTGCTGGTTTATTACTGAAAGGTCACTCAAGAGGCCAAAGACTGTGCACGCTGGCTTGTTCTTGGAGGGCTGCTCAGAAGCAACAGGCTGCACTTGGTGCTTTGTCATGGTAGGATCACTCAGGAATACTGGGGGCTGCGGGGACAGACTTGAATCTGAAGCATTAGTTCTGGAACCTCCGAGCAGACCCGCCAAAAGAATTCGTAGGCTTTGAAAGTGGAGGTTTACAGATTAATAGACTCTAGGACTGGAAGGGACCTCGAGAGGTCATCGAGTCCAGTCCCCTGCCCTCATGGCAAGACCAAATACTGTCTAGACCATCCCTGATAGACATTTATCTAACCTACTCTCAAGTATCTCCAGAGATGGACATTCCACAACCTCCCTAGGCAATTTATTCCAGTGTTTAACCACCCTGACAGTTAGGAACTTTTTCCTAATATCCAACCTAAACCTCCCTTGCTGCAGTTTAAGCCCATTGCTTCTTGTTCTATCATTAGAGCCTAAGGTGAACAAGTTTTCTCCCTCCTCCTGATGACACCCTTTTAGATACCTGAAAACTGCTATCATGTCCCCTCTCAGTCTTCTCTTTTCCAAACTAAATAAACCCAATTCCTTCAGCCTTCCTTCATAGGTCATGTTCTCAAGACCTTTAATCATTCTTGTTGCTCTTCTCTGGACCCTCTCCAATTTCTCCACATCTTTCTTGAAATGTGGTGCCCAGAACTGGACACAATACTCCAGTTGAGGCATAACCAGCGCAGAGTAGAGCGGAAGAATGACTTCTCGTGTCTTGTTTACAACACACCTGTTAATGCATCCCAGAATCACGTTTGCTTTTTTTGCAACAGTATCACACTGTAGACTCATATTTAGCTTGTGGTCCACTATGACCCCTAGATCTCTTTCTGCCATACTCCTTCCTAGACAGTCTCTTCCCATTCTGTATGTGTGAAACTGATTGTTCCTTCCTAAGTGGAGCACTTTGCACTTGTCTTTTTGAACTTCATCTGGTTTACCTCAGACCATTTCTCCAATTTGTTCAGATCATTTTGAATTTTGACCCTGTCCTCCAAAGCAGTTGCAATCCCTCCCAGTTTGGTATTGTCTGCAAACTTAATAAGCGTACTTTCTATACCAACATCTAAGTCGTTGATGAAGATATTGAACAGAGCCGGTTCCAAAACAGACCCCTGCCGAACCCCACTTGTTATACCTTGCCAGCAGGATTGGGAGCCATAAATAACTACTCTCTGAGTATGGTTATCCAGCCAGTTATGCACCCACCTTATGGTAGCCCCATCTAAATTGTATTTGCCTAGTTTATCGATAAGTATATCATGCGAGACTGTATCAAATGCCTTACTAAAGTCTAGATATACCACATCCACCGCTTCTCCCTTATCCACAAGGCTCGTTATCCTATCAAAGAAAGCTATCAGATTGGTTTGACACGATTTGTTCTTTACAATTCCATGCTGGCTATTCTCTATCACCTTACCACCTTCCAAGTGTTTGCAGATGATTTCTTTAATTACTTGCTCCATTATCTTCCCTGACACAGAAGTTAAACTAACTGGTCTGTAGTTTCCTGGGTTGTTTTATTTCCCTTTTTATAGATGGGCACTAAATTTGCCCTTTTCCAGTCTTCTGGAATCCCTCCTGTCTCCTATGACTTTCCAAAGATAATAGCTAGAGGCTCAGATACCTCCTCTATTAACTCCTTGAGTATTCTAGGATGCATTTCATCAGGCCCTGGTGACTTGCAGGCATCTAACTTTTCTAAGTGATTTTTAACTTGCTCTTTTTTAATTTATCTTCTAAACCTACCTCCTTCCCATAAGCATTCACTATGTTAGACATTCCTTCAGACTTCTCAGTGAAGACCGAAACAAAGAAGTCATTAAGCATCTCTGCCATTTCCAAGTTTCCTGTTACTGTTTCTCCCTCCTCACTGAGCAGTGGGCCTACCCTGTCCTTGGTCTTCCTCTTGCTTCTAATGTATTGATAAAAAAAGTCTTCTTGTTTCCCTTTATTCCCATAGCTAGTTTGAGCTCATTTTGTGCCTTTGCCTTTCTAATCTTGCCCCTGCATTCCTGTGTTATTTGCCTATATTCATCCTTTGTAATCTGACCTGGTTTCCATTTTTTATATGACTCCTTTTTATTTTGTAGGTCATGCAAGATCTTGTGGTTAAGCCAAGGTGGTCTTTTGCCACATTTTCTATCTTTCCTACCCATCGGAATAGCTTGCTTTTGGGCCCTTAATAGTGTCCCTTTGAAAAACTGCCAACTCTCCTCAGTTGTTTTTCCCCTCAGTCTTGATTCCCATGGGAACTTACCTATCAGCTGTCTGAGCTTACCAAAATCCGCCTTCCTGAAATCCATTGTCTCTATTTTGCTGTACCCCCTTCTACCCTTCCTTAGAATTGCAAACTCTATGATTTCATGATCACTTTCACCCAAGCTTCCTTCTACTTTCAAATTAGCTTCCTTCTACTTTCAAATTGTTTAAAAAATAATAATTAAAAAAGAAACAGACCTACCAACAATCTTAAGTTCTTTTTCCAGGGCAAGACCTATGTTGTTCATTACAAACTAATAGCACCATTTGATACATGGAGAAGTTGTATTTTTATCATATGTACTTGCAGCTTCAACAAAATGAGATGCTTGGAACTGAGATTCCCTCTATGCTAGGTTCTCATACCTATTTCTTGCTTTAGCTGACTGAGCTAATAATCTGTGTCCGACCATCTGCGGGAGCTGAAACACCTCTGCAGACTCAGACCCCTGCCCCACCTCCTTTCTAGTGATTCTTCAAGTGAAATCCTCTGTCAGCAATGGATGCACCAGTGACCAACTGAAGAGATCAGAATGCTGGAAAATGCAGTGGAGGGCCAGGTTCCTGTTGCTGTGCAGGGATCCAATAGATGACTCAGCAAGAAACTCCAGGGAGATGAACGCTCGGACAAGCAAAGCTGTTCTTGTTGATGCGGTCACCTGCTTTATGCTTTTGGATGTTTAGGAACCTTGGCCTGTTGGGGACAAGAATGAACACGGCATTACATTTTGCCAGAGAGAATACGAATCCACACCCATCATGTAAAGCCACAATTTTCCATGAAGGATAATCCCATCAGATAATGTCAACACTAAGATGAGTCAGGAATGCTTGGCACTGCCTCCACTTCAAGATAAACTAGAAGTTTGAGGAGTTCAAAGGATGCAGGTGTTTAGGAAGGGGGTGCACTAACTTAGCGACTGAGTCCCTCTGAGTTTAACCTCAAGACACGAGGGTGCAGAGGGAGACTGCACCCAGGACTGGATGCAATTGCATATAGTTGAAGGGAACAGTCAGAGGAAGAGAAAACACTTACTTTCCAAAGAAGTCCTTGTGAGTGGCAGATACGGAGAGGGACAGGTCAGGGTGATTCTGCAGCCAGTTCTCCACCATCTTTGGGTGTCTGGGATCAACTTCTAGAAACACACTCCTGAAAACATGTGTGGGGATGTGGAGAGGAAACAATCACATTTTATTTGACCAGCTTGGAAATATCAGACTCTCTTTCCTAGGATGGTCCAGATAATTCCGTGGAAGGATCCAGTTGACCAGCTTGTTTGGCCTGTGAAACTCTGGGACCCAGTGACCCAACAACCAACCACACTGGACTGTCCAAGCAAAGTGGTAATGGAGCTAATAAATATAAGATACTAAAGGCTGAGTTCAATAGGACTCGTCATAGAGTAAGGTTCTATTCAACCTGCGCAATTAAAGCATGGCCACTGAGATGCAGGCTTGGGATTATGGCCTGTGAATCAATAAACCTATAATAGAGACAGCACTAGCTATGGACGCCAAAGATTTAAGGTCAAGGTAGGCTGCCGGCGAAGGGCAAGTTCTAGGCTACAAACTGTAACTGAATGATGGGAGTAACAATTCTCCTCTTGCATCAGTTGGGTGGCACCAAATCCCCATGGGGGATAATTATAAAAAATAATTGTATCTGCAAAGCATCCCCACTAAGCAGCTTGGGGCCTTGCACAGGAAATTTCTTCATAACTCAGCCTGATAGAATCACCCTCATAAAACGACCAATCATAAGAACTGCCATACTGGGTCATACCAACTATCCATCTAGCCCAGTATCCTCTCTTACGACAGTGGCCAATGCCAGGTGCTTCTGAGGGAATGAACAGAAGTGGTAATTATCAAGTGAGCCATCCCCTGTCGCCCATTCCCAGCTTCTGGCAAACCAAGGCTAGGGACACCATACCTGCCCACCCTGGCTAATAGCCATTGATGGATCTATCCTCCAGGAATTTATCTAGTTCTTTTTCTAACCCTGTTATAGTCTTGGCCTTCACAACATCCTCTGGCAAAGAGTTCCACAGGTTGAACACATAGCAGTGGATCGTACAAAAGAGAGAGGAGGACAGGGAAAGGATCTAGATAGGAGGAAGGATGGTCTAGGGGTTAGGCTGCTAGCCTGGGACTTGGGAGACTGTGGAAAATTCCCTTCTTTGCCACAGACTCTGTGTGACATTGGGCAAGTCTCTCTGGGACTCACAGTCCCTTCTCTAAAAAGGGGATGGGAGCCCTGCCCTGCCTCACTAGACCCCCATTACTATAGTATCTGAGTGCATCTAAGTACCTAATATAGACAGAGATGAGGCTAACAGGGAGTGGATGATGACAGAGGCCATTGCAGTATGAACAACTGTGAGCCTGAGGCACTAGGCTGAGGGAGAGGGCTGACCAGACCTGAGGTACATGAGTCCCCTCTCACAGCACCTTCACATCAGGGTAGCCGCACTGAAGGTACTTAGCTCCTAAGGTACACCACCAGTGTGACAGGAGCTTTTACCTCCAGGGTGCTTGTCTGAATCTGGTCACCTGACAAGAGGTGCTGGTCTCAGTCCAGTTCCTACTGGACAGGGACCCAACTCAAAAGAGCCACCACCTTGCCAGATGGCCTCCTTGCCAGATGTCTCAACAGAGAGGCCAAAGACTAGCTGGGCCTTGGCTCTATACTCTGTCTTGCATCCATTGATGTAGGTGCTGCAGGTTGCGCATGACTCACATCAGCAGGGAATGTGGTTGGAGGTTTGTGCTGCTGCTGCTCTTACTGTTCCAGCTTGGTGAATATTTAGGGCACATCAGCTTTCAGCGGCTGTAAATTCACTCCAGTATCAAACTAGGAACCTTGGAATATAAAGCTCTCCGTGTACACAGGTAGCGTGTTTACGGCTATCACTGAACTATCTGAATTTAACCTTAGTCTTCTGGAACTGACTGCAGCCCCTGACAGTTTCGTAGGCTACACCAAACCACAAAAAAAAAAGAGCCAAACCCCAACAACATGCTCCTCTGAAAATCCTCAAACCTTCCCACACTTTCTTTACCTCAGCCAAATTAATTACATGCCTGGATTTGGATCTCATTCCTGACCTTAAAAACTCCTTCCCATCAACATCAGCTCCACCTTAAAATACAAAATAAGCATTCTACAGAGCTTAATCCTGGGAAACTCTGAAGAGGATTTTCTGCTTCAGTGGTCAATCAAAGCTCTAAGAACGATTACGACTCTATGTCTGCACCCCTGTAGAACAATGACACTGAATATTCCTGTTCCAACATTGCACAACAGGAGATTTTCAATTATTTCTCTTGAGCTGGTAAAAAGTCAAGACTGTCACACTAGACACTTAGAATGTTCTGACTAAGTTGAGGGCTACAGTGCTGATCTCTAGTATCCCATGAGGGACATCACAAGGTAGTGAATGGAAGCAAGGTATCTCCCGGTCATTTATCATAGAGAAGATTAATCCCTCAAGAAACAACCCCTGGGATGTTTGTTTTTTTCCCCCCTCCTGGAATGTTTTATAAGGTATCTTAACACAGTCCATAAATATCACTGACCCAGGGGTGTCTACAGTGCTTCTCTCTCTAGATATCTCTCCGCTTAACTGTTTTCTTCTTTTCTGCTCTCCCTTTTCATCTCTTCCCCTGCTATTCTCTTCTCTCTGATTTTCCTCATTTCTTTAAGCTTTAGGTACCCACTTAAATAATGACCAAACAACAATACCAAGCAGCTGGGGTCACCAGTATGATGCATAATTCTCTGGCTGAGTGTATTAATATCAGTAATTCTTTACTAATGCATGTGACATTCTTATGTTAAGAGGAAATGGCTTTTTTCCCCTCTTTTCTTATGTGCCTTTGACTCCCCCTCGTATTTGCTTATATTTCTGATCATAAAAAATATGAGATGGGAATAGGCAGAAGATATGAAAAGTCAAATGTAGATAGGCATTAGGATTTTAGTACAGCATCAGCGCTTACCCATGATCCTTCAGTATACAAGGAGCCAGAGCCAGAATTTTTTTGATCACTCTCATCCCATCATTTCCCCCATCCAGGGCACCAAGGTCCTCATAGCTGGAGGTTGAAGACAAGGGATGAAATCTCTCCATTACCCACCATTACACACAACAGTAAAATGTGTTGTTAGTAGCATCTCACACTGCGAACAAGTACTAGAGGGGTCTCTTGGCACATGAAAGTGATGGCTTGTGGGGCTGTGTCCCATGGAAAAGTCACAGTAACTTTGGAATCTGTAAAGAGGGAAGTTTGTGAGATCCCTCTGGCAATCCAGATGGGTGGTATGTGTAATAGAGGAAGTTATTTGGAGATTGCCACTGAGACTAGGCTGACAGAGTCTTGGGGCAAACATCAGTAGGCATTCCTGATCTCCTGTTGACAGCTATAGCACTGCTCCTGCCGGTCACATTTAATAACAACAGTACAGTAACCTAACGTTGTAGTTATGTTCCTGAAAAATGCAACTTTAAGTGAAACAATGTTAAACAAATCCAATTTTCCCATAAGATTTAATGTAAATGTGGAGGGTTAGGTTCCAAGGAAATTTTTTTGGGGCAGACAAAAGGCATTATATACTGTACAGTACTGTACTGTACTGTGGTGGGGAGATGACCCTGGCTTACCCCTGGGGGTGCAGGGTCTGGGAGGGAGTTAGGGTGCAGGAGGGCGCTCAGGGTGGGGGTGCGGGAGGAGGCTCAGGACTGGGGCAGGCAGGAAGTGCAGAGCACTTACCTGGGGCAGCTCCTGTTTGGTGCAAGGGGTGTGCAGGTGGCTCAGTGCAGCGCAGCACCGCCCCCATGGCTGCGATTCTGGGAGCCACGATTCTGGGAGCTGCCCACACCCCCACCTCCAGCAGGCAGGGTCACCCGGAATGCAGAGAGCGGCAGGGTGCTGAACTAAGGGAGCCCCGGGGCCCCGGCCTACAGCTCTAAAGCCCCTTTCGGAATGCAGCCCGGCAAGCATGGGCCAGAGGACTCAGGAGGAGCTGGGGCAGCCGCACAGCCAGTGGCCGGAGAGAAGCGGCGTTTTCCCCTTCAAAGCGCCGCTTCTCTCTGGCTAGCTTTGAAGGGGAAAGTGCTGCTTCTCTCCGGCCGCTGGCTGCACGGCTGCCTCTACTCCTCCTGAGTCCTCCGGCCCATGCTCGCAGGGGCGCATTCCGAAAGGGGCTTTAGAGCTGCAGTCCAGGGCCATGGGGCCCCCTTAGACCAGGGCCCTGCAGCCCATAGAGCCCCTGCGTTCCAGGTGGCCCTGCCTCCTGGGGGGGGGAGGAGGAGGGGGCAGCTTCCAGCTCATTCGCTCCCTGCCTCCCCCCTAGAAAGTCCTAAGCACTGCCAAACAGCTATTTGGTGGCGGGCGAAGCGCTGGGAGGGAAGGAGGGGGAGGAGGCGGAGAAGAGGAACTTGTGCAATGCTCCCTTGTAAAGTCAACCAAAAGACGTTATAAGGGAGCATTGCACAACTTTAAACAAGTTTGTTCCCTAATGGAGCAGTGACGTAACTTTGAAACAACGTTAAGTGGGAGGACATTAAGTGAGGAGTTACTGTAATAGTAGTTCTTAGCTCTGGCACAGGCCTTTTCCTCTCAGAGTGCTTCACAAAGGTGGATAAATGTTTTACCCGCATTTTACTATGAGTAAACTGGGTGGGGAGAGGTTAAATGATTTGTTTCAGGTGCCACAGAATATTCAAGGCGGAACATGGACTAGAACCCAGGTCTCCGCACTTGCCATCTGGTACCCACCACGCTGCCTTCTCAGCCTAAGGGCGCTCACCAGAACCACAGCTCACTTGGCCAGTCGGTGGCATTATTATTATTCAGTGCTTCAACTGGGCAGCTAGGTGAATTATATCACTGGTGCAAAAGTGAGTAGGCAGCAGGACAACATATCACTTTTTCTCCTGGCTCAAGCACTGCCAACAACCAAGTTGAGCTGCCATCTAACCTAACACACTGTGGGGTACAATACAGAAGGATCTACCTAGTTCAGAAAAGTTTGAATTTGCACATCATTACCACAGGAAGTTTCCACCTTTCAGGGACGGGGGTGTTTTGTTCTGTTTTTGTTTTTCGTTTTTTTTTTGGGGGGGGGAAGGGGGCAGACTGGCATTATGCCAGATGGACGCAGGAACCAGTTCTAACCTCCAGTTCAATCAACTTTGTGGGAAACTAACAGGCAAAGGCAAAGAGAAAGGTGATGCATCACATCACTGGTCCAGCTACTGTCCCCAAATGGCCTTACTCAGAGTTTTTTCATTAGACAAAAGCCTTGTAACAGATGGTGGCTCTTGTTATAGCTATCAATGGAAAGCAAGTCAGTTCTAAGCTCTTGCCCCTCTGAGCTGCAGCTTGATTACTACAGCTGCTCCATTCAACCCTGTGGGTATCATTAGCCAGGAGACATTCAGGAGCGTACTGTGGTGAGTTAGCATGGGAACGTGCCAGGCATTCGACACCACTCCTGCTCTCCCAGAAATAAGAGAAAGCGTTTCCAGCTCACAGACCCTTTCTCTAAGTCATGAAGCATTTTCACATGTCTTCTGCCCAATTCCTCATGGTATCACAAGTAGGCAAGCTCACCAGGGAACAAATGGGCCAAGAGGGAATCTCTGAACTAGGTCTCAAGGAGAGAAAATACCAAGATCCTCAGTTTGTGCAGGAATGAAAGGGACGGGCTTCCAAATAAGTGTATTGTCAGGTGGTTGCCCTTCTTGGACTGCATTCCACCACTCCCCATCCCCAACGGATATCTCCTAACTTGTTGGTACTAGACCCCTGAAACCTCTCTACAGAGAACAGAGAAGGGTGAAATAATGCATGGGAAAGAGAAAGATAGAAAGGTCTTATCTGACCACCTGAGGATCTCTTCAGCCAGGTGACTCATGTCTCCATGGAAGACATAAGGTGGGTTACTGACTATAGTGTCCACAGGACCCCAGGGGAGGAGCTGCTCCCAGGAACCTACAGCAGAAAAAGAATGAAAACCAAGTATCAGCCATAACTATATACCTTCAAAGCTCATTACCCAAGTAAGATCTTGATAATAGCAACTCTATAGGTACAGGTTTGTCACTCTCTCTGTGGACAGGATTTAATTTCACATTTTGTTAGGCTAAGCTGAATTGGTCCACCTTTCCACCTTAATTTAAAGAGCATGTCTACATTGCAATCCCAGGTGATGGCATCTTGGGTAGACAAGTCTGTGTTTGCTTCATCTATGTTAGCACTGCTAAAAATGGAAACGTAGACATGGCAGCATGGACTTAAGTGCAGGCTAGCAATGAGAGTACGTACCCAAGGTCCTGGCTGGGCTTGGACAACCCATGCTGAAGCCCATGCCATCATGTCTAGCCTGCTATTTTTAGCAATGCTAGAGCAGGTCTGTCCACCCAAGCTGTAAATGCACCTCAAGCTGCTTTGTAGACATACCCACAGAATAGGATACCAGAGAGCTAAGCACATGGAAAGAACCAGTCATTCACACAAACAATGTCCTGCAACAATGCTTTGATGCAGTGGAGGATACCGAACCCATCTGGATCCAGAGTGAAAATACTGTATCCATCTGGATCCACAAACAGAATTTTAGGCTGCACAGAATTACTACAGTTTGAATTTGGGCAGAACACTGGGGAGAGCACCCCTACTCTTCCTTAAAGAGCTATGAGAGCACAAACGGTCAGCACCTCAATTACATGCGTATGTGTGAGACACCCCCCCCCACAGCACAATGCTCCCCATCACCCAAGTGGGGCCAGTTTCAGGGAGAAGAGTGTCACATACTGACTCATGAACACCATTTCCTGCAGCATCCTGATTTTCTTTATAAATCTCCAGAGGTGGATTTACCATTGAACAAACAGCGCAGTGGCATGGGGCCCCCAATGACAGGGGGCCCCTCAAAATGCAGGACAAATCTCATCTGACAAACTGCCCCCAAGTCCCTGCCGGGGGCGCAGCAAGGCTCAGGCAGGCGGGCTGCCTGCATTCCGCGGTCGGTGACCCCACGCCGCTCTTGGAAGCTGATGGACTGCTCGCATCACTCTGCATGCCCTTGGTGGGGGGGAGGTGGCTCTGCACGCTGCCCCTGCCCCAGGCAGCGCACAGAGACCCGCTGCCCGCTTCCCCCAAAGGGGCGTGCAGAGATGTGCCAGCAGCAGTGCAGCAAGGCTAAGGCATCTCCCTGCCTGCGCTGCCTCCCTCCCTCCACACTGCTCCCAGAAGTGGCTAGCATGTCCTCGTGGCCCATGGGGAGGGGAGATGTTTCTGTACGTTGCCTCTGCCCTGAGTGCCGACTCCACAGCTCCCATTGGCCAGGAACTGCAGCCAATGGAAGCTGCAGGGGCGGCACCTGCGGGCAGTGGTGTGCACAGACCCCTTGGTCTCCCCGCATAGGAGCTGCTGCCAGAGGGGTGTGCTGATCACTCTGGGAGCTGAGCCACCGAAGGTAAGCCTCGCCCCCCAATCCTTCTTGCACCCCAACCCCCAGCCCAGAGCCCACACCCAAACTTCCTCCCAGAGCCCACACCCCTCATCCCCTCCTACCTCCCAACCCCTGCCCCAGCCCAGAGCCCACACCCAGCCTACACCCCAACCCCAGTCAAGGTACCTCACTTTATTTTCATTTACTTCCTATTACTTATAACAGGGGTAGGCGACCTGCGGCACGCAAGATGATTTTCAGTGGTACTCACACTGCCCGGGTCCTAGCCACCAGTCCGGGGGACTCTGCATTTTAATTTTAAATGAAGCTTCTAACGCACTTCAAAAACCTTATTTATTTTACATACAACAATAGTTTAGTTATATATTATAGACTTATAGAAAGAGATCTTCTAAAAATGTTAAAATGTATTACTGGCACACAAAACCTTAAATTAAAGTGAATAAATGAAGACTCGGCACAGCACTTCTGAAAGGTTGCTGACCCCTGACTTATAAAATAGGAGGAGGATGAAGAAAAAACAGAATGAAAAACGGGGGGGGGGGAGGGAAGGAGATGAGAGAATGTTCTTTTTCTTGGCTGGGTCCCAAGGGGGAGGCCCCGAAAATGAAGCTGCATACAGGGCCCCAATAACTCTAAATCCACCACTGCACATCTCCCAGCGAGGCAGTGACCAGGCTCAACCCAGCTTATTTTAACAAATCTGACAAAGCTGCAGACAGTATGGACATGAAGGAGTGGAAGAAAAGGGAAGGAGTTGGGAGCTAGGGAAGATGTTTGTGGGATTGGGGAGAGCCGAAGGAGGGACAGAGGATGGGCACTGAGCTGGAAAGAAGATGCACATGGACAGATTTTCCCTTGGGGAAAAATATCAGATTTGTTTTTTAAAGCTGAAGCAAATTCCTGGAACCCCTCCTTGCATATCCCAGCACAGAGACTGTGTATCTGACACTAAGGGCCACATTTTGAGAAAAGGAGGCTCGAAGTCCAAATACAGCTATGTGCACGTACCCCTACATATGCAATCACAACTGCATGCACAATTAACGCTACTGCACACACAAAAAGGCATCCATTTATCCACTGGGTTACCCATCTCCAGCAACTACATCTGCAAATGTTAAGCGCATAGTTGTGCACACATTCTCCTCTGTGCACTGGTGCCTCTGCAAAGTCCGGCCAGGATAGCTTTGAAGAGACAAGCTTGCACTGAAGAGGCTGACTCTCAGTTCTCACAGTATGTTTCCTGCTACTCCAATACTGTACTAACACCTGATATTCTACAGCAGCGTAGGGACCTGTGCCCTTCTCATGTGCACAATGTGTTACCAGCTTGCAGTCAGCCACATGCACATAATGTGAGGTGAAATCTAAGCACAGCAACAATCAGAAACATGCACATGCCAGAGCTGTCTCCTGAGCTACCCATCAGCCAGGATTAGGTCATTCCTGCCCCAAGTACCTATTGTTTTCATGCCCACCTTCCGTCAGTAAAGTAAAATGGAGAAAACATCAGGGGAGGTAGAAATATGAAAGGAAATTACCAGAGAAGACATTGTAGTGAAGAATTCTTATCCTGTCTTGTAGCTGCAACCTGCAGGCCCAAGAACAGAGAAAGGTGAGTGTAAGAAATACACACAATACCACACTCAGGTCATTCAATGGCACATAATTAAGGCTAAGATTTTGTCACGGAAATGTCTCGTAAAAGTCAGGGATAAGTATTCAGGCTTTCATGAATTTTTCTTTATTGCCCGTGACCTGTCCCTGACTTTTACTAAAAATATCCCTGACACAATAGGGAGCCCGGCTGTGGGCTCCCCACACTGCCTACAGAGGTTGGGCAGCTGCAGGGGTCCCTCTAAGTTCTGGGGCTTTGAAAGACCCCCAGCGGCTCAGAGCTCCAGGGTACCCTCGCCATCTGTGGCAGCTGGGACCATTGGGGTATGCCTGCAGCATCTTGGAGCTGGGAGCTCCGAGGGGTTCCCAGGGCCCATGTTCACTGGGAGCTGCGGGGGGCCCACTATGCCCGCTGAGTCCCCACGGCAGCTGGGCACTCCGCGGGGCCACAGAGGAGTGCCCTGCAGCTCCTGGCCAACAGGGCTGAATTCACGGAGGTCACTGGAAGTCATGGAGTCCATGACTTCTGCGACCTCCATGAAAAAATCATGGCCTTACACATAATTAATTACAGGATATCACACCTACCCATGCAAACCCCAGCCACAATATGCAGCAGGAATACCACTCAGCACAAAATCTGAGGGAAGTCATGAGTCTGTTCTTTGCTTGCAAAGCAATTAGGTGCAAGTATTCAAAGCAGAGCACAACCTGTGCACCCACAAACACCTGTGTATACGCCCACTGTGCACCTCAAAATTTCCTTTCAAACCCCTGTGCATACCTTTTTGTGATAAAATGGGAATCTTTTGTAATATTTGTGTGACCCCTATGTGTGCCTCAGTTTCCCCTACATGTTGTACTTTTACACAATGGCGGGGGAAAGAGTGTTTGCTCTCAGAGAGACAGGGCAGGTTTGGAGACACAAGTGTGTGTGCTGCCTAGCTCTCTGAGCCTGAATGGGTCATTACAAAGGGCTTACCAAGGCTGAGCCCAGTCGTCAGACATTGACACCTAGCAAGAAACAACCCAGAGGGAGATGGATTTCCCTACTTCTCAGTAGGGAAGCTAAGCAGGTACCCCAGCTCGAGAACAAAGGACTGGGAAGGTATGAGGTGGGGGATAAGAGTCAGCTCTGGAGGAGTCAGGGCTCTCACCTGGGAACTGACCCAGGAGGTCAGACAGAGAGAGGCAGACAGAGCCTGAAATGGGGTTCACTTTCACTCCAGCTTGGCAGGGCTTTGGCTAACCAGACTAGACTATATTTTAACCTTCAATTCTCTGTGCTAAACTAAGGACTTCCTGTGCTGTGTTCCAGCTGACTAATAAACCCTATTGTTCTGATAACGCTGCCTGAGTGGTGCTGTAAATACTTGGCAATGTGCGTTAATCCCCAACAAGTGTACATCTCTACCAGGAGTCTACTTCAGCTGGACTCTCCAAACAGAGCTCATAATGTGAAGCAGGAGCACTGAAGCCCCAGAGGTTCAGTTCAGGAGGTGGTGAAGCTGCCCGGCCTGCTCTGGAGGAAGGGTGAGACCCCTTGGGGGTCTGGCACATTGAAGGGGTTCCTCCTAGAGACTGTTGCAAAGTTGGGGGTGTAGCACCGATTCTATGGATCCGTGAGGCCTTTTTAGCCTCATCCTCTCCTTGTGCATGCATACACATACATATTCACCTACTGCACTTGCCACCCCACCTCATCTGTACATTAATTATGCCTGCAAAACCGCCTACCTGCAAACCCACCACACCTGCAAACCCTCCCCCCCACAATTGCTGGCTTCAGACATGCAAAAATGGGGTTCTGTGGGTGCAAGGGGCATGCACACATTTTTCTGCACGCCTCTTCTACCCTGCTTTGAAAACCTGGCCCTTGCAAGAGTTGTGAAATGTGAATGTATTTGGCTCTAAGGCCACAGTGACGTTTGGGTGTTTGCATCTGACATGCAGTGTCACAGTGACATGATAGTATCATGTATCCATGTGAGGCAGGGTGTGAAAATGAAAGCATCACAATGCAGCTGATTCACCAGGCAGGACACATACTAAGAGGGTGGGACCTATTCAGGATTAGGTCCACTATGGTGCAATGCTACAGAAAGAGGCTCTAGGGTTAGGGCCGTCCAGAGGGGAGGTAAGTGGGGCAATTTGCCCCAGGTCCCGGGCCCCGCAGGGGCCCCCACAAGAGTTTTTTGAGGCCCCTGGAGCGGGGTCCTTCACTCGCTCCGGGAGCCCCAGACCACCTTCCGCTCCAGGTCTTCGGCAGCAATTTGGCGGCGGGAGGTCATTCCACTCTGGGACCCGCCGCCAAAGTGCCCTGAAGGTTTGGAGACCCGAAGACCCATGGCAGGAGCTCCTTCTGCCCTGGGACCTGCTGCCGAAGTGCCAGGTCTTCGGGGGCAATTCGGTGGCGGGGGCCCGCCACCACGGGTCTTCAGGGCACTTCGGCGGCAGGTCCCAGAGTGGAAGGACCCCCTGCCACCGAATTACTGCTGAAACGGGGGCCCCCCACCGCCGAATTTCCCAGGCCCCCCTGAAACCTCTGGACAGCCCTGTTTAGGGCTTCTGAGTTACAATATCCTTATCATAGGATATCAGGGTTGGAAGGGACCTCAGGAGGTCATCTAATCCAACCCCCTGCTCAAAGCAAGACAATCCCCAGACAGATTTTTGCCCCAGCTCCCTAAATGGCCCCCTCAAGGATTGAACTCACAATCCTGAGTTGAGCAGGCCAATACTCAAACTACTGAGCTATCCCTCCCTGCCTTATGTGGGCTCTTCCTCCACCACTGGCACCTCTAAGAGAACACACAACTGTACCAGTGCCTCTCAGCTTGAACCGAACCTCACTGGACTCTGCACTACTTAGTTTCCCTAGGGAACCAGGAGATGTGGGCACTTCTCTCTTGCTGGTGAAGAACAAGAGAGTAAGCACATGGCACGGGGGAAGAGAGAGGCCCAGGTGACTTTCTGACACATTTCTAAGCCCTCTGATCCTGGAGGCTGCCAGAGGCCAGACCATCCCCTTAGCTGCTGCAAGTCAGAGCAGACTTGGGCTGCCAGGGGATGTACAAGGCACTATGCTCCAGTCCCACCCTGTCACAATCCTGCCATGCGCACTCCAAACCTGCTCCATAATGTCCCCCATGCTAGGGGCCAGGGGCCAGATGAGGATTCCTCTTACCTAGGGGAACCCTTAGCTGTGACCTTCACAACCACTGTAAATCCCCTTTGTGCTGCTGGGGTGGAGCATGGGGGGCCCAGAAGTGGGAAAGCTATGATTAAATTAGCCTGCTATCTTGGCAGTAACCCCATTTCACAGAAGGGGCCATTGAGGCACAGTGCAATGAAGTGACAAGCTCCAAGTCGCAGAGTGAGGCCAGGTCTACCCTACAGATTTCTGCCGGCATAGCGAAGATGTGATCCCTGACTGACAGAGCTGGGCCAGCAAAAGAGCTAGTGTTGATGCAGTTATACCAGCAAAACTGTGATTTTACCAGTCTATCTTATTTTGTTTAGGGGGGTTGAATGGTGGTGCTGGAAAATAAGCTACACCAGCAAAAGCACAGCTTTGCCAGGTTAAGTTGCAGACACACTAGGAGTGCTTTGTGGGTATAGTATAGTGGTATGGCTATCCCTGGCAAAGTGCTCCTATAGTGTAAACGTGGCCTGAGATAGTGGCCCTAAGGAATTGAACCCAACAGTCCTGGTGCCCTCCAGCTGTCTACCTTAATCACAAAATCACCTCTCTCTTCTGAACACCAGACGATCACTTCTTTGCAAAGCCATAGGATTTCTCAAGGTTAGCTGGAGGAATGAAACCCAGGCAAGTGGTGACATCCAGGTCAGCATGTTCCTGAGAGCATTCTGTGATGATTCCAAAGACACTCCCCATTCCCCTACACTCTATTATACACTGAATTAGAAGAAGCTTTTCAAAAAACATCCGCTCCTCCCAATACACACACTCCCTCCATGAAGAATAACTCAGATAGCAGACTAAAACCCAGACAAAGATGTACAGCAGCCAGGATTTTCCTCCCCAACTTTTTTATCCAATGCACTAATGAATTTGGGACACATAGGGGGCTTCATGCTCCACATGGTGAGAAAGAGTCCTGTTCCATTCCTAGACCCCAGCTTGTGGTCTGAAAGACCAGCACACATTGGCAGTGGGGAACAAAGGGAGTGTAACATGTCTATCTGCAGTGCACCCCTCTGGGTGACCTGGGAGCGACATGATTAGCTGACAAAGATTCTCATCCAAGCCCCCTTCCCTTTTAGGCATGTTAGCTGTGACATGGGGCTTTAAAAGGACGGTGAGCACAACAGCGGCTTTGATCAGACAACAGGATGGATTCTTTCAAAATAGTGGCAGGTTTGTGCATGTGAGATTGTTTGGCTCCATGTTTACTACTCCTGATCGAATTAGCACAGTAAAGGAGCGAGGGGATGAGTTCTCTGACTGTTAGAGCTACAAACTCAGCCAGGGAGATGAAAATCCAGCTGCCGTTCTTCCTATTACAACATCAACTCATTGTAAGAGTGTCTGACATTTGGGCAGAGGTCGATTCTACTCTACCTCATTTGCCCCCTCCCCTCCCCATCCCCCCCCCCCCAGAACAGCACCGGGATATGCTGGTTGTGCGAGTGAAGAAACAGTTGGGGGGGTGCGGTGGATATGGTGGGACAGACTCAGTTCTGTGCTCTAGCCCCTATACTCACTCCATCGGCATGTAAGGGCCAAAACTGTATTGCAAGGAGCTGGGGCAGAATTCCACATTGCATAGGGCCACTTAAGCAGCCCTATGTTGCACTCCCCCCACCCCCCAGCCCCGTGCTTTGTAAGTCTCTGTGCGAAGAGGCAGGGGAGGCACATAGAGGGTAGAAAGGGGAATCGCCACAGTGCACACCACTACGAAGATTTGGGACTGCTCCAGACTGTGGAACAGCCCTCTGGGAATTCTCAGGAAGCTGCTGTAAATTGGTGTAGATTAGAGCAGTCTCAAAGGTACTCTAATCTACACCAGGGGCCATTTCAGCACCTAGAGCAGCCCAGAATCCTGGGGATGCAAGGGAATGATCAAACCACCTGTCCTCCTCTCCCCCTGCACTGTACTTCCTGCAGGTGCTACACAGGATAGGTCCCATGATGCAAAGAAACATAAGGAAGCCAGATTCTGGTGTCAGTTACAACCTGTATTAACTGACGTGGAGTCACGCTGGATTTCCACTGGTGTACAGAGAGCAGAGTTGGCACAGGAAGTTGAGGGGTAAATGAGACAGTGTCATTCTGACACCAGCACTGTCCTGACCATGATTTCATTGTCAAGTGACAGTTATGGGAGACTGCATTGTGGTATTAGACAGCTGCAGAGCAGAGCTGATTCTGAAGCCCTTAAAACCAAGCCACAGCACAGGTGGCTGCTGTGGATTATAGTTCATTTGGTTACAAGTCAGTGCTAGCGACAGCCCAGAGAGGAAGAAGGATGCTGTGGGACACCACACTGACACACCCAGAAGTCTAGGTGCTGCCTGAGGAACAATATAAAAATCTAGAAGTAAGAAGAGAAGCAAGGCCCTGTCTGGAAAGGGAGTCAATATGGTGTAGTGAGTCAGAGGGAGCCAGGCATTCTGGATTCTGTTACTGGCTCTGTCACTGACTCGCTTTGTGACATGATGTGACCATGTAGCAATTTTCTGTAATATTTTTATTATGCCTTTGTGTTCTTCAGTTTCCCCATGTACTTTGAATTGCTACCCAATGATTGCAAAAAGGGTTAAAATGTGGCTTTTGGGGCAGAGCGGAGGCCATGAGATTCTGTGTCACTTCGCTGTCTAGGATGAAATGAATGGATCATTGGAGGACTGGCTGTAAGTGACCCATATCAATGGAGGATCCAGAAAGACAAAGGAAGCCGCACCTACTGACACTATCTCAGAAACATGTGAACTCAGCATGGGTCAGCAGGACGGTGATAAGTTTGGGTTCTTGGAGGGACTCAGCAGCTCTCTCCGAGGACTGACAGAGAGCCTGGAATGGAATCTATGACAGCTTGGCTGGCTGACTGGCTTGGCCAGTTTGGACCATTTCTTAACCTGAGATTCTCTACATTCACCTCAGGATAGCCAATGCTGTGTTCCAGTCAACTAATAAACCCTACACTGTTTTAGAAAAGGCTGCCTAGTGTCACCGCAAATCCTCACAGAGAGCCCTGAATGATTACAGTACAAGCCTCCTGCAGGAGTCCTGCTTGGCTAGACTTGCTGCAGGGAGCCATGGAAAGAGACAGGGTTCTCTGGTGCCCAAAGACCCAGTTTCTGAGTTTCTGAGGCTGCAGCCCTGCCCTGTAGAATTGTGTGGGTCCTTGGGGCCCAGCACACTACAGGGGTCACTCTCAAGGCACTGGTAATAGCCTGTGGCATGGACCAGACTCTGTGAATCTGAGACATTCACTAGGTCTCAGTTTTCCCATTCACAAAACAGGGACAAGTCTACTGACCCAAATTTGGTCTCCTTGCAAGAAAAGTGAGACATAAGTACAAACATGGCTATTATTCCATTGCCTTCCCAGCTGGTGGTCTGGCAAAGGGGATTCACAGGTCAGAAAAAGGGTTTTCTTGTACCAAAGTAAAAATTCAGGGAAAATTTGTTCCAAAAATTCCTAATTTTCTCTGGTCTTTCCAGAGGTTCAAAGCATTTAACGCACGCTGGTGCCTGATGGTGATGAACATGATATCCAGCCTGGGGCTGAGACACTGGGCATATTTGACAATCATAAGCCAGGACTTCGGTGGCTATTCACTTGTCTCAAGGATCAGTGTGAGGGGTTCTAGGAAGCAATGGACATTCAAAGAGAGAAAAAATGAGCAATGCATGTGTTCCTACCTCTGAGCATTCTCTCTGGTGAGATTCACAGCAGATTCCTCTTTATCCACAGCGATTACCCGGCTCTGGCACAGAAGGAAACAAAACACACATTTTGTCACCAACATTACTGCTGTTGGCTGATGACTGGACATACAGGCTGTGGCAAAAGGGGCAAACGAGACAGACGATGCCAATATAAAGTATTAGAAAGGGTTCCTCTGTCGTTCTAACACCAAAATCAGAAATAGCCCCTGAATAATCCATCTTAGGACTTCCGTGGTAGAAGGACACTTTGGGGTTGTATAGTCACTTGTAGCTAGGCCATCAGGATAACTGAATATTTTCATTACCATTGCCAGCATTTTACCTTACTAAAAGTCTTAGGGACAGACCTTCTGCTGGCTTGAATCAGCTGGAGTCAGAAGAGCTACACTGGTTTGCATCAGCTAACGACCTAGTCCTAAATGTATCTGTGATGCTGGCAGACCAGGTGCTAACTCATGCCAAGACCCCTAGGCCACACTGAACATTGACAAATGCATAGCTGGAAACCAATCTGGCTCACCTGTGTGTTAGCATTGTTACAACAGATGTTAAGTTTTTAGAAATGCATTGAGAGTTTGGACTTAATGAAATGCTTATGAGTTGCTGCCTGCATTAATCTCAATTATAATAGCTATTATTTGGGAGATGGTAATAGTTAAATGTTTGCTATGAAACTGGAAACCCACACTGTCAGGAGAGAAGCATTACCAAGTGTAAGATACCAGTTTATCACAAGAGGTGTGATCTCCTGCCCGACAAAAGGCGGCTTATAGACACCAGATGAACCACTGTGTAACATCAGCAGACAAATTGCTCCCCCCACACCCAGGAAGAGGGGACATATACAAACCCTCACCTCATAACAATTTGAACTCTGGGGAAGGGAATAAAAATCTCTGACCAGAAGGGTCTGTGTCCCTATGCTGTTTGGACTTCAGGGAGGAGGCAATACTTCCAAGCATAAGCAAGGGATCCCCAGCTGTTTAGCTTCGGTAAGTCCTAACGGACATCTAGAGCTTGCAAATTATAGCAGCTTCTATTGCCTTTTGAAACCTAAGACTGTAACTCATGTGTGTGTGCACACGTGTGTGTTTTCCTGCTTTAATCTTGTAAAATAACTCATTTGTTTTTTCCTAGTTAATAAATCTTTAGTTAGTTTATCACAGAATTGGCTACAAGCACTGTCTTTATGGAGACAGATAAGGTACAATTATCCTGGGGTGAGTGTCTGGGACCAGAAGTAACCTGAATATTGTTGTGATTTTTGGTGTAAGAGACCATCTATCACAATGGTAGGCTTGTCTGGGAGGCAAGAGTGCCCAAGGGGGACAGTCTGTGACTCCAGAATAAGGCTGTTATAGTGCTTTAGGAGTTCACAGTTGATACTCTGTTGGCAAAATCTAATTATACAACATATAATCAGTTTGGGGTTTGTGCCCCGATTTGTAAGGCTGCCTTGAGGCTGCACCCATGTTTGTGAGCCACTCCAGACAGCTTGACAGTATCAGCTGGTAACTTGGGACAGAGCAGCCCAGCAGAACAGAGAGAGTGAAGGGTAGAGAGGGAAGAGCTTCAAGGGTTCCTCATCTCTAATGAAGAGAGAATCCATGCCCTAAGAAATCCACTCCAGCTTTAAAAGGACACACACTGTATGCTGGGACAGGTGACCTGGGTTCGCAGTCTGTTCTGCAGAGAGCTCTATCCTCGCTGTAACCATGCATGACAAGTTGCTAGTTCTTTATCTTAATACAGCACTTTAGGGTCAAATCCTGTCTTGATATACATGTCATAGACACTAGTATGGTTGTGGGGTGTGAAAGCCAGCACAGATTTAAGCTGGTCTGTTCACTCAAGGCTCATGCATGTTGGCCATTTGGGGGAAGGGCTGATGTGACAGACTGACACAGTCATTTAAGTCTGAAAGGCAAGGAGAGCAGCGTGATGCTTGAGTAGGGAAACCAGAGCAATTTATAATTTGGCCTAGTGAAAACTAAACATCAGCCCAACAGGTCACTGGGCGAAGGGACATGAGCTACAGGCATGACCCTCCATAGACCTTACACACCAACACTCGATGCTTCTTCTCAGTAGCTTGCCAGGACAGTTTTATTACAGCATGCAACAACTCACTGACATGCCTTAAGCATCCAAAATAGTGTCCTCCATGCAGCGTGACCTCGCATGTACCAATGGGCCAAGATGATGCTTTGTGGAAGACACCATTTTGTTCTACCACATGGTGTCCTCCATCATGGGAGCTGGACGCAGTTATTCTGCGGGCCGGATGCAGCCCACGAGCTACCAGTTGGACAACACACAATGGGTCAGCATGTAAAGCATGCCTAGCATACATAGATGGCACACCACTGATTCTTCTCCCAGGTGATAATCAGCCTGGATGAGTCTGAGGGATGAACTGATCTCCGGATCTGGAGCAAAGGAAGGTCTTTTTCTCCTCATGGCATGTGGGCAGGGACCTTGGGTCATTCTCCCTCTCCTGGAGCACTCAGCAGGGATTATCCACTGTGGTCTGAGTTGGGGGTGGGATAGATCCAACGTGATTGATAACCTGAAACTGAATGGGGCTTTAGTCACTTATAGATCCCAGTGCTATCTGTGACTGTGTTTCCTCCTTTACCAGTGACATATTATGTTACTGGGGAAGGGACAGGCACCAAAATGGGCTCTTGGCAGAAATCAGGTAGCTGGTGAATTGTGAATACTGCTCATTGCATTGCTCACAAATGCCTCATTCTTTCCTTGTGCTCTTTTGTCTGTCTGTATCCACCTGTTGTCTCTTGCCTTATACCTAGACTGTCAGCTCTTTGGGGGTAGGGACCATCTTTTTGCTATGGGTCAGTACAACACCTGTCGCAATGGGACTCAGTTCTACCATAATACAAAGGAGCAAAAGCTCACTCACCTTGGGCAGTTTGCTCAGTAAACTCAGTGCAATAGCCCCTGAGCCACAGCCGATCTCCAGGATCACAGGGTGAGGGACAATAGTGGGGCACTGGTGATCCGCAGTAACTGCAGGGCTCCCACTCCTCTGTAATTCTTCTTCCAACACCAAGGAGACAAGATCCTAGCAGAAAAGGGATAGTGAGCTATTTCGGGGGGGGGGGGGTCTGATGATGACTCAAACTAACACCAGAGAGCTTGGGAAGGGAAGGTGAAAGAGCCCTATTTCTCACCTTTGTAAACAAATCAAATACATCTCTGTATTTTTAAAAAAGGAACACATGGCAGCAGCAGGATTAAGATCCCAAAAACAACTTCAGCTCCACATAGTGCTTTGACTATAACCAAATCTGCGAGTGCCCTACAGATCCTTTGATATCTTTTAGGACATTTGAAAAGAATAGGCAGCTGGAACACACACACACACACACATTCTCCTCCCCACCTTCTTTTGCCACACTCATTAACTTTTATCTCTGAAAGCCTCACTACTTACCAGCCTTAGCCTTGCCATGTCTGAAACTCTACTCATGCTTTGAAATAGTTTGGTGGTGAGCATGTAACCCCCTAAGATCAACCCCTAAAGCACTAGGCCAACCAGCAGATGGACAAGAAATACAGTAAATGGCCCAGTCAAGTGGGCTTCCTGTGTTGGCTTGCAATGCACAACTACACATGCTGGTTTGTTATTGTAGGGTGACACTCAGGAATGGCTGGCTGCTAGCATGGATTTTTATTTTAGTTTGACAAGTCAGCACTGGGATCTTTATTGTGAATCACATATAAAAACACAACAAAGAACTGCATGGATTTTGCCAACAGGTATATGAGCAGAAAGATGCTCCAGGGTAAATTACAGGCCTCCCATTCTTACTAGCAGCATTCTATGTCAATCCATAAAGTAACAATGCGTGACTGGTAGGAAGGTCAAAGTCCTTTATGTAAAATGCTAGATTTTTCTCAGGAGCCAGCATTAAGCTGCCTGCAGAATGAACTCTATTTGCATGGACATCCCAGCATTTTCCCACACCCTGTTTTGGAAATCAGGCCTGAAGTGGATTAGAGAGCACAGGAGGCCTCAGGCAAAAATGCTTGGTTCATCCGTCTCTGCTGGTTATTCCATACTACAGACCAGTTTGTGGCATCACAGCAAGCTAGTGTGGAAACAGTTAAGATGTTGCAAACAGGTGAAGAAATAAGGAACTGTGGCAGTCGAGCCCTTAAGAAACAAAGATAATATTTCCAAGTAGGGAGCTAGCCCTAGCAATAAAGGAAGACGAGCAGGTGAAATACCTGGGAGAGGTCAGTTGACTTCCTAAGAAACCTCCAGAAACATTTTGTACAAGGCATGAGCTGCTCTTCAACCCATTAATGAAAAAAAATCCACATATACTCTGTCCCGAGCAAGAATTGGAGCTTGCAGTTGATGAGCAGCCTGGCTTGTTTCAATGTTCCCCTGACCTGGACCTGACTGTAGGAAAGGCAGTTTGACTGGCCCATTTTTAAAGGGAGCTCCTTGTCTGCGGATTCCTCCTGCAGCAGGGTCAGAGCACATGCAGGTGAACTCAGGACATAGTGTATGGTGTTCTAGCATGCTGCCTCTGGCCAGGTCTACACTGCAAAGTGCTGTTGGCATAGCTACATTCGTCAGCGGTGTGAAAAAACTGCCCCCCAGCCAACAGGAAAACCCACTCAGTGTAGACGCAACTTGGCTGACATCTTGGCTCCCGTCAACCTAGCTAATGTCACTCAGGGAGGTGGCGTAAACATGCTGCCAGAAAAACTTCTGTCGGCATAAGCTGCGCCTTCATTAGGGGACTCTGACTTAGTCCAGCAAAGCATGTGTTGTGAAGACAAGGCCCCTCTCTTGGAGCAGAATCAGCTGGTTTTAGGGAGGCTGGCTGCAAACATGAAGCAGCACTCTTCCTCACATCCTCAGAAGGGGTTAGTACCCAGAAAGCTTGGTCAGCAAGGGTGCCCTTGCATGCTGGCCGTCTCTGATCACTTACAAAAGGGCAATGCTTACAGGAACACTCCAGCGTGACGCAGAGGAGACAATCACAGGGAGTGAGTACAGAGCAATAGTTCCTTCTTAATCTATGCCTCAATGATCTCGTATTGCCAGAGTATTTCCTCATGAAGCTCTTCCAGGTCTCTCTCCAACAACAAATGCTGCTGCTCACTGTTTTCTTCTTTTGCCCTCAGGCTGGCATATTCCTGGTCCAGTTTTATGGATCGAGCCAAAACATTGTCCCTGGAGAAACGTCTCTCTTCCAACTTGGCCTGCAAATCTGTCTAGACTTGGCTGACCTGAAGACTTATTTCCTTGAGCTGGCTGTTCACTATCTCATTGTGTCTCAGCTTCTTCACCGGCACTGCTTCTTCTCTAGGTCCAGTGCTCCTTGATCCAAGGAACAAGCAGTCCCCACTATCAGACCATCTATGTCGTGCAGTGCCTGGCATTTGCCATATTTATGAGCTGCAAGTTTCTCTAGTTAGGTCAATTTCCTAGAGCCTGAGCAGAAACAACCCCACCACCCTCCTGAAGCCTGTATGGCTTCCGCTCCTCTCTCTCTTGCTCTGCTTCCTCTTCCTGTTTATGTAGCCCAGCTCTAGGGTGGGGAAAAGCCCTCTGGATTACCCCAGGCTGCCCCAGCTGTAGGTTCCAGCCTGTCCCTCAAAGGCATAGTATTCTCCTTCACAGACCGCCATCCCAGGGCAAGCACCCTGGTATTTCACATAGGAAATATGCTCATCTAGGAGAAATCAGCTCTCATGTGATTACACAGCCAGGAGACGAAGGTCTTGTCTACACAGGGAAATTGATCAGCATTGCAAAACCAGAATAAGGGTATGCCTCCATGACAATTAAACATGCGTGGCTGATCCATGTCAGCTGACTCAGGCTCATGGGGCTCAGGCTACACAGCTGTACAATTGCAATAGAGATGTTTGGGCTCGGGCTGGAAGGAACCCGAGCTTTAGGACCCTGCAAGGGGGGAGGGTCCAGAGCCCAGACTCCAGCCCAAGTCTGAATATCTACACTGCAATTTTAAAGCTCCACAGCCTGAGCCCTGTGAGTCTGTGTCAGCTGACACGGGCCAGCGGCGGCTGTTCAACTGCAGTGTAGCCATACCCTAATTGTGTCACTATAACACCCCGCTGTGGACACTATTCCAGAATAAAAGTGACTTTATTCCAGAATAGTGTGTCCACAAATGGCAGTTATACTGGGATAGCTATAGCAAGATATTCCACTACAGCTCTGCCAGTCAATTTCCCCACACAGATAAACCCTTGGCAAACAGGCTTGTATTCAGATGGGAACTTCATTCCCCAGATCCTACTCTGCATCAGACTGGAGCTTCCAGCTGGGGAGTAGCAATAAAATGGAAGTATTAGAGATGCCAGCACTTGACATTTCCATAGAGAAACTGAGCACAAACCTCACCACCTTGCACTCCAAGTACAAGCCACATTTCTTTGACCTTGCATTCCCTAACATAAACATACAGCCATATGTATACTAACACCTGCCCTCCTAAACCCTATCAAAAACCCCTCTCCACTGCACATGCTGCTCCCCTGGGGAGAGGCTGAGAGAACAAACAACAAGTGACAGGTTTCAGGTTGCTTAATGAAATACTGGAAAGTGCTCAAATACTATGGTGAGAGCATGGTATAAGAAATATAGGCTAGAAATAGAGGTTTCTAAATTGGCTTTACATATTAATTATACAATACACCTCTACCTCGATATAACGCGGTCCTCGGGAGCCAAAAATCCCTACCGCGTTATAAGTGAAACCCCGTTATATTGGGGTAGCGGTGGCAGGGATCCAGCCATCATTTAAAGGGCCTGGGGCTCCCCACAGCAGCCAGAGCCCTGGGCCTTTTAAATCACCAGCCGAGCCCTGCTGCCACAGCTCCAGGGTAGCGGTGGCAGGGCTCCAGTGGTGATTTAAAGGGCCCACGGCTCCAGCCACTGTGGGAAGCCTGGGCCCTTTAAAGCACCGCCCAAGCCCCATTGCCAGAGCCCCGGGGTTACTGTGCTATACGCGAACCCGTGTTATATCAGGTCGCGTTATATCGGGGTAGAGGTGTATATAGTATTATTCTCATATTGAGAGTATTCACTGAGCTAATAAATACTGCTATAGAATGCAGATTTCCTTTCAGTAATTTCAATCCACTAATCTAGTAGACAAAGGCATAACAAGATCCAAGGGCTGGAAGATGAAGTTATGAAAATTCTAATTGGAAATCACAGGAAACATTTTAACAGTCAAAGTAATTAACCTTTGGAACAGATTATCAAGGGATGTGGTGCATTCTCCATCACTTGCTGTCTTTAAATTGATTGAATTGGACGCCTTTCTAAAAAATATGCTCTAGTTCAGACACTTTATTTGGCTCAGTAGTGCCAATTACATAAAAAGGAAGAGCAATTCCTTCTACTGCAGGAACTACATGCAGTACATCAGACCAAATAATCACAGTGCTCTTAAAATCTACAGAAATTGGATATCTAGTCATCCTATTTAGCTTAGGTGTTTATATGTCCCCATTAACTACAATATGGTGAGCACGTATCACTATTTAATGTACTTATCCTCACAACATCCCTGTGAAGTAGAGAAGTGCTATTATCCCATTGTAAAGATAACAAACTGAGGCAAAAAGAGACTGAGGCCATGTCTACACTATGGGAGGTAGAGTGGCACAGCTGTAGCTATGCTCTGGTAGCACCATAGCATAGATGCTTGCTATGTTGCTGGATAGGGCTTTTCCATCGACGTAGGTAATCCACCTCCCTAAGTGGTGGTAGCTAGATCAATGGAAGAATGCTTCTATTCGGGGGGCTAGGTCAGCTTAACTAAGCAACTGAGCAACACCACTTGGTTGATCTAAATTTAAGTGTAGACCAGGCCTGAGTGACTTGTCTGAGGTCACACAAGAAGTATGTGACAAAACAGGGAAGTGAACTTGGGTCTCCCATGCCCCAGGCTATGCCATTTTCCCCCTTTTAGCATGGCTCTGAAAACTTGTGCTGAGTGTCTCTATCTCAGGCGGCTGGGAAAAGTGAAGATCAGAAAGGTAAGAATCAGATGGTGCACATCACATCATGTCAACACAGTGCTTGGTTACCACCAAACTATTTTTTTGTTTTGCTTTTACTGCTGCATATTAAAAACCTCAGACACACATTAACAATTCACCTTAGATATTCAGCCTAGTTAGATATTTATCACTGGGCACTGGAGAGATGTGTTATCCACTTGATGAAGAAATGCTCAATTATGGGGCTATTAAAATGCAAATTATTGCTTACAATAAATGTCAGAGCCAGTGTGCGAGCAGCCCACATGCTCAAAATCCTGCTGATCTGAATCACTGCTACAGATAGCGGCAGAGCTGCTGGATTTATGTTCCTTTCTATGCAACCGAGTGTGCACGAGGGAAGGTTGTTTAAAAGAAAATTCTGCATCTAATCCCAAGAATAACCCCTACCAGCACCTTTTCTCTGGCATGCAGTAGTCTTTAGGGAGTGAGGGGGCAGGGAGAGGGGGGACAGACTGTGAGATACTCCTCTTTCATCAGTGGAAATGGGATTGGGACACACAAAGCCATTAACAGCCTTCAAAGAGAGATGTACATTTCTCCCAGAGGCTGGATATCTAAAGGTGATCCACAGCAGAAGGGAAGGCTGCAGAAAGGAGGGAGAGAAGAGGATGGTGACCCTAGAGTGTAGCAGATGGAGTAAGGCAAGGGCAGGATACTGACCCCAGGAGGGAAAGAGTGACAAGGGGATAGAGTAGAGATGATGGGCTGGACCAGTGGTGCATTTAGTGTGGGAATTTCCCTCCCAGATGAGGAGGCCAGTTTCCTCCAGTCCCACCCAGGGGGGCAGGGGCAGAGGTTATTGCCCCAAATCTGCAGTGCTCCTATCCTTGCCCACATAAGGAGTGCCCATCTGCTTCATTCTAAGTCCAGCAAGCAGGGGCACGGCCCACCTTCATGCTGTCTATCGTCCAGCACAGCTCTGCTCTATGCCTTTGCTTAGCCTGTGCAGGATGGATGGCGCTGCGGCAGGGTTCCTGGCTGAGACTCAGGAAACCATGGTTCAATTCCTATCTCTGCCACAGAATGAGAAAGTGATGTTCTTTCTTTGTACCTCAGGCTCCCACCTGTACAGTGCTGATAATGATAATTCCTCATCTCACAGGGGCAGTGTGGGGATAAATCCACAAATATTTGAGAGGCTCTGAGAGCCTGTGATGATCCATACATAGTAGCCCCATCCATGGTGATCCATACATAATACCTGTTATCCATATACTATGTAATCGTCTATATTTATAGGATGAGGGGCTGGGGATGTAGGAAAAGGGCAAGGGTTGCTGTGTGTGGGGATCTGAATTTGGCACCCCCATTGAACCAGGCTGGGAGAACTTCAGGGGCCCTGGGCTCAGTGAGTACATTGCTTTAGTAATCCCCTTTGGCAGAGAAATGGGGTTCTGTTCACAGCCTCTGGAGGCAGCGATTTCCAGCCCCTCTTCATCTTTGACACGAGGAGGGAATTTAAGAAGAGACTGGAAAAGGAATAGAACAGGGCATCCTTGGAGTTTAGGGGGAGGGAAAGAGCTTTCCAAACAATCTCCTTTACCAAGCAGGAAAAAAAAAAAGTGTATTCACTTGCTTGATTCCCATCATTCTGAAAAAAGAACAGGAATACTTGCGGCACCTTAGAGACTAACAAATTTATTTGAGCATAAGCTTTCGTGGGCTAGAGCCCACTTCATCACATGTATGTAGCAGAAAATACATTAGGAAGATGTATATATACACACACAGAGAACATGAAGCAATGGGTGTTACCATACACACTATAAGGAGAGTGATCAGTTAAGGTGAGCTATTATCAGCAGGAGAGAAAAAGAACTGTTTGAGTGGTAATGAAAATGGCCCATTTCCAGCAATTGACAAGGAGATGTGCTCAAATAAATTTGTTAGTCTCTAAGGTGCCACAAGTACTCCTGTTCTTTTTGCAGATACAGACTAACACGGCTGCTATGCTGAAACCCATCATTCTGAGGTTCTCGAACTTTCACCTGCCTTAACAAAGCAACCCACCGAGCCCTCAGCTGCTTTTCCACAGTGACTTGTTTGACTTTACTGTCTGAATCCAGCTAACTTCATGCTATGGTTTATTTTTTCCACTTTCTGAGCTAATTGTGAAATAAATGTGCACATTTGCAAACACCCACAGTTCCCCATGGACCCTGACTCCACCCCTCCAGCACACACATTCTCATAGGTTCTCGGTATTAGCTCCCCCTCCCTGTGGCCGAGTCTCTTGTTCACTGTGTTTCTTGGAACTGCAGCTGCATAAAGAGAAAGTCAGGGCACTGCTCGCCAGAACCCAAACCACAAGCTCTCCACCTGTGCAGCTCCATCCGGCAGGCAGCATATGGCCAGGCAGCTTGTAATGCAAAGATGGGGAAGTGGAAATATACTTGAGAGTCTCATGACTAGAGCTGAGCAAATACCTACAAAAATCACCTTACCCTGTTTGTTACTATTAGCTAGAAACAAAATGCTGAATCTGAACTGGCCAGGTTCACACCCCTTTCCACTATCTTCTAGAGATGCTTACGTATGCCCCGGGATATCTGACTTCCTTGCAGTCATTAATGGGTTTATTCTCACCACACTCCCATAAGAAATTTGACCCCTATGTGACAGAGAGGGAACGGAGGGATAGGAAATCTGTCACTGGTCACCGAACGTCCTCTCTCTACTCATTTTCCAACAGCAAAAACATTCACATCAGCAGCAAATCTAAGATTCAAAGTACAAGCATCCACCTCGGAAACTTGATTCCTAGGCCTGGACTACACTTAAAATGTTGATCAACCCAGCTACAACGCTCAGGAGCATGAAAAATTCACACCCGAGTGTTGTAGCTATGCTGACCTAACCCCCCCAGTATACAGGCTGGCAGGTCAATGGAAGAATGCTTCTGTCAACCTAGTTTCAGCCACTCAGGGAGGTGGATTTCTTACTGTCACGGAGTCCCTGGGCGATGATCTGGAGCTGCTCCCTATGAAGCCAGTCAGGACTCTGGTGAAGTCTCCTCTCTGTGAGCAGACTGTCTTTTGGGCCAGCAGCTCACAGGGCTTCCACCTTCCTGGGTCTGACCTTGGAGCATTCAGCATCCTCTGTCCCTCTGTGCACTTCCCACAGCGAGTCTGCCCAGGCAGGGTCCTGGGGAAGCCAGAGGATCCTGCACCTCCACTTCGCAGTCAGACGTGACTCTTAGCCAGCCAGTAAAACAGAGGTTTATTAGATGATAGGAACAGGGTCTAAAACAGAGCTTGTAGACACAGAGAACAGACCCCTCAGCCAGGTCCCTTTTGGGGGGCAGTGAACCAGATACCCACATCTGCACTTCACTCCTCCTCCCCAGCCAGCTCCAAACTGAAACTCTCCAGCCCCTCCTCTCTGGCCTTTGTCTCTTTCCTGGGCCAGGAGGTCATCTGATCTCTTTGTTCTCCAACACCTTTAGCTATCCCCTTGCAGGGGGGAAGGGCCCCAGCCATTAGTTGCCAGGAGACAGTGTCGGCCATTTATGCACACTGGCCTTTATCCTACCACCTAGAGACTTAAGAAACGCACAGGGGGAAGTGAGGCACCCCTACAGTATTCAGAGGAAACAAAGAACAGTCCCACTTCGTCACACTTACACTGGTGGGAAAAAACCTTCTGTTGCTGTAGGAAGCACCTAAACTATGATGCTAAACAGCTGTAGCTGTGCCACTGTAGCACCCACAGTGAGTCAAGCTCTAAGAGTTAATGGTCATCCACTTTGGGAACAGAAACCATAGGGTGTGATGTGTGTTTCCAATCAAAATGATCACATATATGGAAGATCACAATGAACTGTTAGTGAATGTTTCGAGGGCCATGACTGTTCAGGAAAATTATTTGACAGGTTAATAGGATTTTGAAAGCCATTCACAGGAAATTTGTGAATTAAATTAAAAAAAAACCTGAATTTCATGGAATAAGTTATTCATCACAAACTATTCACTGAGTCCAGGCTCATTACAAGAACAAAATTATTTGAAAAACATCTTCAAGAAACTAGTTAAATGTGAAAAGCTCCTGTGTAACTAACCTCTTCACCCCAAGCACTTCTCTGCCTCCCAGGATGGAACACAGTGTGAACTTTGGACAAGCACTGCTTTGCTGATGTCATCCTACCTCCCATTTGCATTAGGAGACTGCTGTGTGAAAGCTGTCTGCAGAGGTATAGAGAGCGATTCATCTTAGGCTTTGGTGGGGGGCTCATGCAATCTTATGGGTACAAGAGAAAAGAGCCTGCTGATATCCAGTCGTCCTCCAGTGGCTGTATAACAGTACCACATAAACCCTGCACAATTAGGTGCTGCTGGCAGCCTCTGTGCTCAATAGACGTAGGACAGGGATGCTGCAGTTCAATATTGTCCATACTGGAGGGCAGGGCAGGTACCACAGGGTGGGTTGTAGGCTAGGGCTGAGGTGTAGTGGCAGAGCTATGTGTGGGCCCAGCAGTGGGATGACAGAGTATTAGAGGTTGGAAGCTCACTGGAACAGGGACTGCCTTTCCCAATGTTCTGTGTTTGTACAGCGTCTAGCACAATCAGTTCTTGGTCTATGACTGGGGCTCCTATACACTATGATAGCACAGATAATAAATATTAATAATAATCAGTACTGTCAGAGAAACTGGAGAGTAACCCCATGTTTTTCTTTCACATAACACAAAATATAAAATTAACAGCTGCAGGGGCAGGGACATAGCTTGTTAACCCTCTTAGCACCCCAAATGCTTCCTTCAGGCTTTGATGCTTCTCAGCACCCCCTGGGAGCATCCCTTTGCGTCATACCATTCCTGGCTCAAGTGTCCTGAAGGAGAAGGGAAGATGAAGTTTGAGGGTCTGTGAATCTCTCAGGTTAGAGTTGGGAAGCAGGGGGGAGACAGTAAAGGATACAGAAGGCTGGGTGTACACCCCTGTCCAAACACCCAGAGACACACACTGTCGCTTCCTGGGAATGTTTTTACATGTGATTGTTTTTTTTTTCCAGAAACTGCACTTCCAAGAATCCAGGACTCTCTGCAGAGCCTAATCTGATCACCCCCTTCCTGTCTGTTTGTCCACTGGCTCCCAATCGATCTGCAGCAGGGCACATGGAGGCCAAGCAGGAAACGTGAGCATATGGAAGCCATGGAAAATTCCCCCCTGCCCTTTTAAACACTAGGCCTCTAGGCCAGCTCCATGTTCAGATGGCAGCACAGCTCACAGCAATCCCAGTTCACCCACTGGCTGGCAGCGTGGGGAAAGGGACACATCTCACATACCCCCAAGCCTTCCACACAGACCCTAGACAATCCCATGCCAATGAGGCACTGAGGCAGCCATACTAGTGCTTTCGGGGAAGCAGCCCAACACAAGGCCACTGAGGGGGACCTTTGATCCCAAACAGACCAGGAGGCAGCTACATGGATGCCTCCAACATTAATCTTCATCCCCTCATAGCTGCCCCATAACATCCGCAAAATGCTGGCTTCCTCTGAAGCTGCAAGTACTGGCCATTGTCAAAGACAGGATCCCAGACGACATGAAACACTGATCCAATCCTGTCTGGCAATTCCTGTGTTCCTAAAACCCCGTTTAGGCTAATGTTGGTGAGGGACAAAGGAAATGGGTCATGGATTCTGTACAAATTAATCAGCAGACTTTATTCAAATGACTCTCCCCAATTACTTTTCTGCAGTAGTTTCACCCAGCTCTAGTCCTGACTTCCCACCCTGTGCTTTAACTGCTAAATGACACTGCTTCTCAGCTAAGGACCTGAAGAACATGGACCTGAGATCCCAGTCTCAAACAGAACAGGATTCCAAAGGAGCAGAGGATTAGAAAGCAGGAAAGTAAGAGCCCATGTCGGGTATGAGAGCTGAGAGATACAAGGAACAACTAGTATGGTGGAGAGGTGATAACCAGAGCATACATTAAGTCAAATCATTCCAAGCATGTCCAGGTCCATGTGTGCCCTTAAAGGAAAGTTGCCTCCTCTCTGCCCAGCACCAAGGGGAGCAAATAGTGTTTGCAAAGACAGGTTGGGGATTTTTAATTAAAAATTGACATTTCCAAGTCTCTTTTGGTACTCCCCAGCTGCCTTAGCATAGCTCCTTTTATCAAAGGATCCCAAAGCCCTTTCCAAAGTTGGGCAAGCATTGGCATCTCCACCTCACACACAGGAAAGTCAGAGGCACAGAGGCAGGAAGTGATTTGTCATGGGCCACACAGCAGCTCACTAGCTTGATGGCTGTAGTCACAGTAACATGGGCAGCAGTGAGCAGCGGCACAGGCTAGTTACTATGAGTACAAACCCACCTGGACCCTGTGGGTATGTAATCAGGGCAACTGGATCATGATACCATTCCCTAGGCTACTGTGGCTACACTACTCTTTTGAGCTAATGTGAGTATATCTCTGCAATCTAGGAATCACACTGCTAGCTGAAGGGGGCAAATAGACAGCAGTGGTTTTAGTGCTTACTCCCATTCAAGAACATCAGAGTTATAAATAAAACAGAATACCCCTGCTCTTGCCAAAACACAAAAAAGTCAGAAACCTAAGAAATGCACAACTAAGGATGCACATTCTCCCAAAAAACCTTAACTCTGCCCCACAACAATGCTAGCCAGCCAGCCAGCCCTTTTTCTGTCTTTGCACGTAGAGTATTGGAAATGTGCACCACAGAAGATGAGGTTTACAATTTTTCATACACATACATCTCTCATGCTGAATGTGCCTCTTAGGGTGTGGCTACACTTGCAGATGTAGAGCGCTTTGAGTTAAACCGGCCTTCATAGAGCACAGTAGGGGAAGTGTTGCAGTCTGTCAGCTTCAAGCACACTAGGGTGGCCACATTAGCAGCTCTTGCAACAGCCACAGAGAGCAGTGCATTGTGGTAGCTATCCCAGCATGCAAGTGGCTGCAACGTGCATTTCAAATGTGGGGGGTGTGGTCAAGTGTGATAGGGAGTATGTTGTGTGTATTGGGGGGAGTGGGTTGGGGGGAGCTGAGAGCATGTCAGCATGCTGTCTTGTAAGTTCAGACAGTAGCAGACTCCCCCTTTCCCCCGCCTCTCTCTCTCACACACAGCATTCCACAGTAATGGTTGCTTTGTATTGGAGCAGATAAGCAGCCGTCTGTCAAACAGAGCTTTCAAAGGGCATATCCAAAACAATGACAGGAGTGGCCACTTGACTTAAGGGGATTATGGAACATTTCCAGATGCTGATGAGAGCGCAGTAATGCAACACCTTGTTCACACTGATGCTGGGGCGCTTCAAAAGTTATTCTACTTGCCGAGGTGGAGTCAGAGTGCTCTACATTGCCTTGCCAGTGTGGACAGGGAGTGAGCTAGTGTGCCCGGGGCTCCTTTAACGTGCTGTAACTTGGAAGTGTAGCCAAGCCCTTAGTCCTGACTCCATCCTTTCCTCTTTACAGGTCAGTGATTTATTTCTAAGATCTAGCCCCCACAACCAATCTAAGACATGCTTGTCTGGGATTAAAAAGCCTCCTACAGCTCTGAAATGGTGCTGAAATCCCAGCGAGCCACGGGGCTGTGGAGGTGTCAAAGATTGTCCCCATGAATCCCCTAAGGCTCAAGTGGGGCGGTAAGCCCTGACAAGGTCTAAGGGGAGGGTCAGCGGTAGTGCTAGTTAACCAGCTTCTGTCTTCTGGCTGAAGACAGAAGCTGTCGCTGAATTGCTGTCACAGTGGAAACGCGCGTGCCGCCCTTCGCAATTCGGCGCGCTGCTTGGGGTGGCGAAAACAGTAGAGCTTCCTAAGGATAACTGAAAGTTGTCCCTTCCTGTGACTCTCCATTCAGCAAGTCCACAGGAAGGCATTTCAGAAGGTTCTGAATGGAGCGGACTGTTCTTCTCTGGCAGTAAAGCCACATCCAGGGGAGAGGGATTTGGAGGGAGATAATATTTACTTTTAAAAGCGAGCCTTCCTTTGCCTAAAAATACAGCCTCACGCAGGGAGGAAAATAGACACCGGAAACCCTGTTAATCATCAGCAACCGGAAAATAATTCCTGGAAGTCAAAGGAACCTATGTAGCGGGGAGTGAATCTGAGCCTAGAGTGCCCTCTAGGGGTGAGATATACGTTAAGAAAATAATCTAGGAGGTAAACAATAGGACCAGATTAAAAACTCCTTTATGTGAAATTATGATGAGGCTTAATTTAGCCTGTGGTTACACATGTAAGATAATATCTGGTTTGCCTCTGGCTTGAGACATCCCTCACATGATTTTGTTTTTCTCTATTCCATAAGAGGCTAAAACACCTGTACACTATGCAGAAGAACAGCGCACAATCTAGCCTGGGAATTTGTGGAAGGTGTTTCCCCAAAAGACTAAGGCCCCATTGTGGAATTATACTCTATCTAGACTGTAAGTTGTTTGGGGGAGGGACTGTATTTTTGTGTTTCTACAGCACTTAAGACAATGGGTCCTGGTCCATGATGGAGACTACTAGGCACCACTTCAATCCAAAAAACAAGATACATAACAATAACAATACATGAAAAGTAGAGAAGAGCCAACCTTTGGCAAGAAAATCTCCACCCATTCAAACTGCTAATACAGGTAAATCTGGGGTGTAAATACAGAAATAAAGCCAACCACCTTGCTTCCAAATGTTTTTTGGTGTCTTGAGTCTTTCACTTTGAAACTCAGAAATCTTGTGCAGCCCTTGGATAGGAAGAAATTTTCTGAGACAGTTTAGTATCGGTATCTTAAAGAAATCTGGCAAGGATCTGAACTGAACGAGCACTCATGGACCCAAAATCAATGATTAGATTAAAAGAACTCTGATTAACATGAAATTTCAGCTTCACCCTGATGGGTTTCAAAGAAATCCAAATGCTAAGGTAAAATACAAGAAAGGATGTGAAACTGTATGAGTTGATATGAATGCAAAAAATTGTGGGTTGAGAGTTTACACACCATGGAGATGAGTACAGCATAAGAACTTGAATAGACTAGAAAGTGATGAATTTCACACAGGTGAAAAACAAAACCAGAAAAAGGAAGTTTATTTTTCATTTATATATTCGCTCATACAATCAAATATGATTTTGCTAGTTTTACACTCCTTACGTGTCTGTTTCCTTATTCTTTTTTGTATTAATGTAGCACCTTGGGGCCCCAATCAAGAACCAGGACCCCACTGTACTAGGTATGGTACAAATGTGTAATAAAGACAGCTCCTTCTCCTAGCTTGTGCCTACGTTTACAGGCAGGAACATTTGTGGAAGGAGCAAAGTTTCACCAAATAGCAATAGGAAGCACATTTTATACTTGTAAATACATCTGCATCAGAGTCTCAATAATAAGAGTTACACTCAGCCAGTCAGGGAACAGAAACATGTCAGATGACTTGCGTACACTCAGAATGTACCAGTTCAAATATGGGATAACAATTACTGGCAGCGAGCTGCCTGTGGATGATCTACAGACCAAGAATTATTCAGACGTTATCTGGTGAATGATTTCTAACCACCAATTGCTATGAGAACATTGCAAATTGCTTCCAGACAAATCACAAGCAGGAAGACAGTTCAAATGTACTGACTACATTATTTGCTCAAAAAATAAATTAGAGATTTTTCTGTTGTATTTTTAAAGTAAAATAGAATCCCTGAAAAGTTACATTGGCGACATATGCAAAGCATCACCCACCCCTGAAATACACCACACAGAGCTCAATGTCTGAAGCAGCAGTGTGAAAAGAGCTGGTCACCTACTCAGTTTATGCAACAGATTATACACAGTATGTGGTGTTGGAAAGAGTACATGCACAAAGCATCATCCAGCTGGATGGTGCTCAATATCTGGACCTGTCCCCACCCACTTCCTATCCAACTAAACTCCCCCAAAGCTGGCCCATGAGTGCTCCCACATAGTGTCAACAGCCTGATAACTGGGCCACGTGTTTGGTGTGATTGTGATGTCAATGGTCTTGCCCACACACCTTCTCAAGACAAACAACTGAGTTCCCAATGTTTTTGTCAGCTTGATATTAAATTAGAGGGCACGGCTGGGAATGGTGACAGGGTAGGATGGGATTAAGGCCAGGCAGAAAGAACACACAGATCTTCAGCCATCTCTGCATCAGATACCAGAAGTGACTGCCTCAAAATACAGCAGCTTTGTCAGAGCCAGCAGCAGGTGCTCCCATTATCAACAGACTCAGACCTGAGCAATACACAGACTTACACAGCAGCAAGAGTGAATCTCAGCATACCTCACCATCTCTCACCATGCCACTGCTGACCAGCACATGACGTTACAGAAATGATGATGAGACAACAGAAAGTCAAGAAACAGCAGCAGCTACATGAGAAGCAGCGGCAGCCTGGGGGATATGCTGCTGCTGGTCTGCTTTCTGAGTAAGACAGATACTTACTCTGCAACAGGGTAGGTTCCCCTCTAACCCCTACTCATCAGCACCCTCCCACTACTGCTCCCTATCATCCTCACTCATCAGATCCTTTGTTATTTCCTCTTATATTTCCAGATGAAATGATACATAGGACAACTCCTCTGTCCTCCCAAACTCAGCAGCAGCACAGACCACCTGCTTGCCAGCCTCTCACAAGTGTCTGCTTGATTGCTTCCTCCTTCCAGTTAGGCTTGGCAAATTAGATCTAAATTAGTGGGTGGCAAGACATGCCATGTTTCTCTACAAAGGAATTCGCTGACATAAGAAACATTCCCAGGAACCTCAACAAAGGGGAAATTTAAAGCCTTTTGAATTTCTAGGAGTGTGCCAACAAAGGGTTCGGTGCCCACATGCAGGAGAGGGGTGACCCTGAGGAGAATTCAGCTGGGATTCACTCAGATGGAATGAAAGAATGTGGCTGCATTTTGTTGGTTAAAAAGGCACTGTGGCTGGGATGTCTATGGCCTTGTCTGCACGGGAAAGATTTTTTGTTATAACCTAAGGTGTGAACCACTGTAGTTATACCAGGATCAACGCTTATGTGGGCAGTCTTATTCCAGTTTACAGTGACCTTCTTTAGGTTTAATTTATGTCACTTGTGACGGGATTCAAGCTATACCAAAAAAAAAATAAAATAAAATAAATAAATAAAAAAAGCCACTCTTATACTGGAATAGGAGTCTCCACACAGTGGGTTATAGTGGTCTAAATGGTAAAAATTTCCCTTGTAGACAAGGTTCCTGCCTGTGCTGAACACCTTTAATAAATGTAGGATGTTTCAGCACACTGCATTGTAATTTGGGCCAGTGGAGATGCATTTACCAAATCATGCAAGCACATGGGCACAACCACCAATGCTCTCTTGCATTGGCAATCATGGCCTGCTCTGTATGCAATAGGCCTTTGTTTAAGAACTGGCGGGCAGGGCCGGCTCCAGACACCAGCATTCCAAGCAGGTGCTTGGGGCAGCAGTCTGCAAGCGGCAGCAGTCCGTGCATTTTTGGCCCCAACCAGTGCGCCGAGTTGCCACTGTGGATGGTAGGGGCAGTCCGTGTGCCGTTAGGGTGGCACGCGCGTTTCCGCGGTGGCGGCAACTCAGTGGCAGCTTCTTTGTTCAGCTGTCCGTGGCGGCGCCGCTTCTGTCTTCTGGATGAAGATAGAAGCTGCTGCTGAATTACCGCTGCCGTGGAAACGCGCGTGCCGCCCTTCGCAATTCGGCACGCTGCTTGGAGCGGCGAAAAAAGTAGAGTCGGCCCTGCTGGCAGAGTACTCTACTTTTTGGCTGTTGATTTTGGATGTAGCTGTTGAGGGGCAGCTCTCTAAGAAAACAATCATCATTCAGGGCACCTGCTCCAAACTGGATCATCATAACCAGCATAATAAAAGCAAGGCATTAGACACAACTTGGGCAGTTTCCACTCTTGGATGCTAGCACTACATTTTGAGAAAGCAATCTTGGTGCAATTTTGCCTAGTAGGTAGAACTCTGCATGGATAAAAAAAATGTGTATCTGCAATCCACAATCTGCAAACATGGTCCACGGATGCAGATATCCACCGATTTCCAGGGCTCTATTAGTAGGAAACTAATGAGGTTGTGCTGATGTCACAGTACTGACTGGGACTCCAGCGCTGAACATTCATGGGATTTTTCACCTAGGGCCTGCTCATCCTTCCATTAAAATCAATGGGAGCTTTGCCACTGACTTCAGGAAGAGCTGGATCGGACCCTTACACTCTTGCCTGACCAAATAATAGAAATATTTTTTTCTCAAATATTTTATTTTTGGTTAATGAAAGAAGCAGGATGGACAACTCTGGGGACTGGAGGTCCTCTCTTTACCTACAGATCAGGTACAGTACATCTAGGTGCTTTCCACACAGTCTTCCTCACCCCCCACTCCCCATCCCCAATACAGCTCACCCGTGAGCTAGCAGATCTGTCCTATATGGGTTATGTATTTGAGTCTCCGTGACTTATTCTGCCTTTGGCATCTCTGAGACTACCAGCAAGGATGCTAATTGTATAGGTCACTTTTGTGACATGGGCACCTACCTAGGAGGAACTGAGCAGTGACCCACCAATTTAGTTCATAATGGCCACCAAGCTGTAGTCAATTGGTAAAAGCACTTAGTTACTAACAGTTGGGAGCAGATTTGAGCCAGAGAGCTAGAGATGAAAAGCTCCATGGCCAATCCTCTTAGCCACCCAATTTCCTTACTCTGTCACCAGTCCAGGTGGATAAGGAACACAGGGTGACTCAAGGGATCGGTATGACCCCACCATCTCTAGGACACTGGTTCAAATGCAGTCCATGCTAGAAATGATCTGTTTGGTGGCCTAGGAAATGAGTCAATGATCTGAGTCCAGTTTCTTCAGTGCTTGTCTGGCAGAAGCTGCCCAAAGGGAACAGCTTCCATCCTCTACCAACTCAGACTCAGTCTGAAGCAGCAAAGACACAATCCAGGTATCCCACTACCAATATCCTGAGATTTCAAGACGAGCGATTGCTACCTTCAATCACAGGCTGATTTTGTTAACATAAGCTCTGAATAGCTGCAGGCTTCTTATTCTGGTATCAAAATAGCAAGCCAGTGGGCTCTATTAATGTCCTTAGGCTATAGAGAAAGCCATTACCATTGCAGAAAAAAAAGGAAAATGCTCCAACTGCTTCCACTTGGGGTTTCCTTGTGACTGGCCAAGGTGAAATAGATTTGCTATCAAAGCCTGCCCTAGTGTGGGGCTGGGAGAAACACAGTCTCTGCCCCAAGAGCATGGGCCAGGAAACAAAGTTCACCTACAACAGTCTCAGATATCTCCTTTCTTCCCACCCCACCCCAAAGCAAGTGTGAGGTGGTCGGTCTGGGCATCTCATCACCTATAGACAGACTGTCATGCAGTACAGGGCACATTTGTAGCAATGCAGTGAATGGAAGAGCAGTTTAAACGTCTCCTTTCCAAGGTCTTACCTCTGTCTCGGGCCGAGGAATGAAGACTGGGGGTCTCATCTTGAGGGTCAGTTCCCGGAAATCCCACTCACCAAGGACGTACTGCACAGGCATCCTGCAACAGGAGGGGGTTTGTTATGCATCACATTAGGACTAGGCTCCCCTGTTACAGACAAGCCTTCAACCACCTTCTTATCAACCTCCAAGCCATAGGCATTGTCACTGCCAGCACCTTTGCTTCAGGGGATGGAGGGCAATGCCTGGCACTGCTAAAGATCCTTGGATGTGGGACTGAAGGGGTCTAACAAGATGATCCATGAACATGTGTGCAGTGAGGACATAATACATGAAGCCCACCATCCACTGCTGACACACAGTGCCTCTTCTAGAATCCCCTTCATACTCCCTGTCATGCATTGCATGTATCTTGGAACACTGCAAGATACAAGCATGTTCCATAACCACCAGTCACATGGATAATTTGGAGGATGTATGTCTGCAGTATCCAAAGGGTTAAGTTTTTTTCCATATCTGCTCTAGGCTCACTCCAGATGCCTTCCTGGAGGTCTCAGTTTTCTCAATGATCCAAGTCCCTAAGTATTTCCTCTCCTCACAGACTGACCCACCATCTCCAATTCCAGGTGACTTGCAGACACCAGGCCCAATTCACTCCTGTACTGATAGATCCTGTGGGGGGGAGGGAGGGGAATACTGGATTTTGCCAACTCTACAACAGCCAAGGAGACTCCCAACATCAGAAAAATTCCCCAGAGGCTGGATCTGCCATCTCTGGGGTGGAATGTGACAACTATTTAACACTGCACAGCAATACTGCACAAGAGTTGAGGTCAGGGAGCTGAGAAGAGGACCATAGCTAGCGGAAACTGACAGGGGAGTGGCGGCACAAGTCACTACTTATACTCAGAGCCAACAGCCAGCTGGGCCTGGCCTCTTTTGTAAGTTCCACCCCATGCATCCTCCTTGTTCCAATGGCAAACTCCTATTACCGCCACTCCCTGGTCATTCAACAACGAACGGTGCTAGCATCTGCTCTAGCACTTGAGTGTGAACACAACCCCCCTTGCTCTGTTTGTTTCCCCCATTGCTACATCCTTCCCACTAGAAGGAGATGATGCTGGATTATTTTAAAAGGGGACACTCCTACCTTTGTAGCCGCTTCATACTCAGCTGCTGGATCTGCTGCCGCTGCACCAATGTGAGTGGGGTGGAGAGGCTGCCAGCACCCAAGCTGTGAAACTGAAGAGGAAATCACTTTAATACTTGCCCAACTGTGCAGCTTGCTCATCTCTTTCTCCTGTCCCTGAACAGCACCTTTAAAAGGGTATTGGAACATTCACTAATAAATAACACTCCAGACTCTGAGATCCCAAATCGTTAGCAGAATCTACATAGAAACTTAGAAGTGACTGATTCAAACAGTTCCCCTGCTAAGTTCTGGGGTTCAGGAGAGTGGGCCAAATTCAAGGCCACACAGCCACAGATCCGGGCACAATCTGGGTGCATGTTTCCCATGCTACAACCAGTGCTAACCCTGGCAGATCCCTGTATAGAAATCATTAGAGGAGGGCAAAATACTTTAAAAAAATTAATGAATTTAGACTCCCCCCCATCCCTGTATGAGACAGGAAAGTGTCAACCTCCCCATTTCAAAGCTAGGGAAACAGAGGCACAGAGAGATTAAACAATCTAGTCAAGATCGCCAAGTTTGTTGACAAATCAGGAGTGCTGTGACCAGACAATCATAATCCCTTCCGCACTACTTAACTGTCTTTGCTCCCAGGATGTAGGAAACGATATACTCGCTGGATTCCTGTGCTTCAGGGATCCCATTTGCCTCAAACACACCTTGCCAGTAGCTGACCAGCTCAGTGGCTGTTACTTTAGCACTGAAATTCTGCCTCCGAAGCAGGCGGTGGGTGTTTAGGACACAGCCTTTGGGAGGACTCCCTCCCTCTCCTTCACAGAGATTCTGGAGGCCCAACACCATCCGGCGCAATGGGCTGGTGAGGAGCCTCATCTCATCAGAGGCCACTTATGGTTTCCAAGCTGCCATGTGTGTCCTTCCTTCCCAGGCCACCTTCACCAGACCTAGTCAATCTCAAGCCTCAGCGGGCCGGCAGCATGGTCTCACCACCAGACACTTCCACATCACGGCTGCTAAATGCCCACCAGACGCTCTGCTGCTGCAGGAGTCTTCTCATGCCCATGGGCGTTGTGAAAGGCGTCCTGCAGGAATCTACTCACAACACCAGCTCAGGGCACCATTCCTCTGCTGAGAGAGAGACGGAGAGAGTGAGAGCACTTGTGGCTTATGGGCTAGTGAGTCAAAGGGAATCCACCCACCAGAGTGAAGGGTGCTTTCCCCACTCCTAGCCAGAAAGCCACTCATGGTGCACAGGAAAATACAAACGATCATTCATGCTATCACAAAATGAATCTATGGTTAAAGGACTGAGATTAAACAGCAGGGAACTAGTAGGGGCAGGACACTGGGAATGGGGAGTGGGAAATGGGCCTTTTCGCCTCTTAAGTCACCAGCTCCATTTCGCCTTGGACAGTAGCAACTGAGAGTTACAGTCCAAAGGGTGACTCCTGTGTGAAATGAGTCCATAGTCTCAGTCCCCTGCCCTGTGAACAAACATCCACACACCAAACCACTGCCACCATCCCTGGATCAAAGTGCTCCCCACCCTCTTGCTGGTGTTACAGAAGAGGCAGCGAATAGATGGAGAGTCCAGACTCCCCTGTAGGTAGTCGCTGCAGGGTTGAGGCGTGTTGCTGGTGGTCTGTGGGGACCATGGCATGCTGTTGATTGTGCTGTGGATAAACAGATTCCAGGCTCTGGCTTTGGTTGGGGAGAAGCCAGTACACAGCTATGGTTAAATAGCCATCACTTCTTGGTCTTGGACCTTTTGTCCCACAAAGCACATGAGGTGGCTGCACTGGACAGTGCGTCCTGCTGCCTCGGTTCTATTCTCCCGAACGTACCATCTCTGTATCCTGTCACCCTTGCTCTATTTCCAATCTGTCCCAAATTCTCCATCTTAATGTGAGCTCATGACACTTGGAGTGAAAGAGTGAGAGCCTCGCAAATTCACTGCCAGTCACCCTCCAAAACACTCTCATGAGCTGCATTGGAGAGTGAGCAGGAGTTGGGCTCCAGTCTCCATGTGAAGAGGTTTGGCATGGGAAAGGAATGAGGACAGACAGTTGAAGGAGAGGGGATGGAAGATAGCTTGGCTCATGAAGGGTAGGAATGGGGAGGCGGGGGGAAGAAACACGCTAATGTGGAGAAAGGCCAGTCAGGACAGGAAAATCTGCCAGAGGGAAGTCCTGGACATCTTGGGGAGAGAAGAACAGCTGCATCCATGCACGGAATGAAGAGAAAGAAACAGGAAGACCAGAAGGAAAAAGGAGGAAAAAGAGAAAGGGAGCCAGAACTCTATAAAACAGTTGTTCAATACCACACTTTGGAGCTGTGATTTAATGGAGGACACAGGCCAAAACTTTCCCCCATTTTTCTCTGAAAGGGGATGCTCTCCCTTCTCAGTCCTTGCTCTCTGCAGCTGCTATGGCTTCCCCTTAACCTTCCAAAAAGAAAATGTGGGGGTAACAGGGGTGCTGCTTAACAACCCTAAGAGATGCCTGTCCCCCGTGCATAGAGGGTCATTGTGAAAAGCAAAATAACCTTTCCCAGCTGCAATATGGCCTGGAATACAACGACAAAGGTTTTCCTATGAGGAATAACACAGGAGGGAACCAATCAGATGAGAATTAAATGGACAGATTCAACCCATCTCTGTCCAAAATGCTGGATTGTGTAACCTCTGCCCACGCCCGGAAGTTTTACTAACCTCACTAAGGGAAATGTTCGTGCCCTGGTTTGTTTTTAAACTAGACTAGTGGGAACAGTGGCTTTTAACGACACACACTGTCGCATCCCCCCTGTGCAGTATTTGCATCCCCATTCAGCCGGCAACAGACCGGCGGGGGGAGTGGGGGTGGAGGAAGACTGACTAGAAGCAGAGAGAACCAGGCGGACTCCATGGATTTTAGCCCGCTGTGCTGAGGGAAACGCAAAACAAACGAACAGCCAGCCAGAGGGGGGAGGGGAGTCGGGGGTTTCCCGCCTGTTCCGGAGCCCAGGTGCTGGGACAGCAAAGCCACCAGGTTATTTACAACGTACCAGCGCCCCAGACTCCTGGCAGCGCCCGCTGCTTTTTCCCTGGTGCGGGACCCGAGCCCGCCCAGCGGGTTTGAGTCAGGGATTCCCCGGGAAAGGCCGCAGCCTTTAGCGCGCGCGGCAGCGACACGTTCCCTCGACTTGCACTCAGGGCACTTCCTGCTGGGGCTGCAGGCAGCGCGACCCAGAGTGCAACCGCGGCCTCCGTGCACGGTTCCCCTCGCTGCACGGTTCCCCAGCCGGCAGGGCTCCAGGCAGAGCGGCTGCTGGGGGGCAGAAAAGGGCGAACTCAGGGCAAAGCGGCGGCGCAGTAGCAGCTCGAACAGTCCCGCCCCGCAGCGCGGGGGAGCCAGGGGAGGGGGCCACTTCTACACCAACCCCGGCGGCCCTTGTGCGCCGGAAAATAGGTCCCAGTGCAGAGGTGGGTGAGAAGGGAGCGTCCCCGAACAGTGGTGCTTGCGCTATAGTGAGTGCCACGTTCCGGCTGGGGTATTTTCAGGAGGTCAGAACAGATATTCCTCAGTTTCATTAAACCCCATAATGCAATTAACAGTGCCCTTCCTTGGAAGACTGAGGCAGCCACCTTTGAAGACTAGACCCCGTGCCTCAAGATCCAGAGCAGATCCCATCAGATCCCATGTCTGGTCCAGACATGGGATCTGATGGGATCTGTTCTACTTAGATTGGAGACCTTTGGGGGCAGGGATTGTCCTTTGGTGGTTACACGTGCACAATTCCAATCCTCAGCCGTCCATGAAATCTCTAGTGGCAGCCACAATGCAAACAATAAACATAATTCAGGGGACTGGTTTCAGCCACTAACAAGAGTCTCTTCTCTGTGGAACCTGAAAAGTTTCTCTCACAACAGAAGTTAATCCACTGAAAGATTTAATTTTTTTTAATTAAAGCTAATGTTAAAATTATCAAATACACAGGTTAAGGAAAGAGTGATTATATATTTGAGTGTAATGCTTGAATTGTCCAAAAGTACAGAGTTTAGTTTAAAAGTCATAATATATATGTAAAAGCAGCAAAGAGTCCTGTGGCACCTTATAGACTAACAGACGTATTGGAGCATAGACTACCCACAAAAGCTCATAAGGTGCCACAGGACTCTTTGCTGCTTTACAGATCCAAACTAACATTAGGTACTAATATATATATATATATATATATATATATATATATATATATATATATATATATATATATAGTACCTAATCTGCAATATCCCAAATTAAGGTTAATAAATTTAACAAAACAGTTTAGATATTAACATCCAGATATTCAGGTACATCACTCATAAAAAGGTTATACCAAGAGTAGCTTGTGGAAAGCAAATATAGCATTGAGTGTAGATTGTCCCTCAGTAATTGAGACTTTAGGATGGATTGTATTTATGAGGGACAACCAATCCGATGAGTATTTTAGTTACTTTCCTGTCGCTTCTCAAAGGCGCTCCAGCTCCTCTCTCCTGGTATTGCCAATGTCCAGTGATGTTTTCTAAATAGACAGGTGAGCAACATGCATGCATCTGATGCCGATGCTGCTTCCACTTAGAGCAGGTTGATTTCATTCTGGTGAAATGTCATAAAGCCGCTCCTGACACCCCAGCGTAAAGGAGCTCGATTTCCAGTGCCGCTATCTTCCAAATTCCTTTCCACAGACAGAGGCTGAAACTACAAGATTGGATACGAGGCACCAGTTCAAGTTGTGTGTGTGTGTCTTGGTTTGAGATCCTCAGATGAAAGATGCAAGACACAGGGGTGCTGGAACTAGGGATAGCACCCCCTCGCTTGAAGGAGTAATAACAAAATACATGGTTTCTGATTTCAACACACCCACTGTAAAAATTGTTCCAGCACCCCTGGCAAGACAATAAGGCAAAGTACCAATTGTCATGACCATCACTGGCAGGGACATGAGGCAATTGCACTGAGTAAAAGGCACAGTGGTTATGGGTGGGGACAAATGACCTCTTGGTGGATTTCCCCTGAGGAGACTTGGGCAAGGCTGGAATTCCATATAACCAAGAGCACTGCAAAGCAAAACACAATCCTAAAGGTTATACAGGAGCTAAAATCTCCCCACGCCACCCCTGCCAATTCTGTGAGGCAATGGCATGTGTGGCATCTTCCAGACTGAGAGTGCATAGTGCTACAAATCCCAGCTTCCCACTGTTTAACCTCAATCTCCCTGCAGCAGCAAAAGCTCATGAGTGACAAACAGGCTGGCCAACCCTGAGCCAGAGCCCCATCCTCTCCCCGCCAATCCCCAGCAAAAAAGAGATCAAAGCAGGAGATCAGAGAAAGGGGAGGAGGAGTGGGCAGCTCCTGGCATCTTGGAAAATACAATGGCAAGTAGAGCAATAACAGCAGCCGAGGGTCCTCTATCTCCGGCACAAGCAATCTGAGTTCCAGTGCCAAAGGCGGCTCGTCAGCCCTGTCTCCACTAAACCAAAAATTATCCATCTGCTAAAGTCGCTCTCTGCTGTCCATTGGAAGCGGCTTTCTGTATGAGAGGGCAATTTGCTTCTGTCCCCCAGCGTGCACGCATTCACACACACATCACCCAACCTTTTGCACTTGTGCTTGTCCTAGTTGTGTAGGTGACGACGAGGTTAGACAAACAGACAGCAGCTCTCCGGGGACAAGGCCAGCGGCTACTGTGTCTGTGTGGGCTGTGGCTACTCCCCCTGCATGCCGGCTTGGGAGGCTTGGCCTGGGCTACTCTTCCAATCTGAGACGGACACTGGAACCAGAAGGGGACTCGATTCCTCATCTGGCAGGAATTAAGTAAGTGCTGATGTCACGGTTTTGTTCAGGTGATTGGAGGGGCATGTACCAGCTTATTACACTGAAAGTAGGTGGGAGGGGGATGAATCCAGAGCAGGCCACTGGAATTGAAAGATGGTGTGAGAAGCAGTAGCATCAGCCTGGAGGGAAAGAGTGAAAGCATATTGCTGTGTGAATATGGATCATACAGCAAGGAAATGCAGCTACTTCTGGGGTGGAATTTGACAGCCATCCTGTACCAGCAATACTGTAAAAAGATATTTTTAGAAGAGGGAGTGAAGAATAACTTTAATTGAAAATGCAGGGGGTGCAGGCTATTTTATGTAGGGGAAATAGAAGTGATGGAGCTGGAATTTGGCCAGGACATTGGAGTTAATATAGGCAGGCAATGAATTTCCCCCACCCATCCCCCTTATTCTATTATGTCAAATCCCACCCAAGACTGAATGAAACCAAGAGTGAAAGGAGAGCTCTGCAGATGTTCCTTGCCTCAATTTCCTCCTCTGAGGTGGATCCCTTCAGCCTTCCTCACACAGGGTGAAGTTAGTCTTCCATCCAAGTCACTAACCAAAACTTAACCTGGGTAACAAGAGTCCATGCAAACAAAAAGTTCTTCTGCCCCCCTTGGACTCCTCTTCAGCCTGCCCTCCGGGCTCAGTTCCCAGTCTCTTCTGGGCTCTTTTCAAATCTCTCTGCAATGAAGCCCTGACTCCCTTGCTCCTTCCAGCCCCTACTTCAGGCCCTTCCATGGACACCCAACTTTTTCCCTGTGGTTCCTCCTCTAAACTGCATTCTCTGCCCTTTGAGGACTTTGTATTCATCAGATTTTCACTTGACCACAATTAATTAATTAATCCTCTCTCCTTCGCCTGCAAGGTAGCTAATTATGGCACAGGCAGGGCTGGTCCCATTGCCCTTGTGACACCCTCTCATACAACAGGCAGACTTGCCTTCAGGGACATTTAGAGGAGTCAGGTTTGAAATTCAGCAGTCATGGATAATCTTGATAGAACTGCAATATTGATTAACAGTCTCTCCTCCAGGAGAGACATGTCTCAGCCTCTGCACAAGAGAATCTCTTAAGGCCCCAAAATGGTTCAGGCTGGGAAGGCTTGGCTCATTGGAAAAGTCTGAAGGGACATTTCCCAGTGCTTGGGGAAGTGACTGTCCATGAAGCTAAGTCCCTGAAACCCACTCTGCTCAGACCCCATCACCTTGCTGTAGCAGCCAGCTCTGCAAAATTCAGTTGTCTCCTCTAGTCCTTGAAATGGACTTGGCAAGCTCAACAGCATCTCCCAGACCAATCAATTATCCAACTTTTGTGAGCCTTTGCAGGGTAGGGTTTGGGCAGATGCCATTCAACCACCTTCTAAGGGAGATCCTGTTATACCTCAGGACAGAGAGTGAGCAAATAGTACCCCCAGGGCAGTCCCTCTCCTGCCTGCTGCCCCACATACAATGCGGAGAGATGTCAAGGTGAATTTTCTTAACAAGGTGCAATGAATGTTCCTGAGAGCAGTGGATGAAAGAGCAGACAATATGGCAGTCCTGGAGTAGGAGGAGGAGGGGTAGGATAGAAGTCTGTTCAAGGGATGGTATCTCTCTCTCTCTGTGTGGAAGGATGGTAACCAGAGCAGCTAGGGGCCTGTGGGAGTCAGGCTGTGCCACAGAGGACTACATAGGAGGCTGAGGGGCCAGCCACCTATAGGGTAGTTTAGGAGGAAACCGCAAGGTTTCACTCTGAAAACCCACATCCCATGAGGCTGCAATGACCAAATACCACTTGTTAGAGATGGTGGTTGATATTGAATATACTTCTCTTGGGTGATAGTTCCAGCCAGAGTAATAATGAACATCCTAATAAATCCTTGTCCTTTTTATCCAGACATCCCAAATCCTTTTGGTAAATATCAGTCCCTGCCATCCAGCTGGGGAACTAAGCACAGAGATATTAAAACTAAAATTGTCAAACCTGCATAGGCACTAACTCTGTGGGTGCTCTGGGACTGAGGCACCCATGGAAAAAAATAGTGGGTGCTCAGCACCCACGAGTCAAATCTTGAGTGTGGAATGTGATATAAATTACTCAGAAACAATGAGGAGTCCTTGTGGCACCTGTGGCAAATTGCCAGCACTATTATGATGGGTCTCACACTCGCTCTTCTTTGGGGGGGGGGGGTGTTCAGGGCACCTTTTCTTGCCCCTGAATTGGAATATTAATTTCCCCACTAGTGTCCTTGAGGAGGGGAGTGGAGAGGGAGGGACCTGGGTCCAGCCTCTTCTCCAGGTCCCAGCCCAGGGGCCCTGAGGATAGTGCTGAACCACTTGAACTGGTGGTTCCTTCCCCTGGGCTACTTCCCTCTCCTGCCCTTCAGCTTGAGGCGGGGGGCTTCCTGCCCTCCCTCTACACAAGCCAGGTGCCCCTTACCTAGGGTCTTGGACTTCTTAGCCCACCACATCACTCCTCCAAACTTTCCTCTACTTCCCTTCAAACTCTTCTCTGCTCCAACACCAATCCTTTCTGCTCCAACTCCCATGCTGTCTGATTGAAGCAGAGGTTTTTTATCATGTGACTGACTGCAGGTGCTCTAATTGGCTTCAGCTGCTCTAGTTAATCTATAGCAAACTTTCTTCCTCTTAGAGGGAATAAGTCTCCCTTCTAACCCTCTCCTGCTGCCCTCTGGCCATGCTGTATCACACACCTTAGAGACTAACACATTTATTTGGGCATAAGCTTTCCTGGGCTAGAACCCACTTCCTCAGATGCATGGAGGGGAAAATACAGGAGCAGATATAAATACATGAAATGATGGGAGTTGCCTTACCAAATGTGAAGTCAGTCTAATGAGACAATTGAATTAACAACAGGTTACCAAGGGAGGAAAAATAACTTTTGAAGTGGTAATGAGAGTGGCCCATTTCAGACAGTTGACAAGAAGGTGTGTGTAACAGCAGGGGGAAATTAGTATTGGGGAAATTAGGTTTAGGTTTTGTAATGACCCAACCACTCCCAGTCTTTATTCGGGCCTAATCTGATGGTATCCAGTTTGCAAATTAATTCCAGTTCTGCAGTTTCATGTTGAAGTCTGTTTTTGAAGTTTTTTTGTTGAAGAATTGCCACTTTTAGGTCTGTTATTGAATGACCAGAGAGACTGAAGTGTTCGCCTACTGGTTTTTTAATATTATGATTCCTGATGTCAGATTAGTATCCATTTATTCTTTTGCGTTGAGACTGTCCAATTTGGGCAATGTACATGGCGGAGGGATATTGCTGGCATATATCACATTGGTAGATTTGCAGGTAAACAAGCCCCTGATGGTGTGGCTGATGTGGTTAGGTCCTATGATGGTGTCCCTTAAATAGAAATGTGGACAGAGTTGGCACTGGGGTTTGTAGCAGGGTTTGGTTCCTGGGTTGGTGTTTTTGTTGTGTGGTGTGTAGTTGCTGGTGAGTATTTGCTTCAGGTTAGGGGGCTGTCTCCAATCGAGGATTGGCCTGTCTCCCTACTGTTACTCACACCTTCTTGTCAACTGTCTGAAATGGGCCACTCTCATTACCACTTCAAAAGTGGTAAATACTCAAGATTGCAGCCTGCTTTGGACTTAATTAAGAGTTACAAAGGGTTCTCACAAAACTGGATGATTTGGCAACAAAATGGCAGATGAAATTAAATGGTAAATACAAAGTAATGCACATGGCAAAATATAATCCCAACTATATATACAAAATGATGGTTCCTAAATTAACTGTTGCCCATCAAGAAAGAGAGCTTGGAGTCATCTACAGATTTATAAGAATCCTTCTAACTGTGCAGGTATCACCCTGAACTCATTCTCCAGCTTGAGAAGATCTAAAAATCATCTCCAGTCATCAATGGAACTGACACAACTGAATAATGTAGCTGTCCTTAATGTGCATCAAAACAATACCAGGGACAGGGCCGGCTCCAGGCACCAGCCAAGCAAGCTTGTGCTTGGGGCGGCAGATTCTACAGGGCAGCATTCCACCCAAACCTAGGGCGGCGCGGCCGCTTTTTTTTTTGTTCACTGCTCTGGCAGCCCTGTAGGGGGCGGCAGCGCACAGGAGGGGAGTGCCCTGCAGCAAACTTGGCGGGGCAGCCGGTGTCCTTCCCTCCCCGCCGATCGGAGCGGCTCAGAGTCCTCCCGGGAGGTGGCGCAGGGGTTGGGGCCGCGTGGCGAGCGCCCCGCTGAAGCGCTGGCCACCCTCCTTCTCTCTCTCCCCCCCTACTCCCTTCCCCTCCCTCCACTAGACCGGGCACGCACTCTGCAACACAAGGAGTCCCTCTGAACTCTGGCTCCAGCTGCCCTGAAGCATTTTTTGTTTTGTTTTTTTCCCCTGCTTTGCTGGCTGCGCTGTTGCCCCCTGCCACGCTTTGCCAGCCACGCCGTTTTTGTTTTATTCCCCCCCCAGCTTTGCTGCTCCAGCCGCGCCGTATTCCCCCCCGTGCTTTGCCACTCCAGCTGCACCGTGTTTCCCCCCCCGCGCTTTGCCGCTCCAGCTCCACCGTGTTTTCCCCCCCACCCCCCTACTTTGCCTCTCCAGCCACGCCATGTTTCCCCCCCCACTTTGCTGCGCTGTGTTTGCCCCCTACCCCCCGTTTTGCTGCTCCAGCTGTGCCATGTTTTTGTTTTTGTTTTTTTCCCCCTGCTTTGGTGCTCCGGCTCTCTCACTTTTTTTTTTTTTTTTTTTTTTGCTGGGGCAGCAAAATAGCCAGAGCCGGCCCTGACCAGGGAACTAGATGTAAATAAGATTGCTGACAGTTTAATCCAGAAAGCTACAGTGAGACACGATATCTTTAAACTGGAAGGTTAGGAGTGGTACAAATAGAAATAATTTCTTGCTGGTACTGCACTCATGGGAGGACACAAGGGGGGGCATGTGACCTCCCCGTGTGACCTCTCCCCACGCCCAGCCCGGGGCCCACAGGCTCTCCCCATCCCCTCCGACACCTGTCTTTGTATATACAAACATCAACATGCTTAACTACTCACTTTCCCCCAAAATATATAGTATTTCAGTCTTTTTATATGGAATATGGGAGTTGGGTGCGGAGCCATTTCAGCATATGTATGACTTATTAAAAGACAAATTTTAAGTAGAATTGTATCCTAAACTGCTTTATGGTATTGTACTTAAACATTTCATTTCAATGGGGGATTCAACTTCCATTATAGGAACAAAGAGTCCTGTGACACGTTATAGACTAACAGATGTATTGAAGCATAAGCTTTTGTGGGTGAATACCCACTTCATCAGACGCATGTAATGGAAATTTACATGCATTTGATGAAGTCACTATTCACCCACGAAAGCTTATGCTCCAATACAGCTGTTAGTCTATAAGGTGCCATAGGACTCTGAAGGAAGGCTGAAAGAATTGGGTTTGTTTAGTTTGGAAAAAAGAAGACAGAGGGGACATGATAGCAGTTTTCAGGTATCTAAAAGGGTGTCATGAGAAGGGAGAAAACTTGTTCATCTTAGCCTCTAAGGATAGAACAAGAAGCAATGGGCTTAAACTGCAGCAAGGGAGGTTTAGGTTGGACATTAGGAAAAAGTTCCTAACTGTCAGGGTGGTTAAACACTGGAATAAATTGCCTAGGGAGGTTGTGGAATCTCCATCTCTGGAGATATTTAAGAGTAGGTTAGATAAATGTCTATCAGGGATGGTCTATACAGTATTTGGTCCTGCCATGAGTGCAGGGGACTGGACTCAATGACCTCTCAAGGTCCCTTCCAGTCCTAGAGTCTATGAATCTATGACTCTTTATTGCTTCTTACAGATCCAGATAACATGGCTACCCCTCTGATACTTTATAGAAACAGACTTCTGAAACTCTTACCATTCCACTAGAGTGGTCCATAGTCATGCAAATACTCCCATTGTCTTCAATGGGATTGATCAAATGATTAAGAGTTTACAGGATTAGGTTCCAAGTCTGTAAATTGTTCTGGATGAAACTGACAATGCCTGAGCTGTCAGATCAGAAGGCACTTCATTCAAATAAAGGTGGGCAGATGTGTGATAAGTCTTAGCGCCTTTGCTAAGATGAGGAACATATTTTCAGCAAAGTTCTTGGCAGATTCCTGAGTCAGCTGGTTTAAGGCCATCAGTGTCCGTCATTATAATCTTCACTTACAGTTTGCTCACCTACAAAGCTGGAAAATGAGGCATTTGTTTTCTTTGTTTTGCTGCTCCAGTTCCAGTTAACAAAATGCATGTTAGACTATTTTGGCTGCAAAGAAGAATTCTGTGTACACTGGGGACAACACCTGATCCCCATAAGGCTGCAGAACTGGGCTGACATCAGAATCCAAACATACTCTGGTCAGTACAAGCAGAGACATTCCTCTAATGATTTGGACTTGATGTGATACAGTATGGATGTCATGGATAATTCTGACCAAATGTGGAGAAACAGAATCAAAAACACTGTTTAAACACCTTCCGTCCCTCCCACCCCTCCCCTCTTGAGGACTCCTGACATGTTAGCATATGTATTGTGCTGTTAAAACCATTTAAAGAATGAATGCCCTCCCTAGCCACATTCTGCTTCTTTTAGGAGCAGAGTGCAACTCCCCCCTTCCCCCCCACTGAAGCAGGGAGCTAGCTTCAAGTCTTTCCGGTACCCTGTACCCACTAAAAATTTCATGCCAGTACTGCGTACTTGAGGGTACCGCCCTACTTGCACTCCTGGAGGTTGGTAAAGACAGCTTGTAAGTGATTGCAATGATTTTAATATACTGTAATTCATGAGAATGTAATTATGTAGTTCATAGCAATTTAATCATTATTAAAATAGTAAAGATACCAATATAGGTGCGTTCAATAACTAGAATATGAAATAAGTATATAAATATGCTGAAAATAGCCTCCCCCCAAAAACTTGCCGACACACACACCTCCTCAAAAGTACCCACTGGCAAAAACAAGTCAGCACCTATGCAAATCTAGGTGTCTGAAATTAGGCACGTAAATCAATGGTCTGATTTTAAGAGGTGCTGATCACCCACAGCTCCTACTCAAGTCAAATTTGAAAGTGATAAGAGAAAAGAACCAGGCTCTCCTGACTCTCAGCCCACTAGACCCCAGCACAAACATGGCAATTGATTTTGGATGCCTTCGGTTTTGGAAGCTCAGCTTGAGAATCTCATGGCCTGATTTTGACATGCCCAGATCCCACTAACTTCAACTGGAGTTGGAGGCGCTCAGCATCTCTGAAAAGTCAGCCACTTTCCATCTCAGGTTGAGCACCCAAAAATACTCTCTAAGCCTCCCCTCTCCCCCAAAATTATATCTAATCTATCTCATACTCAGAAACAGTTGCCATTTCAGAAAGTGTTGGTCATGTATCTTTAGGACTGTCACCTTGTGCATCTGTGACTCATAAAGCTTCTGCTTATCTCTCTCAAAACACAGGGAGAAGCAACAGGATTCCCTCAAAGAAGAGCCAACAAGGAAGATGTTGCACAACAGTGCTCACAGGAGGGTCCTTGACAGAAGGGGAGACCCTATGACTTTGTAGCAGAAATCGAGGCATCCTGAGTGGGTGGAGACAGTTCTGTCAGAGAGGACGTGGGGCCCTTGTCCAGGATGAGTTACAGCATGCCCTCTGTACATGATTTGTACCGCAGCACCACTACCACCTCCGAACCAGACCCAGGGTCAACCATGGACAGGGCTCTACCAGAAACTGCTACTGTAAGCCCTGAAACCACCAACTTTAACAGCAGCAAAATTCCAGATGTGGTCAGCAGTGGGCCCGGCCTGAGCACAATGCTCCTCTCATTTGGAATCATTACTGTGATTGGGTTGGCTGTAGCAATGGTAAGAGAGACCCACTCCATCAGGCATTCTAAATACTTCTCTTTCTAAAGTAGGAAGGGTGGGTGTGATTTATCAACACCAGTTTTAATCCCAATAACTTGATTGAACCAAGAAAGAGCCACCACACTGGACAATCATACAAAAGTTATGGGCACTGAAAGTCTCTGAGATCCACAACTTTTAACTGTTTTTATCCAGTGCTTAGAACGAACCAAGTCTGGGAGGCGTGCATAGGCTCCCAGTAGAAACCCAAATTGCAGCACAATGATCAGTGCTGCTGGGATCTCCCAGGACTGGGTGCCTAGTAGTTTTGAGGATGCCAGGAACCAGTTCCCATATGTAGTATCAGCATTTTTAAAAATAACTGAGGAGTTTATTTAAAAGAAAATGGGGCAGATTCTGCTCTGAGTTGCTCTATTCTGTCCTATGTAGGTTTTTATACCATGCTTATCACTGTGGCATCTAAGCACCTTCCAGTAATGCATTAAGCCACATGACTATCCATCTGTGGTTTATGCTCTCATCCTCCCTCCAGAGGAACATGCATGTGCAGTGGAAAATCTTGGTCTGGTAGGGTGTCTGGTTTTTTTAATAAAAATATACCTGTTATTGAGTGTGTGTTAGAAGAGGCAAGGCCAGAGAAATGTGCCTTGCACTTGAAGCAGATAGTGAGGTTTCTGATGGCTCTTGGTTCCTGGGGAAGTTCATTCCACAGTCTGTGCCCCTGCAGAAAGTTCTGTCTCCCTTGACTGAGGGTAAGTTAGGGGGGCCTGTCTAGCTTCCTGTGATATGACTGGACACAGCATAAGTGGGTCAGCACTTCAGATAACATGTGGTGATGCATTATTAGGCAGTGAAGTGTTAAGGGGGGAATGATTTCCCCTCCTCTTCTTCCCCCCATTGTCATGTTTCCTTTCAAAGCCAGCTCCCGAGTAGATCCTTTGGCAATCTGAAAGTCAAAAGACTTCTGAATGTGTGGTGGGTTTCCTACATAACACCTCAGCCATCTCACATATGGAGAGTTAAAGAAAGGAGGAAGGTTCTGTGTTTGTACAAAGATGCTGTTATCCATAACAATGAGCATGTCCATTGACGTGTGGTGTGGAGTCTGTCACACTCTTCCCACAGGATATTGAACAAACCCTTAAAATTCCCCCAGCTGCTCCACAGAGCCAACCCTTCTATCTCTGCTATAGGTAGTGGCTTTCTAAACCTTTCTTCTCACCTATCCCTGAATGGGTGTGTCACTCACGAAGAGGGCAGCGCAAAGGGCTGTGGTCCTTCTCTAATAGAATAAACTAGTTTACCTTTCAGCAGAAGATGGGTGGTAACAACAAGAATCAGTTCTTAGGGTCAGCTTCCCTTACAAACTGCAACAAGTTAATTTGTGGAACTTGCCGCTGCAGAATTTTCTTGCAGACTTTGGGTAAAGTTTTCAAAAGTGCCTAAGTGCAAAGACAAAAAGCAAGTCAACCTAGACCAGTGGCTCTTAACCTTTCCAGACTACTGTACCCCTTCCCTTTCAGGAGTCTGATTTGTTTTTTGTACCGCTAATTTCATCTAAAAAACTACTTGCTTACAAAATCAGATGTAAAAATACAAAAGTGTCACAGCACCTTACTGCTAAAAAATTGCTACTTTCTCATTTTTACCATATAATTATAAAATAAATCAATTGGAATATAAATATTGTACTTACATTTCAGTGTATAGTATATAGAACAGTATAAACGAGTGGTATGCAATTTTTGCTTGTACTGATTTCACTAGTGCTTTTTATGTAGCCCTTTGTAAAACTAGGCAAATATCTAGGTGAGTTGATGTACCCCCAGAAGACCTCTGTATACCCCCAGGGGTACATGTACCCTGGTTGAGAACCCCTGATCTAGACCATCCCTGTTAGATGTTTGTCCAACCTTCTCTTAAAAACCTCCAGTGATAGGGATTCCACAACCTTCCTTGGAAGCCTATTACAGAACATAACAACCATTATGGTTGGATATTAGGGAAAACTTTCTAACTAATCTCGTTCTTGCTGCAGATTAAGCCCATTACTTCTTGTCCCACCTTCAATTAACATGGAGAACAGTTGATCACCATCCTCTTTATAACAATTCTTAACATATTTGAAGACTTATCAGGTCCTCCCTCCCACTCCCAGTTTTCTTTTCTCAAGACTAAACATGCCCAGTTTGTTGTTTTTGTTTTTTTTTTTAACTTTTCCTCATAGGTCAGGTTTTCTAAACCTTTCCTTATTTTTGTTGCTCTCCTTTGGACTCTCTTCAGTTTGTCCACATTGTGATGTGTTAGATCACAGAAACTCCCTTAGGAGTTGCCAAGTGATGTGCCACGATTACTTCTGCCCCTGCTTTCCCTGACAACTCGGGAATCCAGCACCCTGTCTTGCTGAGCCAGACACACCAGTCTGCTTCAACACAGACCCAGGGTCTGAATTACTTGCCCCAAAGCTGCAGGCTTGACTGAAAGCAGTTTACAGAAGTGCACTTGTCTTTAACACTCAGAGGTCCAACTCCCAATGGGGTCTAAACCCAAATAAATCCATTTTAACCTGTATAAAGCTTATGCAGGGTAAACTCATAAATTGGTTCACCCTCTATAACACTGAGAGATATGCACAGCTGTTTCCGCCCCCCCCCCCCAAGTATTAACACATACTCTGGGTTAATTAATAAGTAAAAAGTGATTTTATTAAATACAGAAAGTAGGGTTTAAGTGGTTCCAAGTAGTAACAGACAGAACAAAGTGAATTACCAAGCAAAATAAAATAAAACATGCAAATCTAAGCCTAATACAGTAATACAACTGAGTACAGATAATATCTCATCCTGAAAGATGTTTCAATACGTTTCTTTCACAGACTGGATGCTTCCTAGTCTGGGCACAATCCTTTCCCCTGGTACAGCCCTTGTTCCAGCTCAGGTGGTAGCTAGGAGATTCCTCATGAGAGCTGCCCCCTTTGCTCTGTTCCACCCATTTATATATCTTTTGCATAAGGTGGGAATCCTTTGTCCCTCTCTAGGTTCCCACCCCCTCCTCAATGAAAAGATGGATTCCAGTTCAGGTGACATGATCACATGTCACTGTAAGACTTCGGCCTTGGCTACACTGGCACTTTACAGCCCTGCAACTTTCGCGCTCAGGGGTGTGAAAAAACACTCCCCTGAGCGCTGCAAGATACAGTGCTGTAAAGCCTCAGTGTAATCAGTGTTGCAGCGCTGGGAGCGCGGCTCCCAGCGCTGCAAGCTACACCCGTAAGGGATGTGGTTTACGTGCAGCGCTGGGAGAGCTCTCTCCCAGTGCTGGCGCTCCAACCACACACACACTTCAAAGCGCTGCGCTGCCGTGGCAGCGCTTTGAAATTTCAAGTGTAGCCATACCCTTCATTACCCATTTGCCAGCACACAGGTATACAGGAAGACTTACAGGTAAAACAGAGCCATCTACAGTCAATTGTCCTGGTTAATGAGAGTCATCAAGATTCCAAACCACCATTAATGGCCCACACTTTGCATAAGTACAATAGGCCCTAAGAGTTATAGTTCATATTTCTAGTTTCAGATACAAGAGTGGTACATTTATACAAATAGGATGATCACACTCAGCAGATTATAAACTTTATAATGATACCTTACAAGAAGCCTTTTGCATGAAGCATATTCCCATAAAATCATATAGAGTGCAAAGTCACACATATCTTTTCTTAAAGTGTGGCACCCAGAACTCGACACAATACTCCAGCAGAGGCCTCACCAATTCTTAGTAGAGCGAGACAGTTATCTCCCATGTTTTACATACAACACTCCTGTTAATACACCCCAGGATGTTATTAGCTTTTTTGCAACTACTTCTCATTGTTGACTCATTCCATTTGTGATCCACTATAGCCCCAGATCCTTTTAAGCAGTGCTAACACCTAGCCAGTTATTCCCCATTTTGTAGCTGTGAATTTGATTTTTTTCTTCCTAAGTGAAGTACTTTGCACTTGTTTTTACTGAAGTTCATCCTGTTCAATTCAGACCAAGCTTCTAATTTGTCAAGGTTGTTTTGAATTCTAATTCTGTCCTCTGAGCTTGTTGTCACCTGAAGATTGTATAAGCACACTCTCTACTCCATTATCCAAGTCATTAATGAAAATATTGATTAGTACCAGCCCCAGGGCAGACCCCTGCAGGCCCCTCTAGATACACCCTCCCAGGTTGACAGCAAACCATAACTACTCCAAGTATAGTTTTTCAAGCTGTTAAGTAATTTATAGTAATTTTATCTGGACCCCATTACCCTACTCTGCTTATGAGAATGTTACCTGGGACTGTGTCAAAAGTCTTACTAAAATTGAGATATACCATATCTACTATTTCACCCATCCGCTAGGCCAGTAACCCTGTTAAAAGAAGGAAATTAGTTTGGCTTGGCATAGTTTGTTCTTGACAAATCCATGCTGGCTATTCCTTATAACCCTATTATCCTCTAAGTGCTTACAAACTGATTATTTCATAATTTGTTCCAGTTTTTTTTCAGGTATCAAAGTTAGGGTGACTGGTCTACAATTCCTCAGGTCCTCCTTGTTCCCCTTTTTAAAGATAGGCACTATCTCTTGCTCCTCTCCTCACTGGGACTGTTTTAATAGTGTTTCTCTTTCTCTTCTAGGTTCTCTATATCAGGAAGAGGAAGAGGTAAGTGCAGTCTGTTTTGGGGAGTCTCAATGCTCCAAAACTAAGGCAAAGGCCAGGGAATCTCTAGCAGACAGGGAGGCCAGGGGAATGGAGTCAGATGGAAATGCAGAGTTCCCTATCTTTCTTCCCCACATTGTAGATTTCCTTTTCAAAGCCAGTTCCTTGCCATTTTGGAAGCCAAAAGTCCTCTGAATGCATGGTAGGTTTCCTACACAACACCTAATCTATCTAATATACGGAGGGTCAAAGAGAGAGAGTTTGTACAAAGAAGCTGTTATCCATATAACAGGCATATCCTATGACCTGTGGAGTCTGTCACATTTTAGCCAATCCCAAAAGCTACGCTTACAGGCAGGGCTCCTCTGCTCCAGCAGCCTTACATAATGAGGTTTGCCTGGCAAGGCTATGTCTGCCAGACCCCAGTTCTCAAAAGCTTGGGCTTACCTTGACAATGGCAGTGGGCCTACCTTTCCCCCTGCTTTCCTCTGTTTATGGCAGTGCTGCTAGGTGAAATGCTGGACTCCACGCCTTCCAGGGCAATTTCCCCTGGATCCTGTTTTGCAAGATACTAAGTTTCCAGCTCAAGACTTAGTGGTCTCCCACTCATCCACCCACCCATTAAGCTTGCTGCTGAAAATCAGGAGAAGAATGGCAAACAGGGAAAGACATCTCTCCTTGATTTGCCTGCTATTTTGAAATGGACACAGACATAGGTGGATTTCTGTGCCATGGACTGTGCCTCACTTACTGATTGCTGTGGGCAATGCTGGGCTACACACTAGGCAGAAAACCTACAAGCTGGTTCTCAAAGCAGAGACTTGAGAGAAACAGAAGAGGCTAAAATCAGTGCTGAAACATTTAGCCTGTAAATACACTGATGGTTTAGTAGACAGAACCCAGCCAGAGGCAGGCAAGGGTCATGCAGAGAACATGTCATCTGAGCCTTGGCCAAAAGGGACCCTGACCCTGCCTGGAACAGCTCAGGAATGTCTTCCTCCCCACAAAACGACACCCACACGATATGCTGGGGCTTCAACAGCTACACACAAGTATGCCTGTTTTGTGGAGTCAGCAGTCCCTCTCATCACTGCTTTGTCTAGGCCAGAATGAAGAGAGACCCTTTGCGGGGTCAGGCTGCATTGTTAGGGTTAGAGCAGGTAAGCCACACAGAACTACAAAGTGTTTGTGTGTCCATCAGCTCCCTCCAGAGCTCCTTTTGGATTTTATGTACCAATCCCACATTCCTCCTTCCCAAGTTATTGGCAGAGATTGAACTCAGAACCAGACACAGGCCTCTACCACTTGAACTGAAGATGTAATTCTGCCAGCAGTAGGAGGTTTTTATCCAACATGTGGACTAGCCACTGCGGGATGTGTGGGGCTTGTACATCACACCGAGCCAGTGTGTTACATGCTCCCCCTGCCACATAAAGCTCATCCTGAGATTCTAGCTCTGTTTAAATCCCCACATGGGCCTCTGCTGTGCAGCCACAGGTTACCGGGGGTAACTGAACCTTGCACATTCAGTACCGGCCTCTTCCACTTTGTCTAACCTAGTTAGCTGGTAGCAGCAGTTGGATCTTATCCTTGCCCCTGGACAGGGACATATCACTTAGTGAGTTAGAGCCAAATACTCTCTTAACAGCAAGAAGCACCCTAGAATAGAAAATACACCCCTCCACACAGGCCTCCACTCACATCCATACACACGCTTCAGCAGCTGCCAAGCAATGGAGTGGGAAGGGAAGACTAACTGTTTGTTTTTCATTCTCCCTCTTTCCTCGGCCACAGGTTTTGATGATGCACTTATGCTCTTCTTTCTGTTGGCAGGTTAGAGAAGCTGCGGCACCAGCTCATGCCCATGTACAATTTCGACCCCACAGAAGAACAAGACGAGCTGGAACAAGAGCTGCTGGAGCATGGAAGAGATGCTGCATCTTCCCAGGCCACCCAGAACAAGGTAGTAGTTGCTGTCATAACATTTTTTCCCAGATCTGGACCTTAGCGTCCAAAATATGGGTGTTAGCATGAAAACCTCCAAGCTTAGTTACCAGCTTGGACCTGGTAAAGCTGCCACCAGCCAGGAATTATACAGTGCCTAGCTCACTGTGGTCTCCCCAACACCTTCCCTGGGGGACCCCCAGACTCAGATGCCTTGAGTCTTACAACAAAGGGAAATAACCCCCTCCCCTTGTTTCCTTGGTACTTCCTCCCAGGCTCCCCTCCCTGGACGACCCTAGGAGATTCCCTGCTTCCAGTCCTGGAAACACAAGTACCGAGAGATCTAATCTCTCCCCATCACCCAGAGGGTATGCAAAGTCAGGCTTAGTAAATCTAACACAAAGAGATTTTCCCCTTGACTTCTTCCTCCCACCAATTCCCTGGTGAGCTGCAGACTCAATTCCCTGGAGTCCCCACTGAAGAAAACTCCAACAGGTCTTAAAAGAAAGCTTTATAAAAAGAAAGAAAAATACATTAAAAATAATCTCTGTATAAGGTGGAAATATACAGGGTCAATTGCTTCAGAAAAAAAAGTGAATAAACAGCCTTATTCCAAAAGAATACAATTTAACACATTCCAGCAACTACACACATGTAAATACAAAAAATATATATATATAAACCTATTGTCTTACTATCTTTGTACTTACAATTTGGAAACAGAAGATTAGAAAGCCAGGAGATAGAAAAATCACTCTCAGAGCTGAGAGGGTCAGACCCAAGACAAAGAACAAAGAACTCACACCCAAAACTTCCCTCCACTCAGATTTGAAAAAGTCTTGTTTCCTGATTGGTCCTCTGGTCAGGTGTTTGGTTCCCTGTGTTAACCCTTTACAGGTAAAAGAACATTAACCCTTAGCTATCTGTTTATGACACGCCCCCCAAATTGCAGACAGTGGGGAACCTCACTGGCGGCGATTTCCTCCTAGAACTTTAAAATAAACAGATTAATACAACACATGCACCTTTACATATACCACTAAGTATATAACTAACAGACTGTTACATTTTAAGAACACTTTTTAACTACTGGATTCTGGGAAACTCTCACAGGAGAGAGCATCAGCTACTTTGTTAGAAGCTCCTGAAATGTGCTGAATATCAAAATCAAAATCTTGGAGAGCTAAACTCCAACGAAGAAGTTTCTTGTTGTTCCCCTTGGCAGTATGAAGCCACTTTAGCGCAGCATGGTCAGTTTGTAGCTGGAACCGCCGTCCCCAAACATATGGGCGTAGCTTTTCCAGGGTGTACACAATGGCGTAGCATTCCTTTTCACTGACTGACCAGTGACTTTCCCTCTCAGACAGTTTCTTGCTGAGAAACACGACAGGATGGAAGTTGTGATCCGTTGCTTCCTGCATGAGAACTGCTCCTATACCACGCTCAGATGCATCTGTGGTTACTAGGAATGGCATGTCAAAGTCCGGGGCTATTAGCACAGGGTCAGATATGAGCGTCGCCTTAAGTTGGGTAAAGGCCTTTTGACACTCATCAGTCCACTTAACTGCATTTGGCTGGGTCTTTTTGGTCAGGTCAGACAGTGGGGCAGCGATTTGGCTGTAGTGTGGTACAAATCGCCTGTTGTACCCGGCCAAGCCTAAGAAGGATTGAACCTGTTTCTTTGACTTTGGGACAGGCCATTTTTGGATAGCATCCACCTTGGCCTGTAGGGGGTTTATGGTTCCTCAACCCACCTGGTGTCCCAGGTAAGTGACTCTGTTTTGGCCTATTTGACACTTTTTGGCCTTAACAGTTAGTCCGGCCTGCCTGATGCGCTCAAAGACCTTTTCCAGGTGTTCTAGGTGTTCGGGCCAGGAGTCAGAAAAAATGGCCACATCATCGAGGTAGGCAACTGCATATTCGCCCAGTCCTGCTAGTAGACCATTTACCAGCCTCTGGAAGGTGGCAGGTGCATTTCGAAGCCCGAAAGGAAGGACATTAAATTCATACACCCCTGCATGGGTGATGAATGCTGACCTTTCCTTGGCAGGTTCGTCTAGCGGTACTTGCCAGTACCCCTTGGTTAAGTCTATTGTAGAGATGAACTGGGCACGTCCCAACTTCTCCAATAGCTCATCGGTGCATGGCATTGGATAGTTGTCCGGACGAGTTACCGCATTTAGCTTACGGTAGTCCACGCAAAAGTGTATTTCCCCATCTGGTTTGGGTACCAGAACCACTGGAGATGCCCATGCACTGGTAGATGAGCAGATTATACCCATCTGTAGCATGTTCTGGATCTCCTGTTCTATAGCAGCTTGGGCATGAGGAGACACCCGGTAGGGTGGGGTTCTAATTGGGTGAGCATTACCTGTGTCAATGGAGTGGTATGCCCGTTCAGTCCGTCCTGGGGTGGCTGAGAACAATGGGGCGAAGCTAGTGCACAGCTCCTTGATTTGTCGCCGCTGCAGACGTTTCAGGGCTGTGGAGAGGTTCACCTCTTCCACACCACCGTCTTTTTTCCTGTCGTAGTAGACACTTTCAGGCCACTCAGCATCATCTCCCTGGACTGTAAACTGACAAACCTGTAAGTCTCTGGAATAGAAAGGCTTGAGAGAATTAACATGGTACACTCTGGGCTTTACTGAGGAATTGGGAAATGCTATGAGGTAGTTAACAGCTCCCAGGTGCTCTTGGACCGTGAATGGCCCTTCCCATGATGCTTCCATCTTATGGGCCTGTTGCGCCTTCAAGACCATAACCTGGTCTCCTACCTTGAAGGAACGCTCTCTGGTATGTTTGTCATACCAGGCCTTTTGCTCTTCCTGAGCATCCTTTAGGTTTTCTTTAGCAAGGGCTAAAGAGTGTCGGAGGGTGTTTTGTAGGTTGCTTACAAAGTCCAGAATGTTAGTCCCTGGAGAAGGGGTAAACCCCTCCCATTGCTGCTTCACCAACTGTAATGGCCCCTTAACCTCGTGGCCATACACAAGTTCAAATGGTGAAAACCCTAAACTGGGATGTGGTACAGCCCTGTAGGCAAACAGCAACTGCTGCAACACTAGGTCCCAATTATTGGAGTGTTCGTTGACAAATTTACGTATCATGGCCCCCAAAGTTCCATTAAACCTTTCCACCAGGCCATTGGTTTGATGGTGGTACGGGGTGGCAACCAAGTGGTTCACCCCATGAGTTTCCCACAGTTTTTGCATGATCCCTGCCAGGAAATTAGATCCTGAATCTGTAAGGATGTCGGAGGGCCAACCTACCCTGGCAAAAATGTCTGTTAGGGCCTGACACACAGCGTTAGCCCTGGTGTTGCCTAGAGCTACTGCTTCCGGCCATCGGGTAGCAAAGTCCACGAAAGTCAGTATGTACTGCTTTCCTCTGGGCGTCTTTTTTGGGAAAGGACCCAGAATATCCACAGCTACTCGCTGAAATGGGACTTCAATTATGGGTAGTGGCTGGAGAGGGGCCTTGACCTGGTCTTGGGGCTTTCCCACTCTTTGGCATACCTCACAAGACCGGACATACTTGGCAATGTCCTTGCCCATCCCCTCCCAGTGGAAGGACTTCCCCAACCGGTCCTTGGTTCTGTTCACCCCAGCATGGCCACTGGGATGATCATGGGCTAAGCTTAAGAGCTTCCCCCAGTACTTAGTTGGAACCACCAACTGTTTTTGTGGCTGCCATTCTTCCCGGTGTCCACCAGAAAGAATCTCCTTGTATAAAAGTCCTTGGTCTATAACAAACCGGGATCGATTAGAAGAGCTGAGAGGCGGTGGGGTGCTCCGTGCCGCCGCCCAAGCTTTCTGAAGGCTGTCATCTGCTTCCTGCTCAGTCTGGAACTGTTCCCTTGAGGCTGGGGTCACCAGTTCTTCCTCAGACTGTGGACTTGGGCTTGGTCCCTCTGGAAGCGATGTAGGTGATGGGGTTGTTTCTGTTGCTGGTGAACCGCTCTCCGCTGGTGCACCTGAGGGTATTTCAGGCTCTGGCTGAGCCTTTTGGGTATGGCTGTCTGTTGCTTCTGCCAGTTCTGGCTCGCTGGCGCCCTCTGGCGTTGAGTTTGAAGATGTGGTTGCAATTGCTGGTGCTGGCTGCTGTTCCAGTTCTGAGCCTGGGACTGGAGGTGCTGTGGCTGTTTCAGTGGTTGGCATGGAATCCTCTGTCTGGGTCTCCGGTAACACAGACGGGGCGTCTGTGGACGGATCAGGAACAGGAATGGGTCTGGAAGCTTGCCTGGTTTGGCTGCGTGTAACCATTCCCACTCTCTTGGCCCGCTTCACCTGGTTGGCCAAGTCTTCCCCCAGTAGCATGGGGATGGAATAATTGGCATAGACTGCAAAAGTCCACATTCCTGACCAGCCTTTGTACTGGACAGGCAGTTCAGCTGTAGGCAAGTCTACAGCTTGAGACATGAAGGGGTAAATTGTCACTTGGGCCTTTGGGTTGATGAATTTGGGGTCTACGAAGGATTGGTGGATAGCTGACACTTGTGCCCCCATGTCTCTCCACGCAGTAACCTTCTTTCCGCCCACTCTCAAAGTTTCCCTTCGCTCCAAGGGTATTTGAGAGGCATCTGGGCCTGGGGATCTTTGGTGTGATGGTGGTGTAATGAACTGCACTCGGTTGGTGTTCTTTGGGCAGTTGGCCTTGATATGTCCCAGTTCATTACACTTAAAGAATCTTCCAGCTGACTGGTCACTGGGTTGAGGTGGGTTAGTGGAGACTGGGGAGGTGGAAGAATAGGGTGTCTGTGGCTTTCCTTGGGTTGTAGGTGGGGTCTTTGGCTGCCCTCGGTTGTAGGTGTGCCCCCTGGGGTATTCATTGTCGGTGTGCCCCCTGGAGTATTCATTCCCCTTGACAGTAGCTTTCTTGCTTTCTGCCACTTCTATCCATCTGGCTCCAATCTCCCCTGCCTTGGTGAGATTTTTGGGTTTTCCATCTTGTATGTACCGTGTTATGTCCTCAGGAACACCATCCAAAAACTGTTCTATTTGTATGAGGAGGTGCAGTTCGTCTATGGATTTAACATTGTTTCCTGATATCCAGGCCTCATAATTTTTCCCAACCTAGTAGGTGTGTTTGGGAAATGACACATCTGGTTTCCTCTTTTGGGTTCTGAAATGCCGACGGGCATGATCCGGGGTTATCCCCATTCTGTATCTGGCCTTGGTTTGAAAAAGTTTATAGTCGTTCATTTTCTCCTTAGGCATTTCAGCTGCCACCTCTGCTAAAGGTCCACTGAGGTGTGGCCTCAATTCTACCATGTACTGGTCTTCAGAGATGCTGTACCCAAGACAGGCTCTTTCAAAATTTTCTAAGAAGGCCTCAGTGTCATCACCTGCCTTGTAGGTGGGAAATTTCTTGGGATGTGGAACCATAATTGGCGAAGGATTGTTAGGATTGGCTGGAGCATGCTGCCCAGCCTGCGCTAACTCCAGTTCATGTTTTCTCTGTTTTTCCCTCTCTTCACTTTCCTTTTGTTGTTTTTCCATTTCTCGGCAGTAGGCTGCCTCCTCTTCTGCTTGTTTTATTTTGTGGGCCAGCTCTTCTTCTTGTAGTTTCCTTCTGTGGGCTGCCTCTTCTTCTTCTTCTTGTTTTCGTTCTTTTCTTTCAGCTCCACCTCTTTTTCTCTTTTTTCCAGTTGTCGCCTGTGTTCTGCTTCTTTGATTTGTTCTTCTGCCTCCCTTTTTTCCTTGGAAGTCATGGTTCCTGTTTTCTTGTGTTGGGGTGCCCTCCGGTGTTTATTGTCTGAACTGCTGGCTCTGTTGCCTCCTGGGGTCTGCCTAGCAACAGTGCCTTTTTTTTCCCGCTAGCTAATCTTTTAAATGTAAAGTAAACCAGAAAAACCACTTTATTTGCATGTGTATTGTGCTGGGTACTTGACTCACAATGGGAGTGCTATAGTATAACAAAAGACCCTTAATAGTTCTTTAATGGTTCCTTGCTTAATATGCAAGCTACTGCCAGGAGAGAACAGAAAATAAAATTTCTCTCTGGTTCCTTTTAAAACCAAACCCTCTCTGCTTAAAAGCCCTTAGCAGAGAAAAGAAAAATATAATATTCCTACTGGCTTCTGGATTCTATCTATCCCACAACACTGCACACCATGTCATAACATTTTTTTCCCAGATCTGGACCTTAGCGTCCAAAATATGGGTGTTAGCATGAAAACCTCCAAGCTTAGTTACCAGCTTGGACCTGGTAAAGCTGCCACCAGCCAGAAATTATACAGTGCCTAGCTCACTGTGGTCTCCCCAACACCTTCCCTGGGGGACCCCCAGACTCAGATGCCTTGAGTCTTACAACAAAGGGAAATAACTCCCTCCCCTTGTTTCCTTGGTACTTCCTCCCAGGCTCCCCTCCCTGGACGACCCTAGGAGATTCCCTGCTTCCAGTCCTGGAAACACAAGTACCGAGAGATCTAATCTCTCCCCCTCACCCAGAGGGTATGAAAAGTCAGGCTTAGTAAATCTAACACAAAGAGATTTTCCCCTTGACTTCTTCCTCCCACCAATTCCCTGGTGAGCTGCAGACTCAATTCCCTGGAGTCCCCACTAAAGAAAACTCCAACAGGTCTTAAAAGAAAGCTTTATAAAAAGAAAGAAAAATACATTAAAAATAGTCTCTGTATAAGGTGGAAATATACAGGGTCAATTGCTTAAGAAAAAAAGTGAATAAACAGCCTTATTCCAAAAAAATACAATTTAACACATTCCAGCAACTACACACATGTAAATACAAAAAAAAACAATATAAACCTATTGTCTTACTATCCTTGTACTTACAACTTGGAAACAGAAGATTAGAAAGCCAGGAGATAGAAAAATCACTCTCAGAGCCGAGAGGGTCAGACCCAAGACAAAGAACAAAGAACTCACACCCAAAACTTCCCTCCACCCAGATTTGAAAAAGTCTTGTTTCCTGATTGGTCCTCTGGTCAGGTGTTTGGTTCCCTGTGTTAACCCTTTACAGGTAAAAGAACATTAACCCTTAGCTATCTGTTTATGACAGTTGCCTTCCACAGTCACATCACCCTTCTTTCTGCCCAACCCACTCAGAGATGTGCAGGCCTGTTATTACTGCACTTGGCAAATGCATTGGAGGTAGTCTTGTAATGAACACTGCATGTGGAGTAAGCCACACAGAGCCTTCGGGGACTTCACTAGCCGCATGGCACAGGTTGGGGTGGAAGGCCAGAGCAGCTTGAAGGGTAACAGGGAAAGGAGGAGGTCACAGGGTTGTCATTACAGAGAGACGGTGGGAGGGAAAATGCAGAATTTGGCAAGCTAGAAGAGGGGGAAGGGAGGGTTTCAGCAATTAGGAAATAGGTTTCCTATAGCTAATCTCTCAACATGCTGCAAGAGCCGAGCAGAGCATCAAGTGGAGTTGGAGCTGGTATGTGCTGGGAGTGGGAGCTGACAAAGAGCCCAGCACGTGCATGGCCAAGTGTGCAGCCCTACACAGGCCATGAAGTAGGGCATCCTCACCTCATGAGCACCCCGTCCTCTCTAGTGACAGCATTGCAGAGGGTCCTGGTCTCTAGCATTCCCCCTTCTGGGCTCTCCCTGAGGCTGCAATGGCCAGTCTCAGGCCACACCTTCTCCTGACTCCCTCTCTGGGGTTCTGCAGGTTGATCATCCAGCCAAACCAGATAGAGTCTAAACCCCCTCCACAGGAGCACAAACAAAATATCAATAGAAGTCCAAACAAATCTTCACGCTAATAATCCTTCTGCCCCCTCAGGCTTCAGTGTAGTTCCCTTATTTTCCTTTACCTCACAGGTTCCCTTGTAGGAACCTAACCTGCTCCTATAGCCTACGGTTCTTCTACCATTGTTTTCTGCCTATTAAACCCTATCCCAGAGTACCTCTCCACCAGCATCTGCCACCTCAGCAGTCTCTCCCGAACTGAACACCGTCTCTTGCTTTGCAGCTGATGGGCAGGAGTAGCGTCAGGGTTTCTGGTGCCCTAGGCAGAATTCGGGGGGCAGCATTTTGTGCACTCCTCATGGAGCGCTTGGGAGCTTCCGGTTCCGCTCCCATCAAGCCACCGAAGAAGGACCCTCCGCCGAAATGCCGCAGGCGACAGCGGCAGTCATAGAGCTGCTCAATTGCCTGCTGCTGTTTTCCACAGCATGTTGGCAGAAGGTCCTTCTTCGGCGGCGCAACGGGAGTGGAACCGTAAGCTCCCGTGCGCCCCATGGGGAGCACACAAAATGCCGCCCCCCAAATCCTGGTGCCCTAGGCGACCGCCTGGGGTCACCTAATGGAAGCGCCGGCCCTGCTGATGGGGGTTAAACCCCATCAAAGGGAGCGACCAATTTCTCTTCTGCATGAAGGAATCTAACTCTCAGGCTGGCCCACAAGGCAGCTGTGGAGAAGTGTGTCTCAGCAGGAGGCTTGCTGTGGGGGGCAGTGGTGCAGTTTCCTGTGAGTTTCCAACCATAGCAGTTAGCGCACATGGCATCTCTGACTAGACAAGTGATGGTGAAGTAAGCGTGGACTTGGCTAAACAGGTTACCTGAGTGCTACTGCATACAGGGCTTTAGAAGAAAGACTGGGAGGCGATTTTCTCCTTTAGCTCAAGTGGGACGGGCTTGTGCTTTTTCAGCAGAAGCGCCCAGGTTCTACATTTGACAGCTGCGGCAGACCTCTGAATGGTCGCGGCATGCACCACAATGACAACTGCAAAGTCCCACAATGCTGCCGATTTGCTACACTGGAGTGCTTTGACAAGAGGGTCTCCACTAGTGGTTTTCAATTGCTATTGGTATAGTCTTTGCAGTATCTCAGCCAAGATGTTAGCTCTGTGCCAATTTGCCCAGGGCACCAGGTTGTGGGAGGAGCAGGGAAAGGGGCTACTTACCACTGTCAGCCAGTTTCTCAATGTTCTTTGTTTTCTTTGTGGGGGGCAAAAGTTCTTATGAAATACAGAGGCATCAGGGACGGCTGGAACAGGTATGTCTCGGAGTGAATGATGTGAGGGTGAAGCCCCTCTGTAAAGTAGACAGCTCCCCTTCCTTAGATTCCTCTTCAGCTGTACCAACCAGCCCACATATTCCTTCCCATTTCCTGTGGAGCTTTTCCTTAGGGGCAGGAAGTGCTCTTGTTTTCACACACATACTTCACTTTATATACTTAACTAACTGGCAGCAGATTAATGGGGATGGGGAGGGAGAGAGGAAAAATAAGTAGAAGCTGTAACTGTAAAGCCTTTTCCCCAAAGGAAAATCCATACAGTGGCGTAGCCAGGTTTTAAGTATAGGAGGAGCAAACATAAAAAAGGTGCCCTCCCTTGGCTCCTCCTCTGACCACGCCCCCTTGGCTCCTCCTCTGGCCACGCCCCCAACTCCTCCCGTTTCCCCCCCAGATTAACCCCAGGGTCGGCTCATGACTCTTGTGGGCTTCCCCAGGGGTGCGGATACTCCCCCCGTCCCCGGGAGAGTCTTTCCTGCTCAGGGCACTCTGCAGGTGTCCCCCACTGGGCTGTGCCGCCTGGCCCCACCTCTGGGGTCCCAACCCCCCACTCCAGGCTCCTGCACTGCACCAGGGCCCCCTGTCCAGACAGCGTGGCCTGCGCCCCTGCATTGCGGGCTCAGCCCCAGGGAGCCCCTTGCCCGGACCCCTCAGTGCAAGGCACCGGACCCCCGCTGCTCACCTTCTGTCCTGCGCTGCCGCCGCCTGTCCCCGGCGCTCGGTGCGCTCCACGCAGGGCTCGCCAGCTAGGCGGCCTTAAAGGCTCAGGGGCCCTTTCGCCTCTCCTCGCCACATTAGCAAGAGTCGGGGAGCGCTTGGCTGCCAAGCACTGAGCCGCCACCGCAGAAGGTGGCTGCGGCGATGTTGGGGCCGCGCTGAGCATGGGGCGCGATGGCTGAGGAGCCAGCCCCCTCGCTCCTCTGCCCGTGCCTACCAGCCCTTCCCAGTTGGCTCCTCCGGCTGTGCTGCCGCCAGCGCCAGCCTGGCAGGCACCGCTTTTTGAAAATGTGCTGAGGGGAAGCAGCTGCTTCTCCTGAACTCCGCTAGCTATGCTACTGCCCCCATTGCCTAAGCACACATGTAAAAATGTAGCGTCAAACTGTAATGTGACCAGGTAGAGACATGTGAGGTAACAAATAAACAATGCCAGCGTTTGCTTCTGTATCTTCTCCTTCACAGAGTCACCATCTTAAAATTCTGCTTCCAGAACTAACAAAGGGTCCACGAGAATACACATGGGCACAAACTACAAAACTTTGGTCTTCAGGCTGACTGCCCTGAAATTCATAGGGCTTTTGGATAAGGGGTTTTGATAGCTCCATTGTCGGAATAAAGGCCAGTGGCAAAATTTGGACCCAAGTCTGGATTTAGATTCCAGTTGTCTGCCCCAAAATGTGGGATGTTTCTTCAAACCCAACTCTACTTGACAGGATGGAGCAGGGAGTTGGGTTACCGCATTTGAGGTGACCGGTTCTTCTGAGATCACTTACACACAAGCAGTGATACAAGGGGTATGTTTTGGAGGGATTGTCGGTGGCAGAGGGTTGTGTGTTTAACATGTTTATTTTTGAAAAGAAGAGGAATAATATATAAAGTAGGGATTCTGACTGAAATGCTACTAAGAAGAAATACAGGATGCATGAAGAGATGCATAAGAAAGAGCTCATTGAAATGATAAAGTGTGGGAGGGAGGGAAACAATGTCACAGTAGCAATGCCAAAGGCAACTGCCTAGGACAGACTGTGCTGCTGGACTCCTCAGATCACCATGGGGCCTGCTACCTCACAGCTGCCTCTGATGATAAATGGCAATTTTAAAGGTTTAAAAGAGTAAGAGAGAACATCCAAAACGGAGCCGCTGTTCAGCATGTGGCAGGTTTCATAGGTTCCATGGTGCAAGAGCCATAGGGCTGCAACAGTTTGGAAGGGACTGCCTTGTACATACAAATATTGATAAAGAGATAAGCCATTCAAAGGTGCAGGGAGAGAGAAAGTGTTACATGTTGCTAACCCATGCAGCTGGATAAACTACATCTAAGGTTCCAGATTGTCTGATGGTGTAAATTGGCTTGTCTCCATTGACTTCAATATCTGGCCCAATATATATTTGGGTCACAGACTTGTTAAGCCCACTGTTTTCTAATCACACTAACACTAGTGATGAATGTAGGTAAGATACAGTGTGTAAGTTTATGGACAGACATGTGGGTTTGCATATATCCCTGCAGATCCTTGCCTTGTCTCATCTCTCACTGCTTCATTTTTGCAGATCCTCCTGACAAGCCAGGGAACCGTCCAGAGACCCAGCCGTCTTGTGTTCACAGATGTCGCTAACACTATCAATGCATGAACGACACCTGCCCCTGCTCTGGATCACTCTGAGATCAGGGAGAACGGAGCCAACCAGTTACATACCACAAGCATGGATGAGGATACTAAGCCTACTGAGCACCTCATCAGTTTGTGCTGCGACTGGGGAGCAGTTCTGGGCATTTACACCCTTCAGGCAGCAAATGCTTGGTGGTGATTGGCTGCAGCAACTTTTGGTACGTCCATCGCTACCAAAGGGTTCTGAGCTACCATGCCCAGATTTCAGGAGCGATCCTGGTTAGTGCCATCTTACCAAGCTGTGCAGGGATGAAGATAAACTGTCTTGAAGCTAAATCGGTCAGAACGCAGGACCCTACCGAGTCATGGGATCGTGGTGGAGGTGGGAGCACTTGTTTTGAAGGGCTTTCCCAATGATTTTTTACCATAACATCTCACGATTGGAGTCCTGCAGTGTAATCTAATGGTTTCCACAGAGCTTAGGCAGGTGCCTGGAGGTGACTTAAACCCCCTTGAGCTGGGAGGCCGGGCAGCTGTGCCTGCCTCCTTAGCAGTGCCCATGAGCACATGATGTTAGATGAGCTTGCCCCGGGGATGTCTTGCCTCTTGTGCTGCCTAGATTGTTCAGAAACACACTCACAGGGTAGCACTCAGGGTTTCTGCAGCATGGGTGTTTCACTAGTTTTAAAGGTGAACCAAAGAGCTTTGGAGAAACAAATTGATTAAATAAATTTAAAGCGAGGAAATGGTTTAATGTCCCAGATCAGTGATGTAATAGGAATGTAGGGACAAGCCACTCAGCTCCTAGAAGCTGGACCCTCTCATCTCCCTCTGGCTTAGCTAGGAGTGGCAGTGATTGGTGACCAGATACCACAGAATTAATATAATAAAAATAAATGGGCTCGGATATACTCCCATCCACTCCTGTGCTTCGGCCAAGGAAGATGGTTTTTACAGAGTAAAGTTTTATGAGGGAAGAACACTTAGAGTGAGTGAAAATATATCAGAGGGGTAACTGTGTTAGTCTGGATCTGTAAAAGCAGCAAAGAGTCCTGTGGCACCTTATAGACTAACAGATGTATTGAAGCATGAGCTTTCATGGCTGAATACCCACTTCGTTGGATGCATGAGGATGCATCTGACTAAGTGGGTATTCACCCACGAAAGCTCATGCTCCAATACGTCTGTTAGGCTATAAGGTGCCACAACGAAAATACAGGATAAATAAATTTGAGTCAAAAGTCTGATCCTTACTTATTTACCTGCCAGAACCTGCATTCAGGTCTTTGCTTCTTCTACAGAAATAGGTGACCCCATCTAAAGCAGCATACAGAGTATAAGAAAATGCTCTGCTTTATGTCCCAGTCACATCAGCCAACAATGCAGATGAAATGCCAAATCTTGAACTCAGGTCTTGGTAGGTAAAAACAAATCCTTTCAGTTCGCCTTTATCACTAATGCACTTCTCTCTCAGCTGTATTGTTAACTGATACAGTGAGTGATGAGTGCTGAAGAGGAAGCCCCTGGGCAAGAGTCGTCTTATGGGGCCTGTTAGGCCCCCACTGCCACTGGCCACCTTGATACGCTACAGTATGGAGCTGGCACTGTAATGAGCAGAGCTTTCTGGCAGTCACCAAGAACAAGTGCAATATGGCCAGGCACTGCAGGGAGAACATCAAAAGCAAGTAGCAGGCCCTAAGCAATGATAGTAGAAAAGTATAAAAACAGGCTGTCTGTAAGTTTCCCTTCACCCATGTTCCCCAACACAGCCAGATCACAAGACAACTACCTTATCTTTCCTGCTCCATTCTCCAATCCTGAAACTGAAACAGGAAACAGGCGGAACCTAGCAAATCAGAGAGCCCCTGCCTGTCCATGATAGTCTAATCTCAGTGACTCCCTCCACTCCCTGGGCAAAAGTCCTGATTGATATATTCATGCCAAAGGTAGATTGTAATACTAGACGATGGGTCTGTACCTATGAATTGATATAGATATATTCAAGAGATCCAGCTATTCCACCAATAAGTTTGAGACCTGATGTGTACAGCACATGCATTTGTCCATCACAGTTGATGCACTGATTTATCTATTGGTTTTCCTTTAGCACATGCATTTGTCAAGCAGAACTGTCTTCTGCCCAGGAGCTCCAGTGCAGAGAGGGCCCAACTACATAACTCTCAAAGTAAAGAGTTCTCTTTAAATTGACAGCCAAAATCTGAATGCATACCTATATTTAGAAAGTGGGCATTATTCAAAGAGGCAGGTGACTGGCTGGCATAATGTCCAGCAGTTTCAGCATTCAGTAGAACTGCACAAGTCAGGACTGGCTGGCCAGTGTACTCTCCCTCAAATCATTTTCCTACAAATTTCCCCCTTTCGTATGTACAAATACCTTTCCTGTTTATGGGCCCGATCCTGCAACCCCTTCTCATACAACTTGTCCTTACCCACCACAGTATTCACTGACACTACTCACTTGCATAAGATTTTGCAGGACTGAGCCTTTTGGGGATTTTATTTTTTTTTAACTTCCCCTACCAGGTAAAGCTTGAGAATTCTTGGAACCTGTTTGATTCTGGCGTCTGTAGCTGCCCTGGGGAAAATGGCCCTTAGTGCATAGCCGGAAGACAACTGGAAACTACAAAAAGGCATCCCAGCACCTCAGCTACAGGCTGTCATTAGTGTTCCCACTCCAAAAGGATTGCTCACAACAGGGTGAGGTGTATGGAAATAAGCTTGATCCTCAGCTGGTGTAATACAGCCTAGCTCTACTTTGAAGTTTTGAGTTTGAGCCCTGGAGGCTTCAATGCAGCTACACTGATTTTACCCCAGGTGAGAATCTGAACCAAAACACATCACACACTTTACTCTGCCTTGGGAGAACCAGCATCTCTTTCCACTTGCCCAGAGATGGCTACCAGCAACTGAGTTGTCAAATTTCTCCCCTGTAGATTTCAGCTGTTGCTGTAAGGCCCACTGGGGCTTGGCAGGCCTTAGAGCTTCTGAACGATTTTAAAACTAAACATCTTTTTTTTCTTTTTAGGGAACATTTTTCAACACTCCTTATCACTGAAGTGAAATTTTTTTAAATTCTTTGATTCAATACACAAAACTGTAACAAGGAGTATTTCCTAAAAGCAACAATATGCTTTGCAAAACACTGTGAACCCCTTCCTTGCACATCTCAGGCAGTCGCTGAGTGATACACTTGCTGTGTATCTGGAACCAAACCCATACCTTGTCATGTAGTGGGGTAAGACCTATATTATATAATGAATGGACAGAATTCCTCTCTGATTCAAACAGTTCTCTTATATAAGGGGGCTGTGTCCTGTGTTGGGGGCCCTTAAATCAATGTAATACAGATAACAAGATTAAAAGAATATTACCACTATTGGCTGGGCTTTAGCATTCTTTTAGTGTAATAGCACCTCCTTGGGTACTGGACGTATATGTATAATTTAGTACATGTGTGAAGGTGTAATTTAATTCAAGTTTTAAGCATTCAGATGTAATTAAAGTATTTACATGAAACCTGACATGATTTTTAGTCTTTTTTTCTTTCCTTTTCATTTTTCAAGAAAAATGGCTGTGCACATACACACAATGCATGCTGAATCAGCATGTTCCAAGCACTGTACTAGACACTGAATACTTGACCAGAAACACTCCCCCACCTGGGGAGAAAAAATATTAACAGGTTGGTATGGACAAAATTGAAAAGATTGAACTTGCAGAGTTTCTGCTGTATGCTTTTCTCTGGGGGAGAGCAAACAGTGGGGTGAGGTATCCCACATTGCAGATCACAAGGATGCATGATAAAGAAGTGTAGAAGCCAGGGCTTCTGTGGTTGGAGCTGTGTGTTCTGGCAGCCCAGCTTCTCGACAAGTCACATTCTCACTGACATCCCCACTCATCCCAATAATAAATCCCCCTGAGATTGCAAAAAAAAGTGAGGATGAATACGGTTTCAAGAAGCACTGAGAATCCCTTGCTGATATACACTAGTGTATCTATCAGGGTTGCAGAGACCATAGGAATTGTAGAAAATTGATAAGGGAAGCAAAAGGACACAATGCGAACTCGACAGCCAGTAGAGTTAAGGACAACAAGGAGGGTTTTTAAACTATATTAGTAACAAAATGAATCTTAATATATTTGTCTATTACTAGACGGAAATGATAGAATTATCAATAACAACATAGACAAGGCAGAAGTGTTTAATAAATATTTCTGTTCTGTATTTGGGGAAAAAACAGATTGTCACGTCATCTGATTATGACATACTTTCCATTCCTGTAGTATCTCATGGGGATATTAAACAGCAGCTACTAAAGTAAAATATTTTTAAAATCAGCAAGTCCAGCTAACTTTCATCCAAGAGTTTTAAAGAACAGTGGCTGAGGAGCTTGTTGGACTGCTAATGTTGATTTTCAATAAGTCTTCAAACACTGGCAAAGTTTCAGAAGACTGGAAGAAAGCAAATGTTTTGCTAATATTTGAAAAGGGTAAATAGGGTTGTCAAGGTTCCCTCTCCACTCTGAACTTCAGGGTACAGATGTGGGGACCTCCATGAAAGACTCCCTAAACTTATTTACCAGCTTAGGTTAACAGTAAGCTGCCACCACCAAGCATGTTTCAAATCTTAGGGGAGAGCCACTTGGAACTCTGCCTTTCCCCAAATATTTCCCAAGTCCCCAATGTCCCCTTTCCTGGGCAGATTTGAGACTATTTCCCCCCCCTCCTCCCCCCAAGTCCTTACATCCTTTTTTCTGGGTAGGCTTGAGAGTATACCAATTAGTCCTGGTGAACACAAATCCAAAACCTTTGGATCTTAAAACAATGAAAAATCAATCAGATTTTTAAAAGGAGAATTTTAATTAAAGAAAAAGGTAAAAATCCTCTCTCTAAAATCAGGATGGAAAATAATTTTACAGAGTAATCAGATTCAAAGAGCCCAGAGGAACCCCCTCTAGCCTTAGGTTCAAAGTTACAGCAAAACAGGGATAAACCTCCCTCTAGCAAAGGAACATTTACAAGTTGAGAAAACAAAGATAAAACTAACATGCCTTGCCTGGCTATTACTTACAAGTTTGAAATATGAGAGACTGGTTCAGAAAGATTTAGAGAACATGGACTGATGTCCAGTCCCTCTTAGTCCCAAGAGTGAACATCACCAAAACAAAGAGCACAAACAAAAGGTCCCCTTTCCCCTCTGTCCAAGATTTGAAAGTATCTTGTCCCCTTATTGGTCCTTTAGGTCAGGTGTTAGCCAAGTTACCTGATCTTCTTAACCCTTTACAAGTAAAAGGATTTTGGTGCCTCTGGTCAGGAGGGATTTTATTGAATTGTATACAGGAGGGTTGTTACCCTTCTCTTTATAGTTATGACAAGGGTAACCTGGGTAATTATAGACCTATCAATCTGACATCAGTCCCAGGCAAGACAATGGAGTAGCTGTCAGAGGACTCAATTAACTAAGAAATGAAGGTACTATAATTAATGCCAATAAACATGGGTTTACAGAAAGTAGAGCCTGTTTAAAACTGACATATTTTTGACAAGATTACAAGTTTGGTTGATAAAGGTAATAGTATTGATGTAATAAACTTCTGTAACATTTGGCTTGGGACAGCATGACGTTTTGATAACAAAAATCAAAATGATATAAAATTGACATGGTACACATTAAATAGATTAAAAGCTGGTTAACTGAGAGGTCTCAAAATGTAAATGTAAATTGGAATTATCCTTGAGTGGGTGTGTTTTGAAGGGGGTCCTGCAGGGATTGGTTGTTGGCACTACACTATTTAACATTTTTACTTAACACGTTATGACTTGGAAGAAAACATAAACTAACTGGTAATGTTTGCAGATAACACAAACCTGGTTACATAATGAAGAGAACAGGTCACTGATGCATAGTCAGCTGATTTTCTTGGTAAGCATTGCGCAAGAAAACAATATGTGGTTTAATGTGGCTGAATATAAATGTATACATCTAGGACAGTGATTCTCAAACTGTGGATCAGGATCTTGTTTTAATGGGGTCGCCAGGGCTGGCACTAGACTTGCTGGGGCTGGGGCTGAAGTCTGAGCCCCACTGCCCAGGGCCAAAACCCAAGCCCAACAGCTTCAGCTTCAGCCCTGGGTGGTGGGGCTCAGGTTACAGGCCCCCTGCCTGAGGCTGAAGCCTTTGGGCTTTGACTTTGGCCTTAGATTTCCTGCCTGGGGCAGCAGGGCTCAGGCTTTAGCTTGGCCCCCTAACCCTGGGCAGGCTCAGGCTTCAGCCTCCACTCCTGGGATTGTGGAGTAATTTTTGTTGTCAGAAGGGGGTCACAGTGCAATGCAGTCTGAGAACCCCTGATCTAGATACAATAAATGTAGGCCATACTTACAGGATGATGGACCCTATCCTGGCATGCAGTGACTCTGAAAAAGATTTGGGGATTGTGGTGGAGAATCACTGAATATGTTCTCCCAGTGCAATGCTATGATTAAAAGGACTAATGCAATCATTGGGTGCATAAACAGGTGTGTCACAGGGTCCACTCACTGCTGGTGGCACCTCCTCCTGGCCGTCCTGGGAATTAGCTCTGGCCAGGCATTGTGCCCTCCTCCCATGGTGTCTCTCCCAGTGTTCTCTCGCCATCTGCCCCTCAGAGAGCTCCCTTTTTGTGACTTGGCCCTGCGGCCAGGTCACCACATGTATTTCCCCTTGCAGGTGTGGGGAGTAACAAAGTCTTCCCAGAACAAATTGTTCCAGTGTGACGTTCCCCTCTGGCGTTATCCAGACCGGTGATCTGCTAGGTCACTCCAATCCTTGACTCTGGGAGCAAGACTTACCCTGCTCTGCTGTGAGAACAGCAGCACATATACTAAAATTGGAGCTACACAGAGAAGATTAGCATAGCCCTTGTGCAAGAATGACACACAAATTTGGGATGCGTTCCATATTTTTTTGGAGGGAGGGATAGTACAGGTTTGAGCATAGGCCTGCTAAACTCAGGGTTGTGAGTTCAATCCTCGAGGGGACCATTTAGGGATCTGGGGCAAAATTCTGTCTGGGGTTTGGTCCTGCTTTGAGGAGGGGGTTGGACTGGATGACCTCCTGAGGTCCCTTCCAACTCTGATATTCTATGATTCTATGAACACCCACTCCTGGACTGTCCACACACAGCCTCTAGGAGCATGTAAGCTGCTCCCAGCTACTTGCAACCAAATGATGCTAGCCAATATCTCCAGTCCCAGAAACAACCCTAGGAACCTCCATCTTGCAGTGTCCAGTTATGCCCCCTGGGCACTGCAAGCTTATATAAGTTTATCAATTAACAAAGAAATTAATATATACCAGGCTTGTTATCCTAAGGGGAGCCTCTGACATGCTTCAAACCAAACACACTGCTTCAGGTAAACAAATTAACTATAAACTCATAGACTCTAGGACTGGAAGGGACCTCGAGAGGTCATCGAGTCCAGTCCCCTGCCCTCATGGCAGGACCAAATACTGTCTAGACCATCCCTAATAGACATTTATCTAACCTACTCTTAAATAGCTCCAGAGATGGAGATTCCACAACTTCCCTAGGCAATCTATTCCAGTGTTTAACTACCCTGACAGTTAGGAACTTTTTCCTAATGTCCAACCTAAATCTCCCTTGCTGCAGTTTAAGCCCATTGCTTCTTGTTCTAAAATTGGAGGCTAAGGTGAACAAGTTTTCTCCCTTCTCCTGATGACACCCTTTTAGATACCTGAAAACTGCTATCATGTCCCCTCTCAGTCTTCTCTTTTCCAAACTAAACAAACCCAATTCCTTCAGCCTTCCTTCATAGGTCATGTTCTCAAGACCTTTAATCATTCTTGTTGCTCTTCTCTGGACCCTCTCCAATTTCTCCACATCTTTCTTGAAATGCGGTGCCCAGAACTGGACACAATACTCCAGTTGAGGCCTAATCAGCGCAGAGTAAAGCAGAAAAATGACTTCTCGTGTCTTGTTTACAACACACCTGTTAATGCATCCCAGAATCACGTTTGCTTTTTTTGCAACAGTATCACACTGTTGACTCATATTAAGCTTGTGGTCCACTATGACCCCTAGATCTCTTTCTGCCATACTCCTTCCTAGACAGTCTCTTCCCATTCTGTATGTGTGAAACTGATTGTTCCTTCATAAGTGGAGCACTTTGCATTTATCTTTATTGAACTTCATCCTGTTTACCTCAGACCATTTCTCCAATTTGTCCAGATCATTTTGAATTTTGACCCTGTCCTCCAAAGCAGTTGCAACCCCTCCCAGTTTGGTATCGTCCACAAACTTAATAAGCGTACTTTCTATGCCAACATCTAAATCGTTGATGAAGATATTGAACAGAGCCGGTCCCAAAACAGACCCCTGCGGAACCCCACTTGTTATACCTTTCCAGCAGGATTGGGAGCCATTAATAACTACTCTTTGAGTACAGTTATCCAGCCAGTTATGCACCCACCTTATAGTAGCCCCATCTAAATTGTACTTTCCTAGTTTATCTATAAGAATATCATGCGAGACCGTATCAAATGCCTTACTAAAGTCTAGGTATATCACATCCACGGCTTCTCCCTTATCCACAAGGCTCGTTATCCTATCAAAGAATGTTATCAGATTAGTTTGACACGATTTGTTAAGATATATTATAAGTCAAAGCACAACAAGTCAGACTTTATTAAATGAAATAAAACCAAAACACATTCCACACTGATCTTAACACTTTCAGTGCCCTTACAAACTTAGATTCTTTTCACCACCGGTTGCTCTTCAGCCAGGCTCTCCCCTTTGATCAGCACTTCAGTTGCTTGTTGTGGTTTCTGTAGATATAGGTGGAAGAGAGAAAGAGAGAGCGTGTCAAATGTCTCCCTCTTTTATCATGTCCTTTCTTCCCTCTTGGCTTTGCCCCCTGTCATGTGAGCATTACTGAGGCCATAGCTACACTGGAGAGTTGCAGTGCTGTAAACCCACCACCAGTGCTGCAACTTACTCATCGTCCACACTTGCAAGGCACATACAGTGCTGCATCTCCCTGACTCCAGCACTGGCTGTACTCCTGCTCTGCTTGGGGTATAAGGATTGCAGTGCTGGTGATGCAGCACTGCTCCGCAAGTGTGGCCACCAAAAGTGCTGTAATTGGCCTCCGAGGTATTCGGAGGTATCCCATAATGCCTGTTCAGTCACTCTGCTCATTAGTTCGCACTCTACTGCCCTGGCCTCAGGTGACCCGCCCTTAAATGCCCCGGGAATTTTAAAAATCCCCTCCCTGTTTGCTCAGCCAGGTGTGGAGTGCAATCAATCAGTGAATCTTTCCAGGTGACCATGCCTCCGCGCGTCAAACGAGCCCCAGCATGGAGCAATGGCGAGTTGCTGGACCTCATCAGTGTTTGGAGGGAGGAAGCTGTGCAGTCACAGCTGCACTCCAACCATAGGAATTACGATACCTATGAGCAGATCTCAAAGGCCATGCTGGAAAGGGGCCATGACCGGGATGCGGTGCAGTGCAGGGTTAAAGTAAAGGAGCTGCGGAGTGCCTATTGCAAAGCCTGCGAGGGAAACCGCCACTCAGGTGCTGCTCCCCACAACCTGCTGTTTTTACAAGGAGCTGGACGCAATACTTGGGGGTGACCCCACTGCGAATCCGACGACCACGATGGACACTTCAGAGTGGGTGGCGGGGAGGGTGGGTTAGAGGAGGGGGAAGGGGAAGAGGAGCGGGGGGGAGGAAACCGAGAATGAGTGTACTGGGGTGGGGGGAGACACCCCGGAGTCCCAGGAGGCCTGCAGCCAGGAGCTCTTCTCAAGCCAGGAGGAAGCTAGCCAGTTGCAGCAGCTGGAACTTGTTGGTGAAGAAGAAGCAGAGGAGCGGGTTCCCGGTAAGCACCTTTTAGTTTCAGGATGGAAATGTTTCGGGAGAGGAGGTGGGATTATGGCTGCATGCATGCATGCATGCCTAGATGTGGAATAGCCCATTGATGTGGTCTATCACGTCGCGGTAATCGGCCTTGGTAATCTCTTCAAAAGTTTCTGCCAGAGCGTGGGCAATGTGCTTGCGCAAGTTTATAGGGAGAGCCACTGTGGTCCTTATCCCAGTCAGGCTAACATGTCCGCACCATTGTGCCGTGAGGGGTGGGGGGACCATTGCTGCACACAGGCAAGCTGCATAGGGGCCAGGGCGGAATCCACATTGCTGTAGAAGATCCTCCCTTGCTTCCCAAGTGACCCGCAGCAGTGAGATATCTTTCAGGATTAACTCCTGTGGAAAATGTTGGGAGAGTGTTCAGTGTAGGTGCCCCCTGCAGCATTTTGCTTTCCCCAACGCACAGAAACCCCTGCACATTCCTGAAGCAATCATTCCCCCTTACTCGCAATTTCCTGCCTCCTGTGGGTTAAGTGTGTTCTGTTTGGTATGGGAAAAGTATGCTAAAGTGAAGACTGTAAACTCCTTCACTGTGTGGGAATAACTGTCTGGGTGAGATTATAAACAATGCAACCTGTGTCCTGTTTTAACTGTTGCCATTTTTGTCTTTCGAACAGTGTCCTTGACTACTGGACTGCCCGTATCATCCACTGGGCAGAGGCTACAAAACCTCTGGAAGAACCGCGAAAAAGCAAAGAAGACATGCTTAAAGCAGTTATGGATCACTCTGCCAGAGAGAGTAAAAAACTGCAAGACTGGAGACAAAGGGAAAGAAGGCTCCGCCAGAGAAATGCAGCGGCTAAGAAGAAAAGCACAAATCAGCTAAGCATTCTGGCACGCCAAACGGACTGTATCCAGTCACTCGTAGGCATGCAGGCAGAGCACTACTCTGCCAGCCTTCCCCCCCCTCCCAAAACTCTTTCCCTTGTGCCCCAATGTCAGCTCCAAACCTCCTTCCCCAGCATCCAGGTTCTTACCACCACCAGCTGCCCCCAACACCTATACGTTCATCAACCAGCCCTGAGAACTATGACCCTTACCCTCTGCACTCAACCCCCATCACAATGCAGTATTTTCATCCTGAAGTGCAGCAGTCATTGCACAGCACTCCAGACAGGACATATTCAAACCTGTGACTGTACAGTTCACCACTCAACCGCCCTGCCCTTTTAGGTTCCCAAAATGTTGTATGTCTGTCAAGAAAGTTATTTTCTTTTCCATAAATGAATTCTTGTCTTTGAAAACAGTCTTTATTATTGCAGAAAGTGAAAAATACCATAGCCCAGGAAAGAAACATGCACTGCAAATCATTTTAGGAAAAACAGATTCCTACTAACATTGTAACCACTGCACTTCACTCCCGTGCAAGGCACCAAATATTACTGTTGGTTTTCAGCCTCAAATTCCTCCCTCAAGGCATCCCTAATCCTTGTAGCCCTGTGCTGGGCCTCTCTAGTAGCCCTGCTCTCTGGCTGTGCAAATCCAGCCTCCAGGCGCTAAACCTCGGAGGTCCATTCCTGACTGAATATTTCATCCTTCCCTTCACAAATATTATGGAGGGTACAGCACGCGAATATAACCGCAGGGATGCTGCTTTCCCCCAAGTCTAGCTTCCCATAAAGAGAGCGCCAGGGCCCTTTTAAACGGCCAAAAGCACACTATACAGTCAGTCTGCACCGGCTCAGCCTGTAGTTGAACCGGTCCTCGCTCCTGTCAAGCTTCCCTGTATACGGTTTCATGAGCCAAGGCATTAACGGGTAAGCGGGTTCTCCAAGGATCAAAATGGGCATTTCAACGTCCCCTACTGTGATCTTCCGGTCTGGGAAAAAAGTTCCGGCCTGCAGCTTCCTGAACAGGCCAGTGTTCCGAAAGATGCATGTATCATGCACCTTTCCAGGCCAGCCTGTGTTAATGTCAATGAAATGCCCACAGTGATCCACAAGCACCTGGAGAACCATAGAGAAATACCCCTTCCAATTAATGTACTCGGATGCCAGGTGGGGTGGTGCCAGAATAGGAATATGCATCCCATGTATCGCCTATTCACAGTTAGGGAAACCCATTTGTGCAAACCCATCCAGAATGTCCTGCACGTTCCCCAGAGTCACAGTTCTTCTTAGCAGGATGCTATTAATGGCCCTGCAAACTTGCATCAACACGATTCCAACGGTCGACTTTCCCACTCCAAACTGGTTCCCGACTGATCGATAGCTGTCTGGAGTTGCCAACTTCTAGATTGCAATAGTTACCCTCTTCTCCACCAGCAGGGCAGCTCTCAATCTCGTGTCCTTGCGCTGCAGGGTGGGAGTGAGCTCCTCACACAGTCCCATGAAAGTGACTTTTCTTATCCGAAAGTTCTGCAGCCATTGCTCGTCATCCCAGACTTCCATGACGATGTGATCCCACCACTCAGTACTTGTTTCCCGAGCCCAAAAGCGGCGTTCCATGGTGCTGAGCATGTCCGTGAATGCCACAAGCAATTTAGTGTCACACGCGTCAGGCAACTCGATATCATCTTCGGACACCTCACTGTCACTTTGTAGCTGAAGGAATAGCTCAACTGCCAAACATGATGTGCTGGCGACACTCATCAGCAAAGTCCTCAGCAGCTTGAGCTCCATTTCCCACAGAAATCATGCTGCACACAAACCATTGCGAGACTCACAATGGCGCCAAATGTGGATGGAAAAAGTGTGACTGCTGGGATGTGAAGCGATGCACCATGGGGTGTTAGGACAGGAAGCGGAATGACCCGCACCCTTCTGTCCCCTTCCCACAACCCACGGAGCCAAAATGGGACGAGGTGCTCTATGGGATAGCTGGTAGCTATCAGTGTGGCCACACTGCAGAGCTTTCCCTACATAGCTGTACGAAGACAGCTGTAACTCCCAGTGCTGTACAGCCGTAAGTGTAGCTATGGCCATTGAATCTCTCTTTTCGGGGCTGTAAATCTCTCTTAGGGTTTGGCTACACTTGGAGTTGTGCAGCGCTGGGAATTACAGCTGTCTTCGTACAGCTGTGTAGGGACAGCGCTGCAGTGTGGCCACACTGACAGCTACTAGCGCTGCAGTGTGGCCACATTTGAAGCATTTGCAGCACTGTTGGGAGTGGTGCATTGTGGGCAGCTATCCCACAGAGCACCTCATCCCATTTTGGCTCCATGGGTTGTGGGAAGGGGACGGAAGGGTGCCGGTCATTCCGCTTCCTGTCCCAAAGCCCCATGGTGCAACACTTCACATCCCATCAGTCACTGTTTTTCTGTCCATGTTTGGCGCCATCGTGAGTCTCCCAACGGTTTGTGTGCAGCGCGATTTCTGTGGGAAATGGAGCCCAAGCTGCTGAGGACTTTGCTGATGAGTGTCGCCAGCACATCACGTTTGGCAGTTGAGCTATTCCTTCAGCTACAAAGTGACAGTGAGGAGTCCGAAGATGATATTGAGTCGCCTGACACTTGTGACACTAAATTGCTTGTGGCATTCACGGACATGCTCAGCACCATGGAACGCCGCTTTTGGGCTCGGGAAACAAGCACCGAGTGGTGGGATCACATCGTCATGGAAGTCTGGGATGACGAGCAGTGGCTGCAGAACTTTCGGATAAGAAAAGCCACTTTCATGCGACTGTGTGAGGAGCTCGCCCCACCCTGTTGTGCAAGAACACGATATTGAGAGCTGCCCTGCCAGTGGAGAAGCGGGTGGCTATTGCAATCTGGAAGTTGGCAACTCCACACAGCTACCGATCGGTCGGGAACCAGTTTGGAGTGGGAAAGCTGACCATTGGAATCGTGTTGATGCAAGTTTGCAGGGCCATTAATCGCATCCTGCTAAGAAGAACTGTGACTCTCGGGAACGTGCAGGACATTCTGGATGGGTTTGCACAAATGGGTTTCCCTAACTGTGGATAGGCAATAGATGGGACGCATATTCCTATTCTGGCACCACCCCACCTGGCATCCGAGTACATTAATTGGAAGGGGTATTTCTCTATGGTTCTCCAGGTGCTTGTGGATCACCGTGGGCACTTCATTGACATTAACACAGGCTGGCCTGGAAAGGTGCATGATACATGCATCTTTCGGAACACTGGCCTGTTCAGGAAGCTGCAGGCCGGAACTTTTTTCCCAGACCGGAAGATCACAGTAGGGGACGTTGAAATGCCCATTTTGATCCTTGGAGACTCCACTTACCCGTTAATGCCTTGGCTCATGAAACCGTATACAGGGAAGCTTGACAGGAGCGAGGACCGGTTCAACTACAGGCTGAGCCGGTGCAGACTGACTGTATAGTGTGCTTTTGGCCGTTTAAAAGGGCCCTGGCGTTCTCTTTATGGGAAGCTAGACTTGGGGGAAAGCAGCATCCCTGCGGTTATATCCGCATGCTGTACTCTCCATAATATTTGTGAAGGGAAGGGTGAAACATTCAGTCAGGAATGGACCTCCGAGTTCAACGCCTGGAGGCCGAATTTGCACAGCCAGAGAGCAGGGCTACTAGAGAGGCCCAGCACAGGGCTACAAGGATTAGGGATGCCTTGAGGGAGGAATTTGAGGCTGAAAGCCAACAGTAATATTTGGTGCCTTGTACGGGAGTGAAGTGTAATGGTTACAATGACTTGTAGTGCCTGTTTTTTCCTTGGGGTATGGTATCTTTCACTTTCAGCAATAATAAAAACTGTTGTAAAAGCCAAGAAATCATTTATTGAAAAGAAAGTAAATAAAAGGGCAGGGGGGTAGGGTGGTGAACTGTACAGTCAGAGGTTTGAATATGTCTTGTCTGGAGTGCTGTGCAATGACTGCTGCACTTCAGGATGAAAATACTGCATGGTGATGGGGGTTGAGTGCAGAGGGTAAAGATTGTAGTTCTCAGGGCTGGTTGGTGAACATACAGGTGTTGGGGGCAGCTGGTGGTGGTAAGAACCTGGATGCTGGAGACGGGGGTTTGGAGCTGACATTGGGGCACAAGGGAGAGAGCTTTGTGAAGGGGGGGGGCAGCACGGTAGTGCTCTGCCTGCGTGGCTACGAGTGACTGGAAACAGTCCGTTTGGCGCGCCAGGAGGCTTATCAGCTGCTTTGTGCTTTTCGTCTTAGCCAATTCCTTTCTCCTGCTTTCTCTTTCCCTCCAGTGCTGCATTTTCTCTCTCCAGTCCTGCAGCTTCTTACTCTCTCTGGCAGACTGATTCATAACTGGTTTCACCATATCTTCTTTGCTTTTTCGTGGCTTTTTCCTCAGGTTTTGTAGCTTTTCAGCAGTCTGTGATAAGGCCAGTCCATTTCTAGCAGTAGTCAAGGACACTGATATTAGAAAAAAGACAAAAATTGAAACATTTAACAGAAAGGCAGCATTGTGTATCATCACAGTGAAGGAGTTCACAGTATCACTTCAGCATACTTTCCACATACCAAACACAGCACAGACAGCCCACAGCAGCGAAGACATGGTGAGTAAGGGTTAATGAGTGCAGGAGTTAATTAATCCTGGAAGCCATGTCGCTGCCGCGGCTCCCTGGGAAGGGGAACTGATTGGTTCAGGGCTGCCCTGGGGTTTCTGTGTGTTGGGGAAAGCAGAGAGCTGCGGGAGGACCTGCACTGAATGCTATCCCTACATTTTCCACAGGAGTTAATCCTGGAAGATATCTCACTGCTGCGGGTTACCTGGGAAGCAAGGGAGAGTCTTCTACAGCAATGTGGATTCCACCCTGGCCCCTATGCAGCTTGCCTGTGTGCAGCAATGGTCCCCCCACCCCTCGCGGCACAGTGGCGTGGACGCGTTAGCCTGACTGGGACAAGGACCACAGTGGTTCTCCCTATAAACTTGCGCAAGCGCATTACCCATGCTCTGGCAGAAACTTTTGAAGAGATTACCAAGGCCGATTACCGTGACGTGATAGACCACATCAATGGGCTATTCCATATCTAGCCATGCATGCATGCAGCCATAACCCCACCTCCTCTCCCGAAACATTTCCATCCTGAAACTAAAAGGTGCTTACCGGTGTAACCCTTCTGCCCCTCTGAGTTGGCAGCAACAAGGGCCGGGTTCAGTATCCAGGGGTTCCGTTTCAGTAACACAATGCATAACCGGCTCGAGCCCCCACCCAGTGACCTGGGACACTCACATACCACACCCCCCTGGGCACCTCTAGGAGGCAATACTTCCCCTCTCGCAAGCACGGAGTCTGAGTGTAGCAAAATCTTTTTAATAAAGGAAGGAATTAATGTGGCATCCCATTGGAGAAACACCACAAACAGGGTTATAACACAAACCATAAACAAAAACCCACCTCCAAGTACGTTTGGCACTGTCCTTTTTCCCCTTAGGGTTTTAAGTCCAATCACCCCAAAGTCCAACAACCCAAAAGTCTCTGGTCAATGCCACCCCAGAGTTCGAGAGTTTATCTGTAGAGGTCCCTCCCCCCAGCCTGGGTAGAAAGGGGCACCTTACGTGGTCCAGGGCCAACTGCCCTGCCTCTCCGTGGGTTCTGCTTCCGCCTTCTCCACGAACTGCTCCGCTTTACCAGCTGCTCCACGCTGCTCCTCCAGCCATCCTCAGAAACTGCTCCGCTCCACCAGCTGCTCTGCTCCATGAGCTGCTCCAGTTCTCTCTGCAAACTGCTCGGCTCCGCTCGCTCTATGGGACGCTCCACCCATCCCACAGCTACTCCGCTCTGCTGCCACCAGCTGTCCCGTGATCCGCTCCAGCTGTCCCCACAACTGCTCCACTCCACCAGCCGCTCTGTTCCACAGCATATCTTCAGGCTCTCCCACTAGTTAGCACAGTATTCAGTGCTCTCAGCTCAATAATCTCAGCTCTTTAGTGATCTCAGCTCTTAGTGGGGGAGCCCCAGTGCTAGTGCACCATTAGCCCAAAGTGAGTTGAGTTCAGCTCAGTAACCTGTATTTAGATTCTTGAGGGAATAAAAAAAAAAAATCAACTCTGACATTCCACAGTGGAGAGAAGGGGGGGTGGAACTGGTGCTTCTGGCTCCACAAGGAGCCCCCACCCCAATTCACTGGGTTTGGAACCCATGTCCCTTGTCTAGCAAGTACCACCCAACTGAGGGTGAGTCATTTGTCACCAAGCAGTCCCACAGCTTGGCAGTCTGGGATAGGGTAGGCGTGTCTATGCAAATACACTCTCTGACATTCTTTCCACCAGATGTCAGGGTAGAGTTTATCCTGACTCTGCTTACACCGGGAACCCGCTCCTCTGCTTCTTCTTCACCAAGTTCCAGCTGCTGCGACTGGCTAGCTTCCTCCTGGCTTGAGAAGAGCTCCTGGCTGCATGCCTCCTGGGACTGCGGGGTGTCTCCCCCACCCCAGTACCCTCATTCTCGGTTTCCTCCCCCCCCGCTCTGAAATGTCTATCGTGGTTGTCGGATTGGCAGTGGGGTCACCCCCAAGTATCACATCCAGCTCCTTGTAAAAACAGCAGGTTATGGGGGCAGCACCTGAGCAGCGGTTTCCCTCACAGGCTTTGCAATAGGCACTGCACCGCATCCCGGTCATGGCCCCTTTCCAGCATGGCCTTTGATATCTGCCCATAGGTATCGTAATTCCTACAGCTGGAGCTCAGCTGTGACTGCACAGCTTCCTCCCCCCCAAACACTGATGAGGTCCAGCAACTCACCATTGCTCCATGCTGGGGCTTGTTTGGAGCTTGGAGGCATGGTCACTGATTGCACTCCACACCTGGCTGAGCAAACAGGAAGGGGATATTTAAAATTCCTGGGGCATTTAAAGGGCGGGTCACCTGAGGCCAGGGCAGTAGAGTGCAAACTGATGAGCAGAGTGGCTGAGCAGGTATTCTGGGATACCTCCTAATAGCCTGGAGGCCAATTACAGTGCTTTTCGTGGCCACACTTGACAAGCAGTGCTGCATCACCAGCACTGCAATCGTTATACCCCAAGCAGACCAGCCCGTCCAGGGCTGCTGCCACTTCGTCAACCACAGATCCTGTAAAGAGATGTGTATGGGAACAGGATTGATTAGGATGAAGGATACTGTATGGGGGCAGAATTGATGGAGAAGTAGGACTGATTGTGGACACATGCTTTGTTGGGGAGTTTCATGGGGGTGAAGGACTGATCAGCAGGCTGTGGAATTAACTGGGGAGCCTGTGTGTGTATGTGAGCAGAATTAGTTGTACAAAGAGCTACAGAATTATTTGTATTGTGGGATGTGTGCCGTATGCAGTAAATTGTGGGAAGTATGCATTTGTTCAGGGGAAAGCAGAATTAATTGTTACTCTGATTAAACCAATTCCAGTTTATGCACCTTTAAGTTTACTGTCTTTTTATCAGAAGATGCTGATAAATAAGGATTTAGGGATCCAACCTGAGGCACCCAAGTTTGAAAATTTGGCTTCAGTGACTTGCATATTCATTCTTATGCTGCATTCCTTGGAGTTCATTAGCTATCATTTTTGTGTAGACCTGAGGGTTTGTGCCATGCAAACCAATTATTATTTTATAATCTTTGTTTAAGGTGAAGGAAGGAAAACTCAGATGTCCTGTGGTTTGCAAATGCCATGCACTGTCACTGGGTTTATCACTCACAGAGAAAGCACAAAGAACAAGAAAACTGAACCCAGAGGTACTGTGAGACTTACATCTTTATTAACAAAATTAAAAGCTAATCCCAAATTAACATTATCTTTATCCATGGGCCAAAACCAGAACCATTTATCTGATCCTACTAAACTTCAAAGCACAGATAAAATGGGATATAGATTTTTTATTCTCAATTTTTATTCTGCAAAATCATAACCTGGCTAATGAGATTTTACAAAATGAACCTGTCTTTCTTGTAGTTATTTTGGTTTGATTGCAACACTTCATATATTTGATCTGATTGCATTGCAAAGATTACAAATTCATAGGTTTAGATGCAGGGTTTTGGTTCAGGCCCATTGTTTTGCATAGACTGAAAAGTCAAGCATGGGGAATAAAAAGCATTCTATTTTTTTTCTAAGAACTAATAAAGCTATGGGGTGAAATCTGGCTCCATTAAAGGCAACAGCAATTGTGTTATTAACTTCAGCTGGGCCAGGTTTTCACCCCCAGTCTCTACATGAACATTGAAACAAAAAGTACAGGTAGGTTTTTCACAGCACTCAACTCTTAAAAGGAGCAGACACAGATTATCTCCCAAAAATATAGAATTCTGTTTGTATTTCTCAATATAGCCATGCTTTTATGGTGACTTTTTCAGTTGTGGTTGCTGAGTGAGACAGCAAGAGGTAGCAAAGATTGACCCGTTTTACAAAACAGAGAACACTGATGTGGCCCAAGGGGAGCTGCCTTCCCCACCTGAAACTAACCAGATTTCTCAGTCATTTGTGTTAGAACAAAAGCCAGTCTCCTTTCCTTGTCTTTGTGCATGCCCACTAACTGAGAAAGAGCTAGATAGTGTACTGAGAAATGCCTAAACATCAATCATGATACAATAATTAACCAGACCACATGTTGTACAAGTTCTTACCCCAAATCCATTTCAGGTGAAGAGAAAATCCCAGTCTGGTATTTTGCCTGTCACACTCACAGATGAAAAATATTAGCTAAATGAGCATTTAGAGTCTGGCAGACCGAGAACTCTACAGTCTGTTAATTCACTTGTAGTCAAGAACTTGAAATGGATTTCTGTGTCTATCCAGCACAGCCTTTGAATTGTGAGATGAACCACAACTGGATGGTTGTATCCACCTGATAAGAAGTCCAGCTCCAGTACCTGAACTCAGAAGAAAATGGAATGTACCAAAAATATGAACCTCGCCCATTATGCCACTGCAGCCAGGTTTGGGAATAGTTAAAAGTGGTAAGCAGTGGAGATATCTGAAAAAAATTAAGGAAAATGCAGCAGGAAACATGCTCACCCTTCCCCTTCCAAAGCCCCATCATTGCAGTAAGGGAGAGGGATGGTAGAAATCCCAAATGTTATTTTGTCCAGCTGGGGAAGATGGACTATTTCAGCAAGAATACTTACAAGAAAAGTATGGGTGAGTGAAATATTATTCCTTCCTTTCTCATCAGTTTACATCAGCATCATAGTCTGGGGCAGTTTTTGTGCCTGTGCTGATAAACTTTCATGGCAACTTTGCAAGGCTAAAATTTTCTCTCTGTAAATCTGGGAGTAGATTTATAGTTTAGGAAAGACATCACACTATTAGCCCTAGGAGCTGAATTCCTCTACTTATCTATAGAATAGGGATAGCATAAGTAGCAGTGCAATCTTTCCCAACCCTCACACCTCATTCTTGACTAGGGGATGACCACTGCATTGATAAAGTCATTCAGTATCTGTACCACTTCAGCCTTGCCTGCTCTCATAAGATAGTTAGAAGAGTGGAAATGTTCTGTGGTGTTCCACTAGGAACTCAGCTGAGTCCATCTAACTCATTTCAAACAGACTACCATAAAGCAGCCATTAAACAGAAACAACTATTGGAGCAAGAAGTCTATCTGCAGGGAGTCAACTGCAGGATCAGGGTCTTAGGCCCAGTTCCAAAGGTATTTAAATGCCAAACTTCCATTAAAATAAATGGAAGTTAGGGGTCTAAAATTCTTAGTCACTATTATGTTGGATTGGATTTGATCTCAGGCCCTAGAGGTGAAATACCCCACAGTCTGTTATCCATTCCTCCTAAAAGGCTACAGGGATTTTCCTATGTGAAATAATTACCTGCTAAAGGAACAGATCTTTGGTAAAAGATTAACATTTGAGCTCAATAAATCCAGCCATTTCACAGGTTTCTGCTGTTGCTTCCCTACATGTATTGCCAATTTTGTCCTATTAAATATTTTAACGAGTGTAAAAGCTGTCCAGTTTTATATCTTGTCCCATATAATTGAAAATATCTACTCCGCCTATTTTATGAGATAGGCATCTATTCCAAGTGATGGACAATACCAGTGGGTTTCCACTGGGTGGGACTGGATATTAAAAACACCCTGAACCCCAAGAATTAGATCAAATCTGGCACAGAAGCATGAGATCAACAGCCACTTGCAATAACCCCAAACTGATTAGCTATCATTATGTCCCAAGGAACTCCTGCAATTAGAGTGTATTAAGATATTTTCATATGCACAATTGCAACACCAGAGGATGCCACACATTTAGTTTCTAAACAGGCAGACACACCAGTGGGTGACTGAATTTACAAGGTAGTTTTGGAGTTGATAATACCAGTCATGAGGCTCAGTAAAGAAGCAACCCTTTTCTTGCAGACAAGCCTGTTAAGAATCCAGGGGTCTTTACTCTGTGTTTATCTAGTGCTCACTCAGGAAATATTCTCATTGACTTCACTGAGAGTTGTTCCTGGGTGTGGACTGATTGTGGGGATAATCAAATAATCCCTGGACTGACACTAGCTAGGATAAAGAATAAGGTTAATCAGCCCAAATGCCTCAGGGAGCAAGATTATCAACAGGGGAGGAAGACCTCCTCCCCCACCCAGCTGTCCAGCTTTTTCAAATCTTACACTTTCCTCCAAGGTCTCTAGACTGCTGAAGCAAGGATGACTGACTAGATGAAGCACTGGGCCATGACAGTACAGAAATTCCCATTGTTCTTTCTATTTGGGGAGAGTGGGAGAAAGGATTCTTCACTGCCCAAGAAAATGAGCAGCAACCTAATCCAGGAACTGGTCCCCAAGGACTTTCTCGCTGCTCTCCTGAAAATAGAAGTTTATTCCCCATTCCCCGATGATGTTACTAGATGAGCTCAAAAAGTGGCAGTGTGATTAGGTCACCTGCACTGTGTCTGCAGGTATTAAGTCAGCTTCCCTTCCCTGTAGGACTATGGCTATTCCTGACAGCACAAGTTACAAGTTGTAAAGGCTTTTAAAGAGTTTAATGTAACCCTAATTCCTTGCAAAGGTCTAATACAAACCAGGTGAGGGAATCCCCTTCACAAGAAGGCAGCTGGTTTTTCAATACAACAGGAGTAGCCATATGTGGCTCCTTGAATAGGCACTGACTTTCCAATGTGCCGAGAGGTGCTCTCTGCTCAACCCCTGGCTCTGCCAAAGGCCCTGCTCCGCTCCACTCCACCCCTTCCAGCCCCCACCCCTGAGCCTGCCATGCCCTTGCTCCTGCCCCCCACAGCTGATCAGGAGGGAGGGGGAGGTGCTGATTGGCAGGGCTGCCAGTGGGCAGGAGGTGCTGGGGGCAGGGAGCTGATGAGGGGCTGATGATGTATGACTGTGGCTCCTTGGCAATGTACATTGGTAAATTCTGGCGCCTTCTCAGGCTCAGGCTGGCCACCCCTGTAATATAGCTTTCTGGCTGTCATACCGGAGATTGCTGTCTGGGGGGAGCAGGAGGGTAGCAGGGGCTCTGACTTTGCCAAAGTTATGGTGGGGGGAGAATTTTAAGTGTGAAATTAAGATTGGTTGGTTGGTTTGTTTTCCTAATCCTTGTGGCTTCAGTATGACATCAGCAGGCAGGGTGCTACTGTGGTGCAGTGGGGGCGGTGCTCAGAGATCTCCTGAGGCCTGTAGTCCTGCCCGTCCTATGAGAATCTTTTCCAGGAGCGCCTAAAGGGAGATAGCATGAGAAAAAGGGGGTTAGAGCTCTGGAGTCCCACACACTTCCCTGTTACAGCGACAGCACTAGGTTAAAGAATTCCGAGCACCATGTGTGATAGGGGTGGACCCTGAGCATCATGCAGCCTTGAGGGGCTCCTTCCAGATCCCCAATGCACAAAGACCTGAACTACAGTAGTTAGGTGCACCTGGGCAGCAATGCTCAGGGGTAGTTTCAGTGGCCTGTGCCAGGCTTTCACTGCAGGGACAGCAGGAGAGATTGGAAGGACTGGGAGGGTGTAGCGGGAGTATGGAGTGGGAGTCGCACAGCTGTTTGAGGTTGCTGAGGAGGAGGGGAGGATGGAAAGGGGGAGTCAGAAAGTGAATGGAGGATTGTGAGGCAGTGGGTTGAGGGGAACTCATAAAGGGCTCGATTCCCAGCTCAGTGTAGTTAATGGCAGCACGCTTAGTGACTGCAGTGGGTAGCGGATCAGGCCCAGGGTCCACGTAAACCTTGCAGTGGTTACTTGAATGTGTGCTCAGAAAGGCCAGAGGTTATGAGATGGATGCAGGAGTCCTTGGGTGAAGTTTTCTGTCTGGTGTTATCTGGTCTAATCTCTTGCATGATTAGGGAGCTCCCCCGATCTGTATCTGGCTCCCGACTTCAGGAAAAGCTGGGATGACTGTTGGGCTTGGTCCTGGGAAAGGAGTAGCCCAGAAGTTTGCCAGTGGGCTGAACTCTCATAGCACCAGCCAGACTGAAGGGAGGAGGCGAATGGTGGGAGAAGGGCAAGGAGGAAACAAAATACAAATTTCCCTCCTGCTTGTGGCAGCACTGATTGCGGAGTTGGGGGTTTCTCTTGCTCCCCATGTTTCACTAGAAAGGATGATTTATTATTGAAATTAAAAAAAAAAAAAGAAAGTCAAGGCTTCCTCTGTGGTTTTGGGGAAGTAGGTGATGTCAGACTCATTAATCATGCATTGGCAGCAGCACTCTGTCATTAGGGGTGTGGCAGAAACACCCAGCCTGGGCAACTAGAGAAACTTCAGTGGTTGAGCTGCAGTTGGTGTCACCACAGGAAATAGGCAACTGAAAAGTAATGAAATCTACGCAAAGTAAAGTCTATGAACTGTTAGGAAACCCCCGAATCAGCACCCTGGGAATATCACAGAAAGAAGGGGTTCAGGCTGCACAGGGCCAGGAAACAAATTGCTGTTTCTGGAACAGTTCTCCCAACTCTTTGCCAGTGCCTCATCCACAGCACTTTTGCAGGAGCCCCTCTTCTCTGATTCTCCCCTTCCACTTCCCTCTCCCTCCTCCAAGCTCTCATTAAGGAGGCCAGCAAGGAGTCAGGTCAGACCACATCCATTTGGATATTTCCAGGTTTGTTTTTCTAATTTGTGTATTAATACAGTGATCATGACACAAGGGACCATCAGCCCCAGTTAGAGTTGTGCATAGGGCAGTTCCTAGAAGGTGCAAGCTTCCTGACACATTCCTATCACAGCATCTCAGTCCCATCCTGCAAAAGCCCAGTAAAGACAATAGACATATAGGTAATTGTAATCTTTTCTGTGACAAATCACAGAGCGCAGAGCTGCCCTAGAGCTGTCACACTGTGTGTGAAGAGTGCAAATCCTGTCAGCAGCACAGCATCCAGTTTTTAAGTTAGTTGTAGGTGTGTGGAACTGGCTCACATTCAGAAATTAACGGTTTGGAAGCAGCTATAGCTGCATCACACTCCTGAATGAATCTGGAATCTATAAAGTCTCCAGCAAGGCAGAGCTGGTAACTTTTCCAATCACCAGCTTAAAGGTTCCACATACAAGACTGCATCCTAAATTCATTTTCAGGCTATTGTTTGAATTAAAATTGTTATGAATTACTCCAGAGAGGAGGGGTATTAGATTCCATACTTTGTGTGCTTTTGTATTACCTTCCACACTTCACTCCAGGACCCAGCAGCTTTCCTGTCTCCAGTGCTACAAATCTCTGCACTTCCAGGAAGTGAAACACACACTAGAAGAAAGCATCCCCATTTCTGTAGCAGAAAGTACAGAATTTAACTAGCTGGCTGTGTTACAGTACCATGTGCTACATTGCCATCTCACACTCATTGCAGCATCTGCTTATCCTAACACATCTGTGCCTGCCTGTCTGTGTAACAGGAGGGAAATGTATTCCACATGCCACTGTCCTCAGTCCTGCTCAAGTTGAAAGGAAGAGGAAAGTACCCACCTAGGGTGCGGTTTTTGGTGATGCTAACAGCTCTATGAAAAGCAGAAATAAGACAGAGAATTGGGCAGGAAGTGAGGTCATCACTTATAAGCCTGTGGCTGCGCTGATGTCATCATGCAACTTGGTGGCAGGAAGTGATATGGGAGCAGGAGTCAAAGAGGAAACCAAATCAAACAACTGAGGTTAACAAACTTGGCATTCATCATGTGGCATCTCCAGGGACTTTCTAAGAAACCAAGATTGGGTTTGGCTCCCTGATGTCAGTTAGCTTGCTTTGCACGCCAGGTTAAATGCCACCAACGGTAAAGGGATGAGGGTGCAGCTGTGCTGACCGCATGTCAGTGTTAATGACAACTGCTACCTCTTGCTGGTTCCCTTTCCCTATCCACTCAAGGGAAAGCATTAAAGGACCAGTTTCCTGCAAACTTCATTCTGCACAAGTCTTTGTGAGAGACATGGGCTCAAGATGGAAAGGTCAAATCTGGATTCAAATTTTTCCAAGGGTCTGGTGTATTCAGAACCAGGGTTTTAGCTGTTTCCCATCTCTAGTTTTTTATGACAATGGTATTACTTTTACCTAGCACCATTCATCCTGGAGAATCTCAAAGCACTTTACAATCAGATATACACACCATATGCTGTTGTCATTTCATCCACCACTAAAACGTTAGCATCTCTGGTGAAATCCCAGCAACCTTTTAACAGCATACAATACTAACCTAGAGTTTAGGACTGGAAGATGAGAGGAATAGCGTATTGGAAGCAGCATGGAATTATCCAGAATGAAATTTATCCATGACAATAACAACTTCCACGCTCTCCTGAAAAGAGCAGACGAGCCTTCACTCCTATTTTTAAAGCCAGAAGGGACTTAATCTAGTCTGACTTCTTGCATAACACAGCCCAGAGAATTTTATCCAGTGATTCATGCATCAAGCCCATAATTTCTGGTTAATCTTAAGTACTTCCAAAGTGGCCAAAACCTCAGTCTCATAACTTGTTGGAAAACCAGAAGTACAATGCTTCCTCTTTCTGCCTGTAACAGCATCCTGGAATATTCAGTACTGATACAGAGGGAAGTATCATACTGGCTTGCTAACCCTACATGATGTAGTGTTCCTTGGAGGTCTCGCATTCAAGTACTGACACACCCAACACTGCTTAGTTTTTAAGATCCAGCAGAGTCCTAGCATTTGGTGTTATAGATGCTGGGATATATGCATGGTTTACTGTAAGGATGGCTGTATATTTTAACCCTATATAATTCTGTTTATCTAATCCCAAACCTCCTGTGGCAGGCGGTGACATAGAATTCAGGTCATTGCTGTCTTGGAGATATCCTTCCTGGGTTTCTTTCTCCTGGATCAGTAGCTGAGGCTGTAAAGAAAAAAAAAACACCAACAAACACAGAAATCATGTCAGAGAAGATAAAATACAAATCAATCCAACCAAGCAAATTAGTCGAACAAAAAAAAATCTTTAATTAGTGCCTTTTAAACGATTAGCTGTGCAGGAGTGAGGACAGGCCCATCTTCTCAGCCTGCACCCATGTTGGCTGTATGTGCGCATGTACTCAATTTGTACTGTGTGTGGTGTTTGGATGTGTTCCTGTGGTGTATGTGTATGTGATGTGTGAGAGTGTGGAAATAGTTGTTGAAGGCGTTCAGTTATTATGATATTTGTGAAGGAGGCAGCCCCGCAGGGCCGCCCAGGAGTGGAGGGGAGGGGAAGGGGCAATTTGCCCCAAGCCCCGGACCCCACAGGGGCCCCCATGAGAGTTTTTCAGAGCCCCTGGAGTGGGGTCCTTCACTAGCTCCAGAGGCCCCTGAAAACTGTCACTGGGCCCTGGCCCCCGGAGCTTCTTCCGCTCTGGTCTTCGCTGGCGGGGGGTCCTTCCTCTCCAGCGGAAGGGCCCCCCGCTGCCGAATTACCGCCGAAGCGGGGGCCCTCCACTGCCGAAGACCCTAAGCCCCCGGAATCCTCTGGGCGGCCCTGGCAATCTTGGCTTAATGGGGAACACTATCTCCTATGATGTAGGTGCACAAGACAGCAATCTGTCAATTTATCTAGGAAATCCCATAGCATGCCTGTGGAATATCAAAAATAGAAATCGATTGCAGTCTATGAAATGGGTAGCCATTCGGCTCTGCTCTCGTCTAATTTCTAGCCCATTTAACCCATTTGCAGATGGAAAATAAAGAGGCTCTTATGTGCACCAGTGTGCTTGATATACAGAAAGTTTGATACTCATATCAATTTGCCATAGGTTCTGAAACTATCAGGATAAACCCGTTGGTCTACTATCCTCAATGTGATATAAAAGCATCAAGGAGGAATAAAGGATGGCATCACAATGGGACACAAGCCACTTGTCAGATTTCACCATCGGTATACACAGATTCCAAGGCCAGAAGGGACCATTGTGATCATCTAGTCCAGGGGTGGGCAAACTTTTTGGCTTGAGGGCCACATCAGGGTATGGAGATTGTATGGCGGGCCATGAATGTTCATGAAATTGGGGGTTGGGATGCAGGAGGGAGTGAGGGCTCTGGCTGGGGGTGTTGGCTATGGGATGGGGCCAGAAATGAGGAGTTCAGGGTGCGGAAGGGTCTCTGGATTGAGATGGGGGGTTAGGAGGGAGTGAGGACTCTGGCTGGAGGTCCAGGCTCTGGAGTAGGGCCAGCTATGAGGGTTTGGGATCCAGGAGGGGGCTGTAGGCTGGGGGTGGAGCAGAGGGGTTCAGAGAATGGGAGGGGGCTCCAGGATGAGGCAGGGGGTTGGGATGTGGGAGAGGGCACAGGCTCTGGGCTGGGGGTGTAGGTTCCAGGATGGGGCCAGAAATGAGGGGTCATGGTGCAGGAGGGGGCTCTGGGCTGGGACAGGGAGTTAGGGGGCAGGGGAGGGAGCTCTGGACTGGGGCTGAGGGGTTTGGAGTGCAAGAGGGGGCTCCAGGATGGGGTTGGGATCTGGGGGGGCGGTGAGGGCTCCGGCTGGGAGTGCAGGTTCTGGGGTGGGGTTGGGGATGAGGGGTTTGAGGTGCAGGAGGGTGCTTTGGGCTGGGATCAAAGGGTCCAGAGGGTGAGAGGAGGAATCAGGGTTGGGGCATGGGAGGGGGTCAGAGGTGCAGGCCCTAGGTGGCGTTTACAGGATGCAGTGGTATGTCTCCCCTCCGGCTTCTATGTGGAGGTGCAGCCAGGCAGCTCTGTGTGCTGCCCAGTCTGTGGGTGCCACCCCCGCAGCTCCCATTGACAGGGAACCTTGGCCAATGGGAGTGGCAGAGCTGGTGCTTGTGGTGGGGGAAGTGTGCGGCACCCCCTGGCTGCCCCTACACTTAGGAGCCTGAGTGGGGACATGCTGCTGCTTCCAGGAGCCGCATGGAGCCACGGCACATGCAGAGCGGGGCAAATCCCCAAACCTGCTCCCTGGCAGGAGCTTGAGAGCCAGATTAAAAGGTCTGACAGACTGGACACAGCCCGTGGGCCGTACATTGCCTACCTCTGATCAACTTTGACCTTCTGAACAACATAGGCCACGGAGCTTCCCCAAAATAATCCCTTTTGAACTAGAACATATCCTGTTTGGTCTTTTTAGCATCCCAATCTTGATTTAAAAATTGCCAGTGATGGAGAATCCACCATGACATTTGGCACATTGTTCCAATTACCCTCAGTTAAAATTGTATACCTTATTTCTAGCTTCAATTTCCACCATTGGATTATGTTATACCTTTATAGATTATAGAGCCCATTATCAAATATTTGTTCCCCATGTAGGTACTTATGGAGTGATCAAGTCACCCCCATAATATTCTCTTATGAATTGGTTGACTTGCACTTGTGCTCTAGTTTCCTCCCTTGCTGGTTCTTCTGTGCGCCATGGTACTCTAACTACTAAGGATGCTTCATGGAAAGAGGGTTCCTAGATACTCCTATGTCAGCGGCTTAAGTCAAAACATCAGTCTAACCCCAGCTCCTGGAGTCCTATTAGCGTTTTACAGGTGTATGTTAAACACCAAAAAGCATTGCGCTTTACCCATCTGGGCTGTAATTTAATCTGTTTTCATAAACTAAGGAAGATTTGGGCCAGAACAGTACGTGGAAAGGTGACCTCCAAGGAAGAAACAGAAGATGCAGGAAGGAGTATTGGTGGCTCAGTAAGGATTTCTGTCAATAATAAGCCAGTGGCCCCGTCTGGCACCAGGGAAAGCTGCACTGCAGGATAAGATGTAAAATTGAGGTCCTGGCCAATTGTGGTCATTAAACATCCCATGGCACTTTTTTCAAGAGCAGTGGTGTAAGCCACAAATTCTATCTTGGGAAATTATAGTTTACCTCCCTGGATTGCCCTTGTAATTTCATATGCATAAAATGTCTTTCATTTTCTCCTCTCCTAAAACTCTTGTGTAATGTTGCTGTGTTCTGTTAAATACCCGCTCTTTTCCACCCAGCCTCATCATAGGCATTGAAAGAGGCAGGAGTCCTGTAGAAAAAAAGAGTATGGGATCATATAATTTAAGACTGTATCATAATGCATCGGCACAAAGGAACGAAATTATAGTTGCACAGGCATCCTTAATGCTGGCATTCCTAAGTTTTGAGTGTTTGACTTTGCAGCTTTAATGTTCTTTTAACTAGAGTTGGTTAAAATCAGAATTTCTGTCCTGTGGACATGGTGATACTGTGACATTTGGTTTCAGCCTGAATTGGGACAGAAAAGTCAATATTGTTCACAGAACAATAAGTACAAAAAAAACCCCCACAAAAAAAGATTGAAAACCTTTCATTTCAACATTGCTGAATCAAACTCTTTCATTTTGGTTTGTTGAGCCCATTGAAATGTTTTGTTTCAGCCTGGTTCAGCATTAATCTGTGCTTGCAAAAGTCACTATGGTGTCTCATAGAAGTTTCAATTCAAGGTCCTCCTATTCTCCTCTGCGGGCTGGTGCTCCCTGGCAGGACCACATCTTCATGATGCAGATGCATGATTATGTTAACTCCCATGATGCATCACATAATTTCAACCAGAGAGGAGACCATGGTGCATAATGGGAGATGCAATCTAGTCTGGGAGTCTGGACCATAGAGAAGAATACGGGCAGGAAGCACCTGAACTACCATCTCCCATGAGGCACTGCATCAGCTCAGGTGGACACAGACTAACATCAAACTGCTCTGAAACAAAACTTTGTGATTCAATTTGAGCTGAAAATGTTCTGATTTGGGTCAGCCCAACCCAAAATGATCTACTTTGTTTAGATTTTTCTGATGGGAAATAGAAAAAAAAAATCCCGTGGGAAAAATTTTAATTTTTGTGAAAACTACAATTTCCAATGAAAAAACATTGATGGAAAATTCCCAACCAGCTCTACTTTTTAATGTTGTTTTTTGGGATGTAATATATAAAAATGTGACAGGATGTTTTAGCTGTGAAAGGACAGTGCAAGGCTATGCCACATAGGGACAATTCTTATTTTACTTGGTTTTGTGTTCAAGAACCCTTGGTAATTGTATTTGGATACTCGCTGCCTTTTGATGCCTTTTCTGTCTGAGGTAGTTAGTTATATGGTCCTCATTAACATAGTATCTTAGTATCTCACAATCTTTAATATATTTATCCTTATAACACCCCTGGAAGGCAGGGCAGGGCTGTTATCTCCATTGTATAGATAGGGAAACTGAGGCACAGAGAGACGGACTGACTTACCCAAAGTCACACAGGAAGTTTGTGGCAGAGCAGAGAGATCAAGCCCCAGACTAGTGCCCTAACCACTGGATAATACTTTCTCTGGTGGAACAGCCTTTTCTGCCTAGCTCAATTGTTGGGAGAATAGTTGGGAGAATCTCTTAGTTCTTCTCTCTCAGTTCTTCCTACTTCTCCTCATCTCACTTCCTCTTTAGAGCCCCAGGGAGGTATCTGCATGCCTTTACATTCATGCCTGGCTGCTCCCCCGCCCCCTCCCCCCCACATTGCACTTCAAATGCCACCTGGGGTGATCCTGGTCTCTACCCATGTCAGGCACACTGAACATTTGCGAAGTGGGCTGAGAGTCATGGCTGAGCCAGTCTCCTTCCTACATGTTAGTGTCAGTTTAACCACAGGGCAGACTATGCCAGCAGGTGTTTGACAGCTGGTAAGTGCTCTGAATGTAGCACAGCATTCCCCCCTACCCACCTCCCAGTCATGCTCTTTAGGGAACCTCAGTTTTCTGTATATTTACTTGCTTAGATTTCTGCAGCTCTATAATAATAGTGCACCCAACCTAGGCCTTCCAACTGCTGCTAAACTCATTGCTCAGATAAACAGAGGCATCACTGCCACGATGACAATGTTTCATGCACTCATCCCAACAGAGACCCCCACCAAAGCTCCACTCACACAAGTATCCGGCCTCACCCATCTCCTTACTGGCCTGGGAGAAAAGATGAGTCTTGCGGCAATAACTAGAGATGAACAAACTCAGATTATTATAGACCATTGGGTAAATTTATCAGGAGTATAAACCAACCACCACTGCCAACTCTTATCGAGGATTGGCAGCTTCTCCCTTTGCATACACCTACTGTAGCTTGATGGTAACACAATTCACTGGAATAGGACCTCTTTGTCTATCCCCCTTGACTGAGACAAGTGACTGAGCCCCCTTTTGCCTCCTATACCTCTTAGAAGTTCAAGTTTGCTGCCTTTCAAGGCCAGACTGCTTGGAACACCCATATGACAGCAGATCTCCTTAAAACTACAAGTGGTGAGAATAAGAACAGAGAAAAATGGAATTTAAGCAAAAGAAGTGTTTTGCTTAACAACCTTCAATTTACACTTCCCAAAAGCTGCTTTCTCAGCTCATTTACAGACAAGAAAAGGCACTCCCATGTGTTTAAAGAGCAATTATCTTCTCTGGCCTCCCCTGTCATGCTGGACCCAGAAAAAGAATTTCCTACCACCCTGTTTATCAAGTACCCTGACGTCATCTCCCCTTCCCTCTCTCCCCCAAACCATTTTTTTCTGCCAGCCTCCCCAGCCAGGTTAACCCCCAGGGGAATCTCTCTCTTCCCAAGCTTCAAGTTCAGCAGCTCACAGATCATTCTGAAGTTCCTACCTAACCGTGTTTGTACAGCACCTAGCAAAAAGGGAACCAGGTCCATGACTAGGACTCCTAAGCACTACAGTGATCACCTCCCACCCGCCCTTCAGACCTTTCATCTGTTCCAGAAGGACTGTGGGTGTACTCTTCAGCTAATCTGCTCACCACGTACAGTGTTTTAGGATTTGGATCCATGAGTCACACCTTCAACTCCTGAGTGCACAGCATATAAAACTGTCCCATTCCCATCAGCCCAAAGGCCTCTTCTGTTGTGAAGTCTCCTCTCCCATATACCCATCTCCTCCAAGCTAAGCAGCAACTTCGGAATAACCCTCAATACCCTGCTTCCAAGCTCCCTGAAATTTCTTTCTGTGTGAAGTGATTTTAAACTTGTCATTCAAACATTCTTCACTGGCCATTGAGATCATGCTGTTAATATTGACCATTCAGTAAGGGAGCTAGAAACTACATCTTATCTACAGCAGCTACCCAGTTCCGTGTGCGCCTCCATTCACAAGCCTTTAGAAAACATAGATGGTACCACCTTCTTTATGTATAGGAAACAGTTCAAGAGCTATATTGCCTGTGGAATTAGATGTGTGATTTCTATCTCCACTTACCCAATAGCTTAGCCTCTGGCTGTGCAACCACTCAGTGCCCACTTCATGATAATGCTGTCTGTCATGCTCTCCCTTCTTATGTTGGCATTTTAATTCCTACTCAACACATTATCTTTCCTGCAGCTGCAGTCTCTTTGTCTCCAGCTGGTGTTTCTTCCACTCCCAGACCCATTTGCCCATGGCACTCTGCCCAGACGATGCTCTGCTGTTCTTCCTGCCACTGCAGACATTCCATTCATCCTCCAAGCTCCCCGCTGAGGTCTCATCCTCCACCTTGAATTCTCCAGCTTCTCCTGCTGTGGCCCTGGTCTCCCTCAACTTCCTCAGGCCCCAACCCAGCTCCTGGCACTGGCTGTGCCTGGTTCCTCCCTTGTGAGGTTTCTCCACTCTTTGCAGTTCTTGAGCCCCCATTTGGCTGCATGTGACCTTGCTGGTCATGATCCCATGAATACAACACTTGCTTTTGTTGATTGTTGAAGTTGCTAAAGTAGTTTTCTTTCCCCACACAGCTCTATTGCTACTCCTCCTTTAACATCTCATAGCTCACCTCCTCCTCCTGCCTTTTCCTAATCTTAACCCAAAAGAAAATAAGTATAGAACAGATTTTATCTTTTTTCTCCTCTCTAATTCTTGTTTTTCCAATGGTTGATTCTTATGAGTTTTTACCACAGCCAGACCCAATATGCTGCTAGCACTGCAAACCAAACACCACCACCAACTCCCATCTCCTAGGTCCTTCAGCCGCACCCCTTGTGTTTGTCTGCCATAGCCTGATGGCCACACAACTCACTGGGATAGGACACCTTTGTCCATGGCCCTTGACCAAGACTGGGAGCAGAGCTCCTTTCGCCTTCTGTACTCTCCTTAGAGATTGTTCCCTTCAGGGCCGGACTGCTTAAAACCACCATGCAACAGTGGATTTCCTTAGAATTAGAGGCATTGAAAGTAAAAAGAGAGAAAATAGAGTTAAAACAGAAGATGTGTTTAAAGTATTACCTCTGGATTTACACTTCTCACAAGCGGAACTAGATGTGGCCTTTTCTCAGCTGGATGCCAGAGAAGAAAAGGCCATTTGATATGTAAACAGCATTTCTGTTCTCTGGCCTTCCCTGTGGGAGATTCAATCCTGAGCTGTGTCCAGAGGACATTCCCCCCTCACCAACTGTTTGTCAAGTGCTCGCTCCTAGGAGTACTGTATTAGGGGATCTCGCCTTGCAACCCCTCCAAGTCGTGGCACTTCCCCCATGGGAATTCTGTCCCTCCAAGCCTCAAGTGCAGCCCTTCATTGGTTGCTCTGAGAAAAGCCAATGAACCTATCTGGCTGATAGGTTTATCATGGGTCTATCCCTTGTTCTGGGGATAAGTATCAGAGCATGACTTCAGTCTGGCTTGGGTGGAGTATTTTAATCCTATCCTCCCCTCTATACTTATCTTCCTAGGTTATAAATATATATTATTGATGAATCAGATCATCTGTCGCAGAAAGGATCTCAACTTGGACCAGTCTGGTCAAAGCCATCAGAAGGCTTGGAGTGGAAAGCTTGCAGAACTGATTGAACGCAGCATTAGTTTCTGACACAAGTTCCCACTGATGCCTGTGGGTTCCCTGAGCCCCAACTCCCATCTCCCACAGCCTTCTTTCTTAAGAGAGGAATTCCATGGGCATCATCTTCTGAGTTCATAGATTTTAAGGCCGGATGGATGCACTGTGATCATCTAGTTCAGTGGTCTCCAAACTTTTTACGCCCAAGATCACTTTTTCAATGAAAGCCCCACCCCTTCTCCAAAGCTCTGCCCCACTCACTCCATTCCCCCTCATCTCCATCACTTGCTCTCCCCCTCCCTCCCTCACTTTCACTGGGCTGGGGTAGGGCTTTGGGAGGGGGTGCACACTCTGGGCTGGGGCCTAGGGGTTTGCAGTGTGGGAGAGGGCTCTGGGCTGAACCTGGAGCAGGGGGTTGGGGTTCAGGAAAGGGTGAGAAGTGCAAGCTCTGGGAGGGAGCTTGGGTGCAGGAGGGGGCTCTGGACTGGGGCAGAGTGTTGAGGTGCAGGAAAGGGTACAGGCTGCTGGCACTGGGAAGGGGGTCAGGGCTGGGGCAGGGGGTTGGGATGTAGGAGGGGGTATGGGGTCCTGGCTCTGGGAGGGGGGTCAGGGATGGGGGTTGGGGTGCAGCCTCCTGTCGGGCAGCACTTACCTCTGGTGACTCCCGGTTGGTGGTGGGTGCAGTGAGGCTAAGGCAGGCTCCCTGCCTACCCTGGAGCCACACCCCTCCTGGAAGGGGCCAACGTACCCCTGTGGCCTCTGGAGTGGTGGGGGAGCATGTGGCTCAGAGCACTGCTCCTGTCTGCAAGAACCACCGCTGTAGCTCTCATTGGCCACAGCTCCCTGTTCATGGCCAATGGGAGCTGCAGGGCTGGTGCTTGCAGGCAGGAGCAGCATGTGGAGAGAGATCTCTGCCTCACCACCCCCAAGGCCGTGGGGTGCGCTGGCTGCTTCTGGGAGCAGTGTGGGCCCAGGGAAGGCAGGGATCCTGTCTTAGCGGCAGCCACACTGTGCTGCCAGAGATCAAGATTGAGTGGGAGGTACTCTAGGATCGACCAGTCGATCATGATCAACTGGTTGGTGACCACTGATCTAGTCTGACCTCCTGCATAACAGGTAACAGAATTTCACTCACAGATTCCGGCAACTAGCCCATATCTTATGGTTAAGCTAGATTATTCTCTTTACAAAGACACCTAATCTTCACTTAAAGAATTAAAGTGACAGAGAATTCACCACATTCCTTGGTAAATTGTTCCAACAGCTAATTACCTTCTCTGTTAAAAAGACACACCTTCGGGCTAGAAATAAGGCATCTAGCTTCATCTTCCAGCCCTTGGATCTCTTTATGTCTTTGTTTGCTACATTAATGAGCCCTCTGCTGTCAGAGTTCTAGGTTTCTCACTCCAGTGACCTTCTCTTTTCCTTGAATTGTAAAATTCTCCTTTTGAAATGAACCTGAGATCTAGGAATCCCTCCATCAGAATTCCCAAGGAAACCACCACTCTTGCTGAGAAGCTCAGGAATCTTTGCTTTTAAAGTGTTGGGATTAGGGAGTAGAAGAGAGTTGCTTCCTGAATTAAGTGTAACATATTGCCAGAGGTTCTTGGATAAGAGAGTGTTTTTGCAGAATGCTCAGCCCTGGGGGTGGGCGGGAGGGAAGGAAGGAGGAAGAATCTTGCTCTCCTGTCTGGCCAGATCAGTGCTCAAGACCCAAAGAAGGTTGCATCCAGGCTTCCTAGGCTGAAAGAGCATCAGCACAGCTAAGGATCTTGAGAAGAGGAGCAGACCAGAAAGATGGGGGATTCTCTGGGCTTTGAGAGAAGGAACTCAAAGAGAGGGAACAAAAGAGGATTTTGATGTCATTGTACTTACCCACTTTCGGGGTCTCCCTCTTGGTCTTTTCTCAGCTGAAGATTCTACCTTTAGTTAAAACAAAAGACATGCTCTAGTCCTCTTTCATAACTTATTGCACTTGTGATCAACACACTAAAGCTATGTCCGCATTACAGTGGCACAGCTACAACATTGTAGTGCCATTGTGTAGATGCTTCCTACAGCAACTTCCTCCATCACTGTCGGAACCCCACCTCCCCAAGTGATGGTAGTTGGGTCGACAGAAGCATTCTTCAGTTGATCTAGCTGCATCTACACCATGCATTACATCAGCATGAGTGCGGCACTTGGGTGTGTGTGTGAATTTTTCATAGTGACAGTGCTCAGATATGTGAATTTTTTTTACATTCCATACACTGTAACTATTTTGCCCTAACTTTTAGTGTAGGCCAGGTCTAAACTTGGTCAGGGTGGCTTCATTTTAAGGTCTTCCTGTGTGACCGTGGATTATGATTAAGAGTATAACAACTAGGAGGAGGTGGCAGGGTCTTAGGAGGAAGAGGAGTAGGCAAAGAGTGGTGATGACCTGGTAGAGGCAGAGGAAGAAGAGGAGGTTGCTGGCCAAGCATCAGAGAGGAGAAGGACAGGCAGATGTGGATTAGGAGCAAGCAAATTAGGATTAAGACTAGGACAGCTGGAAGGAGGACTTGGGAGATGACTAAACAGATGAAGCAGAAGATGGAGGCAGCCTAGAGGAGGATATCAACCAGGCAGAATTGGAGGATGTCAGAGGAGGAGTAGGTTTGGGATGAAAACAAAAACAAGTAGGAGGAGGAGGAACCAGGAGGTGGAGATTTAGGAGAAGCAGGGGCGACTCCAGGCACCAGCACGCCAAGCGCGTGCCTGGGGTGGCAAGCCACGGGGGGGGGGGCGCTCTGTCGGTTGCCGCGAGGGTGGCAGACAGGCTGTCTTTGGCGGCATGCCTGCGGAGGGTCCGCTGGTCCCGTGGCTTCAGCGGACCTCCCACAGGCTGCCGCCGAATTCGCGGGACCAGGGACCTCCCACAGGCAAGCCACTGAAGGCAGCCTGCCTGCCATGCTTGGTGCGGCAAAATACCTAGAGCTGCCCCTGAGGAGAAGGACTGGGCAGAGGAAGCAGAGGCAGTGGGCTGAGGAAAGGAGGAACATGATTAGGAGGCAGAGAGTGCCAGATCGGGATTATATGATGATGGTAAAGGAGAAGCACTAGGAGGAGGAAAGACACAGTGGAAGAGGAGGAGAAGGATGAGGAGGAGGACCATTACTAGGAGGAGTAGCGTGAGGAGGAGGAGAACTATGACTAGGAGGACAATTAGAATGAGGAGGAACATGATGCTGAGGCTGACGATGACTAGGATGATGGGCAGGACAAAGAAGAGAAGGAGGTAGCCCTTTAGGTGCCAGAGGCTTAGTGTGAAAAGGCTTAGGATGACTACAAAGAGGACTAGGCAGGGCTGATAATGAGGAAGAAAGATGAAGGTGACTAAGCAGCAGCAGATGATAGAGGACAATCAGTGGTGGCAGACAGAGGGTGATGATGTAATTGTAACAGTGGGAGCAGGGCCGCCCAGAGGATTCCAGGGGCCTGGGGTAATTCGGTGGCGGGTGGTCCTTCCGCTCTGGGACCTGCCGTCGAAGTGCCCTGAAGACTCCCGGCGGGGGCCCCCCACCACCGAATTACCGCCGAAGTGGGTCCCGCTGCCGAAGTGCAGCCTGGTCTTTGGAGGTAATTCGGCAGCGAGGGGGGTCTCCGCTGCTGGTCTTTGGGGCCCTTCAGTGGCGGGTCCCAGAACGGAAGGACCCCTCGCTGCCGAATTACCGCTGAAAACTGGGCTGCACTTCTGCGGCGGGTCCCGCTTGGGCAGTAATTCGGCTGCAGGGGGTCCTTCTGCCCCGGAGTGGAAGGACCCCCTGCTGCTGAAGACCCGGAGCGGAAGAAGCTCCAGGGACCCAGGCCCCATGAGAGTTTTCCGGGGCCTCCGGAGCGAGTGAAGGACCCTGCTCCAGGGCCCCCGAAAAACTCTCCTGGGGGCCCCTGCGGGGCCCAGGGCCTGGGGCAAATTGCCCCACTTGCCCCCCTCTCTGGGCTGCCCTGAGTGGGAGAGGAGTGTAAAGTTTGTCAGGGCTTAAAGACTTAAACAAAAGTTAAAAAGGAGATGACACAAACTGCCTGTCTTTAAATGAGAGAGGGCCTCTCTCATGTTCCCCCAGCAAAAGCGTGGAGGAGAGGAGGGTCTGCTTGCCAGTGAGCTCCGCATCCTCCCATAAGCTGAGCATGTGCCACAGTCTCTTACCATCTTCCCACTGCTGGCACTCAGTTTTTTGCTTCCTTTTGGCCTTCCTCGCGGTTTCTTTAGGGGCAAAGGTCCCAGAAGCTCCTGCTTGGACAAAAGAGGGTAACTGTTACTCTGACACCCCAAACACCTACCAGTCAAACGATAACTTCCAAGTATGTAGCTCAGTGTATTTCCTGCTGTGGCCTGTGGACCAAGAGTGGCACCCAACACACTTGCTAGTCACATGGCACTGGCTCTGTGCCACTTGTTTCTGGTGGCTAAACTGCGTCAGAAGACAGCTAAAGTATGTTGGCAGAACATACATTATCGAGAGAGGAAGGAGGGCCCAGTAGTGAGGTGTTAGCCTAGGACCTGACCACAGGGGTTCAATTCCCTGCTCTACCACTGGCCTTGGGCAAGACACAGTCTCTCTGTGCCCCAGTTCCCCATCCTACCTCACATGGTGGTTGTGAGGTGCTCCAATACTACAGCAATGGGAGATCGAGACATTCCCAAGATAGATACATCCTTTCTGTGCTAATAATTGCTAAAGGGATGTTATGCCCCTGGGAATAGGAGGTGTCCGTTGTGGTCCCGCTGTGAAAACATGATAGAACTCCTGATGTAACCCCTAAAAGTTCCTAGGAAAGTATACAGATTATACCGGCTGCTAGGAATCGCGCATTCTAGAACCAAAATGCAGCCGCTGCTGGGTATGGAACACAGCAGCACTCAGAACAGTGCAGGATAGCAAGCAAAGAACACCTGCTCCAGTTTAATCTGCCTAGGGAGTTCAGCAAATAATTACCTGAACTGGAATTTTGCCAACACACCAGGGTTAACACCTCAACTCTTGCTGAAAGTACCAAAAGACCACAAGTGGTTAGAAAGCCCTTGATTTTATGTCACCTCTGAGAGACGGGGTATCTAAGCAGCACAGTGCCACCTATTCAGTGCTGACTCAGAAGGAATCTTGCTTTCAATGGATCAGTACCCACAGGAGAATAAAGCTTTATAGAAGCATAGAAAAGGAAGAAGGGAGAAAAAGTATTTGGTGGCATAAAGCAAACCTATATGAATTGGCGCATGCACATTGGCTCACATTCTGGGAGTTCCTTATTTAAACTCTGATGGGGAAAAAAGTAAAAACAAGCTGTCATAAACAGATAGCTAAGGGTTAATGTCTCTTTCACCTGAAAAAAAAGTATCCTGAAACACCTGACCAGAGGACCAATCAGGAAACCAGACTTTTTTCAACTCTGGGTGGAGGGAAGTTTGTGTCTGAGTTCTTTGTCTTCTGCCTAAATCTCTCTCAGCTAGAAAAGAATTTTTTCTATTTCCTGCTTTCTAATCTTCTGTTTCCAAGTTGTAAGTACAAAGTTGGTTTTTTGTTTTGTATTTACATGTCTATAGTTGCTGAAGTGCTTTAAATTGTATTCTTTTGAATAAGGCTGTTTATTCATTTTTCTTTTAAGCAATTGACCCTGTATTTGTCACCTTAATACAGAAAGACCATTTGTATGTATTTTTCTATCTTTTTTATATAAAGCTTTCTTTTAAAACCTGTTGGAGTTTTTCTTTAGTGAGGAACTCCAGGGAATTGGGTCTGCAGCTCACCAGGGAATTGGTGGGAGGAAGAAGTCAGGGAAAAACCTGTGTGTGTTAGATGTACTAGCCTGACTTTGCATTCACTCTGGGTGAGGGGGTAAGAGAGATTGACTCTCGGTAATTCTGTTCTCCAGGCTGGGAACGGGGAGGGTGGAATCCCTCTGTTTAGATTCATGGAGGTTGCTTCTGTGTATCTCTCCAGGAACACCTGGAGGGTGGGGAAGGGAAAAGGTTTATTTCCCTTTGTTGTGAGACTCAAGGGATTTGGGTCTTGGGGTGCCCAGGGAAGGTTTTTGGGGGGACCAGAGTGCCCCAAAACACTCTAATTTTTTGGGTGGTGGCAGCAGTACCAGGTCCAAGCTGGTAACTAAGCTTGGAGGTTTTCATGCTAACCCTCATATTTTGGACGCTAAGGTCCAAATCTGGGACTAGGTTACTGACATGGTGGCAGAGGTGGGATAGAATCCAGAAGCCAGTAGGAATATTATATTTTTCTTTTCTCTGCTAGGGGCTTTTTAGCAGAGAGAAACAGTTTGGTTTTCAAAGGGAACCAGAGAGAATTTTTTTTCTCTGCTCTCTCTGGCAGCTGTGGCTTGCATATTAAGCAAGCAACCATTAAGAGACTGTTAAGGGTCTTTTGTCACAATAGCACTCCCATTAGGAGGCAAATACCAGCACTATATACATGCAAATAAAAAAATTAGCTAGGAAGAAAGGGAAAAAGGCACTGTTGCTAGGCAGACCCCAGGAGGCAACAGAGCCTGCAGTTCAGAAAATAAACACTGGAGGGCACCCCAACACAAGAAAACAGGAACCATGCCTACCAAGACAAAAATGGAGGCTGAAGAACAAATCAAAGAAGCTGAACACAGGCGAGAACTGGAAAAAAGACTACAAGAGATGGAGCTGAGAGAAAGAGAAAGAGAGGCAGCCTACAAAAGAGAGCAAGCAGCCAAAGATGCAGACCACCAAAAACAGCTGGAACTCCAGAGGGAAGCCCACCGACAGGCCATGGAATTAGAAAAGGCTAAGCAAAACACAGCCAACCCTAACAACCCTGCGCCAATGATTGTTCCACAGCACAGGAAATTTCCCACCTACAAGGCAGGTGATGACACCGAGGCCTTCTTGGAAAATTTTGAAAGAGCCTGTCTTGGGTACCGCATCCCTGAAGACTAGTACATGGTAGAATTGAGGCCACAGCTCAGTGGACCTTTAGCAGAGGTGGCAGCTGAAATGCCTAAGGAGAACATGAACGACTATAAACTTTTTCAAACCAAGGCCAGATACAGAATGGGGATAACCCCGTATCATGCCCGTCGGCGTCTGCAGCTCACCAGGGAATTGGTGGGATGAAGAAGTCAGGGAAAAACCTGTGTGTGTTAGATGTACTAGCCTGACTTTGCATTCACTCTGGGTGAGGGGGGAAGAGAGATTGACTCTCGGTAATTCTGTTCTCCAGGCTGGGAACGGGGAGGGTGGAATCCCTCTGTTTAGATTCACGGAGGTTGCTTCTGTGTATCTCTCCAGGAACACCTGGAGGGGGGGGAAGGGAAAAGGTTTATTTCCCTTTGTTGAGAGACTCAAAGGATTTGGGTCTTGGGGTCCCCAGGGAAGGTTTTTGGGGGGACCAGAGTGCCCCAAAACACTCTAATTTTTTGGGTGGTGGCAGCAGTACCAGGTCCAAGCTGGTAACTAAGCTTGGAGGTTTTCATGCTAACCCTCATATTTTGGACGCTAAGGTCCAAATCTGGGACTAGGTTATTGACACAAGCAGAGTTCTTTGTTTTAAGTTTGTAAATGAGGAGAGTGAGAAATGTGTTATGTTGAAAGCCCAGGAGGCAGAAGTCCTCTGTTTATCCATAGGACAGAAGCTGTACAAGCGCTCTCTTCCCCTCCCTACTAACATGCCTTGGTCCTGCCCTGAAAGGCCAACCTCTATAGAGAGAAAGCAATTCAGCTATGTAATATGATGCATGATGATGTTATGCAGCAAAGAGTCCTGTGGCACCTTATAGACTAACAGACGTTTTGGAGCATGAGCTTTCTTGGGTGAATACCCACTTACGTTATGGTCCACTAAGAAGTGGATTTAGGCCTCAGTTTCATTTCACAAAAGCTACCAAATGGCCACTAGGTGCTACTGGCTTTCCATCACTCCTGACCTGATCTCAGTTGGAACCGTCATGACCAAGAAATGAAAGGATCTATACGTATCTCATTCTGAGTCTTCTAGGAGCCACCTGCCTACAGAGATAGGTATAGGGAATTCACAATGTGTCAGCTCAGTCATAAACTTAAACCAATCCTTTTCAAGAATTTCATTGTTTGGGTATGTGAAACTGAAGTCCTGCCCCTGTGGCCTGACTCACTAACATCTCTCTCCGGAATTCTCCCTGTGTATAAAATTTACAAAAATATCAGATGTTTGTCTTTCTGACCTATTGTTGGATTCCTAGTCTTAAAAAAAAATGTGTCTCATTCATGCCTAAGTATAATATCAGTTTGTATACGGGGCTCACAAATGAGGGATGATAAGTTTATCCTGCCATGATGAGGACTTTTTTTTTTTAAAGGGGAAGGAAAGGGACAAAGGAAAATAAATACAAGAGCTATCAGGAAAGAGACCAATAGGAAAGTGACACAAATAAAGATAATGAAGATGCTATCAGAAGGCATGTGTTGATTACAGTTCCATGTTCTCAGTTGTCAATGTTCTGGAACCTTACCCACTATCTGAACACACTGAGGGTCCTATTCTTAACTTGTGCACTCAAAAAAGTGACTTTCAAATTCATAATGGTGCTGCACCAGATTTTACCTTTGATTTTTCCATTATACCTGAGACACTCCTATTTTTGGAGGGTTGCATGGGTTGATATTTCTCTGTATCTGCTTCATCAGGGTTATTCTGAGAGCACACTATGAGCTTAACAGAGTGTACAGCTTGTGAGGTGGGGACACAGGCTGCATATACGTAGACTTGGTAGAATTCTTTTTGTGTATGTAATTTTGATGGTTACATCAAGGTTTATTTTTAAGCATTTTTTCTATTTGTATAGATTTTAAATTTTCACAGTTGCATAAATTTATCTGTTTTAAGAATTTTTTAATTGATTTAAATTTTCATAGTTGTGGAAAATAATGGGGGGTCTGACCATAATTATTTAATGACCATCAATGTTGAGATTCAAAAAGTTAAAGCTTTATAACCATTCAAACACATTTGCATGGCAAACTATACCAAGTAAATATCCTTAAGTCAAACACTAATAAGTTCTTGAGCAGCATTTTTCTTACTTTGCCTATCTGTAAATTTCAAAGATTGATGGAAATATTTTTTCATTGATTTGTGTGCGTAGGGTGAAATCAATATTTACTGACATTAAATAAATATCTAATCCTTCCAAGCCTACATATAGGTGTGTGCATAGCCAGAAGGATGCCTTAGCATATGTGGGTGTCACAGACTCACAGGACTCATGCTATCTCTCGGCTCCATACAGTTCCTGAGAGGAACCCCTTTCCGTGTGACAGCCATTCTCGGGGGTTCCACTCTCTCTCTCAGGGCTTAAGGCGTAGGCCTCTCTGCCTCCTGGAACTGCACTTCTCTGAACCTTCAGCAAGCCTGTCTCTCACCGTGTGCCCCCCCTGGGAGTCCACTCACTCTGGACCCCCAGGGCCTCCACGCTCAGAGGGAATAATGCAACCCTGATCTCTAGACTGGAGTGACTCTCAGCCAGCGTAAAACAGAAGGGTTTATTGAGCATCTGAACCCAGCACAGGAAACTCTCTGGGCCCTCGGGCCTAGCTAACCTCAGCACAATACATCTAGGTCTCTTCTGCATCCAGGTGGGTTCTGGCTGCTCTCTTTCCCAGTCCAGAAGCCCCCTCCTTCCAGATAGTCATCCTATATCATCTCCTGCAACAGCTCCTCCCCTGTCCTTTGTCTTTGGTCCCAGGTAAACATGTCTTCTGGGCCATCTCTCTTCTGTCCTTTGTTCCCACTGGCTGGATCTGGCTGGTCAGGTCACTGGGGTCCTCTCTCCTCAGCCCTTTGTCCTCCCACTGGCCAGAAGTGGCTGACTGCCAAGCTGGGGTGGGCCTCTTGGTCACCAGGTCACCAGTTGCTAGGGTCCCCCATATCTAGGCAATTGTCTGGGGTTCTGGCTGTTAGGCGAGGCCACACCTGGTCCTCTGTAGCAACAAACTCCCTCTCCCACCACCTCATTAAACATACAGCACACAGGGAAACTAAGACCCACCCAGTATTCATGCAAAACACTAAGAAAATCCTCCACTTCATCACAGTGGATATGTCCGTGTGTTGCTTTACACACGTTTCATTACATGGAGGTGCATATGCTGATGCATATATTTATTAATCTGCACTCTATCTATACATTGGTGCATATATAAACACAAATACATATATTTGGTTTTGTAGGCATACGAACGTGAGTACACTGTATATCCATATAGGACAAAATTCTGTTGATTCCAGCTGTGATGCATGGAATGAGGAGTGAAAGAGCATATAACCTCTTCCCCTCATCCCCAAGTTACTCACACAGAAGCAAAACAGTAATAGAGCCTGGGGAATAACTGATTTTTCAGTTCAGTGGGTGAACCAAAAAAATCCACCCTGAAATTAGTTTTGAGTCAAATAAATATTTTGTTCCATCTGAAAGGAAACACATCATTTCATTTTCAAATGTTTTTCACCCTTTTGTGTGTTTTTTTAGTAAAGATAGCTGAATTTTGAAACAAAGAGTCAAAATATTTTGTTTAAACTCTTTTTAAAAACAAAACATTTCAATTTGTTTGGAAGTTCCTTCCCTTTTTCTGCAGCCGAAACAATTCACCATATTCAACCTGATTTGCAAATAATTTCAGTCTACCCCAATTTGCATTGTTCAATGAATAAACTATTCACCAAAAAAATAGCATCTAGCTCTCTTGAGAGCTAGAATAGGGCAGTGATTAACTCTCCTGATGAGGCTCCATGGCCCAGGTGGGTGTGGGCTGCCAATTTGGAGACATGAGTGAGACACCTAGGTACTTGCCATTGGTGGCAGATAACATGTAGTGTACCATGCTGTCCCTTTCTTGAGCAGCATGGTACTTATTAGTCTAACAACACAGCATTCTCCATTGTCTTCTTAAGGCTTTGGGCACTCACCTGTGGCTGCTTCTTTGGTCTTCCCCTCTTCCTCTTTGGTGGCTCAGGCAGAGGGGATGAGTCAGGGTCTATTTGCTTCTCATTGCTGCTCATGGTGCCTCTTGCCACGTCTTCCAGATGATGGCCTGACAGACTATTTTTCCATGGGCAGCTGATGCTGAGAAAATCGCACCTCCTCGCTCTCTTTCTCTTCTGTTGCAAGCAGAGCCTGTCTCCACCTGCAGGGACTGAAGTGAAGATAGAGTCAGTCACAACAGCATGTCACCATGGCTGCTCATGAGGAGAGTCTGAGGACACAGCTGCCTTCTAGAAGCACAAGAACATTTCATGAGCAGTTATTTGTTCTCCCCACCTTCTACTCTGACATGAAAGCCTTGTGCTGCTATTTATTTTTAGGAGGTGAATGTGGTGCTGGTGTTAGCCCTTAGGCAGAAGTTCTTTAATTATTCATGCAATGGGTATCATATGGACAGCGACAGCAGTGGGGTAGATTCAGCCCAGGGACTGTAGAACATTTAACTCCTATGGATGACAGGTGCTGTATCAGCGTTACTGTTTCCAGTAGGATGGTGTAGCCTTTGAAGGACCCAGCAAGGATGTACAACTCAGGGCCAGGTCTCTCTCTGGTGGGTTTTCATTTCAACACATTATTTTGTTTGGCTCCTGTATAACTGCTTTAGACAAACTAACATCGACGGAAAGATGTCAGAATAGCAGAACAGTTTAATGTCTACTCCATCCCTTCCCATCTGCCCCTTCTCTCCCCAAGTCCCACTGAGAGCCCTCTTTGATTGGAATCAGCTCTGGTCTTAGGACGTGTATGGTTCCAAGAAGTAACTCAGGCCAGGAGCTGTTGAGAGCACAGGGGGAGCCAGTTATTTTTCTTGCTCATGCTTGGTCTCCTCCAGTGCTGTTGCCAGGGAGAAGAAGGAAGTCAGACAGTGAAGCTCCTCACTCTCTGACCCCAGTGCTGGTGATGGGAGATTGGGTCAATGGACCTTCTCCTTGGGTTCTGTTGTCAGAAGAGGGTGGTGGAAGTGGAATAAATCCGGCCTTGAGCTGAGGCAGATAGGTGGAGCCCCCAGCAGTTACTTGTGCTGGTTATGTGTCAGACCATCCCTGGTGGAGGACTGAGCAGCAAGTGCCTGCCTGGTTCTCAGCACAGGTTCAGTTTGCTCCTCTGCCTGGGAAGGACGCTTACTATACTTGCTGTCTGACCTGTCAGATCTCTGCTCTTCATTTCTTACTGCACTGAATACAGAAAGCATCTAGAAGACTATGCTAAGCCTAGTGAACTGAGCCCTGCCGGAGTGACTAGGCAGATGGAGATTGCAGCCTCAACTGAATCCCCTTTGGGCAGGAATTCTGATCACAAAATAAATAGTCAATAATAGCATGGCCAGGGAACCAAAACCATTCTCTGCTCAGGAATCACAGCACTGAATATGCATGGACAATGTGTCCCTCTCCCCCCTGCATAGAGCACTTAGCTCTTTCTCCTCTTCTTGCCAATCTCAAGACTCCTAGTCCATTTAATCTCTCCTCCTGTGGAAGCTCCATCCCCGCCTCAACCAAGGATCATTATTTCCCTTTTCAGGGCCAACTTCTTTCTCCCTTTCCTGAATGAGGGGTTGGAATGATGAGTACTCACCACCAGCATGCTCCCTTGCATCAGGGTGTGATGTTGCAGGGGTTTTCGTCTCCAGCATGCCGATCAGGTTGTCTGTCTTTGCACACCACTCAGCTCTCCAGCTGAGAACAGGCTAGTCCAAACCCTTTTGGAGGTAATACCCCATCCCGTGCTCAGCCCTTGCCTAGGGTTCCACTGCTTTCCCCAGAGCTCTGGTATCCCACACTGTTCCACCCCACCTTCATCTTCTTGAGGGCTCTATCCGCCATCAGCCTCTGATCCTTCATCCCTTCACAGGAGCAAGCCAGCCCATTGCCTCTCCATGAGTCTGCACACTCTCAACTTATTTAAGGCCAAAGTATCTGCTAGCACTTGATCTGTCTTTAAATCCTGCTCCTTTTGGCTGGCTGACAAGTAGCTATCTAACCACCACCCAGGTGAAGTGAATGTTCCTAAGTGACCTTTAACCTTTTCTCACCCACAATGGGGTTCCCCTCATCACAGGGGTAACATTTTTTAAAGAATGCTCCTAAGTCACTTAGGTGAATCCCATTTTCAAAAGTGATGTAGGTACTTAGGAGCCGACGTCCCACTGGCTTTCAATGAGATTTAGGCTGCTGAGTGCTTGAATCATTGTAGAAGATTTTACTTGAGGTGACTAAAGCGGAACACGGTATCCCAGGGGATGGTGCACTGTCGATTTATAGAATAGCATAAGATTTTCTGTATTATTCTAAAATAATGCCTAGAGGGAATACACTGGATCCAGTTCCTGTTCACACCTGAACAGCAGTGTTTGTTAAATTCTACCCAGCTGCACCTTTGGAAACTGGGTTACACAGGTGTCCTGGAGGGCCTAGTAGTTCCCTCAGTTTCCTGTGGCTTTGAGACTTCTAGAATAGTGGTGGAGAATGGGTTGTGGAGGCTCCTTGTGGCATACATAGAAGAGAAGATGAGTAAGCAGGTAGAATAGACATGGCTATAGTGTGTATATGTGAAGTGCATGACAAGATGTTAGTGAAGCCAGCTTGCTGAGCAAAGCAGTGGTGAAGAAACTGCAGGTAGCCTGTGGAGAGTGGGTACCTAATGTATTTGGAGAAATGCTACTCAGACAATGAAAACAATTTCGTTTCGATGGACATTTTTGGACCACCTCTAATGCAGAAGGAGAGCATTACTGATGGGGCATGGCTGACATTGCCAATGACATAATCATAATTCCTAGCCTTTATATTGCTCTTTTCATCAGTAGCTGTCAAAGGGCTTTACAAAGGAGATCAGTGTCATTATCTGCATTTCACAGATGGGCAAACTGAGATCCAGAGCAGTGAAATGATTTGCCCAAGGTCACCTAGCAGGCCATTCGCCAGACTGGGAATACAATGTAAAGGATGTATTTGGAGGGGGAGTGTGCAGGGAAAAGGGGCAGAATTAAGGTTGTTATGGTACTTTAATTCTGCAGGTTCATATTTTTAATTGTTTGCATTTTATTTTTAAATTGTGCTGACTTAACTTAGAATGTTGTGACCTTCGAACATTTGTTTATTGTAAAACTACAATGACCTCATAGGATTTTATCTTGTGTATTGATATGATCTTTCAACCTTAATCCTAGCTCAACCAAGCTTTTGCATGGGGAATTTCCATCCCCCTCTGCCACAGCCCGCTCTTTATTTGCATGGATTGATCTGACACACCTTGCGGTTGCAACCAGAACTTTGAGTCTAATGAAGGTTGTAATGAGTGCGGGATCCAACAAAGGACTTGACAAACCCCTGAAACTGGAGCTCTGGGTCTTGTGCTGGATCTGCCAATGAAACTTACAAATCCCTCCAGCTTTCCCGCGGAGTTCTAGCAATCATCCCAGGGGATGTGTGCATGCAGGGAAACTATCCCCCTGATTGTACCCTTTCTCCGATGAGTAGCATAGGGGTGGACTAACCCCAGACTTTGTGTGTTGGGTGTAAATGTTCAAGCTCAGCAGGCACAGCAGCAGAACTCAAGTGTTTTCCTTTGTACAGACTCAGAGAGGCCTAGTCCCTGTACGGGGACCACTTTCTAAATCCTACCAGACCAATGGCAAACTTTATAGTGTCTGGCAAGCTTTAAAAAGTCTATCAGGCCTGCAGAAAAATGTATGAAGCTGGAGCTGACAGTGTGTTCATACATTTTTTTCCCCAGAGGTGTGTATTTGTTGGGGCATGGGGATTAGAAGAGACTTGCAAGCAAAAGTCCTTAGAGGGATGGGGGTGGCTTCTAAACACCATGGGAGTTGATGCTAGGCCTGTACAAGACAGCAGCACTTGTAACAGTCATAGTTCTTACATAGCACTTTTCATCGGTAGATCTCCGGGATTTACAAATGGGTATCCTCATTCATGTTATATTGGTGGGGAAACTGAGGCATGGATAAGCAAAGTGACTTGCTCAAGGTCACCCAGTATGCCACTGGTACACATGGGACTAGAACCCCGTTGTCTGGAGTCCCAAGACAGCACTCTAGCCACTACAACATGGGATTTATAAATGCCACAAGAGACCTTGTGGACCTGTGATGAATTTTGCAAGGTGCACACAACCTTTTTTTAAAGGACTATCAAGGGGGTAGATAATGGAGCCCTTGTTATAGCCTTGACTATAGAACTGCGGCTGTCTCTTTAAAAGGAAACATTCACAGAGCAAAACTCTCGTTCCATAAAAAAAAAAGCCATATTCCACTCTCATTTATGATGATATAAATCCAGAGTAACTCCATTGACATTAATATGGTCAGGTATGATTCACACCGGTAGCTGTGAGAGCAGAATTTGACCCAAGCCCTGCATCAAACTGAGGAGGATAGAATACTGAATACACAGGGACTGAGAAGGCAAGGCAAAGAGAAACCTTTCATTTTAATAACCGTAGCAACAATAATCTGTTTTCACCTTATAGGAAATTACTTTTACTTTCCGAGAAACCAAACACTCATGTCTCTACAGAGACTGCTGGCAGATCAAGAGATATCGGAGCTCACTGTCATTTCCTATGAACTCTTCAGCCAGTGCACTAGGCTGTCTGGGAAGTTAAATGTTCTTTAGGAGAAGGGGACAGTGGCAAGAGTTTGGAAAACATCCCCTCCCTGGAAGATTCCTATATGTAAATGAAGGCATCCTGCCTAGCTTGTCCCTGACATGTCGGAGAAATATGCTTGCAGAAGCAGCGCAGCACGAAATCACCTGGAAAAATTCCACTCTTGTGAAATGTTAACGAGGGAGGCGAGTTTCCAAGTGTGTATACCCAGTGCCCCAGGAACCTGCAGAGATGGGTACCAGTTCTGTGTTTTCTGTGCCCATCATTGACAGCAGAACCCTTCGCTTTCAGGGGAGGGAGAGATGGGCTGCTTCTAAAGCAAACTATTGACCAGGTATTTTATAGTGGTGGTGAAAGGTTCCCAACTCACAGTCCAGGAAACTGGAATCTTCTCTTTAGCCCCATAAGGTACAGAGACAGCGGGTGTGCAAGCTTCCCTGCTTCATATCTGTACTGAGGGGCTAAGGAAGAAGCTCTATTTGGGTTCTGAGGGTTCAGTTCTTGACAGTACCATAGATTCTCCTGTGCATCCCCGGGAAAGTCACTTAGTCTCTCTCCGTGCTTCAGTTCCCCAACCAGAAAATGGGAATAATCCGTTAGGTGCTCAGAGATCATGGTGATGGGCATGGGGTAAGTATCTGAATAAGCCAGGGGGGAAAAGTTTTACACTGTCCATTCAGTCCCTCCATAGCCAGCAAGGCTGCTGAGTCCTGCCAGCTGTGATGGCGGCTTTCAGGATCAAAGGTCTGTCTGCTAAGAAACAGACTAGTGCCACCAGCTCATTTCACATAGGGGCCACCAGACAGCTACCTCCACAAAAGGGCTATTTACTACTGACCTTGGCTGGGTTTCAACCAGTGATGTAGGTGTAAATGTCTCTATTTCCCCTTACCCAGCTCCTGAATCATCCAATTTCAATCCCTTGTAAGAGGGATTTCTAGACAGAAAACTCATGTTTAGTGCCATTCCAGTCAATCTATTTGTCTGCCCAGCCGCCTGGGTGCCAATGAGAGTAGTGTCCAGGTGCAAAATCCATGAAGATAATCATATAAATCATCACAGTGGGTTCTGCTCTTGCTATCTCAGAGTCCAGTCACTCAGTCTCGAATTCTCCCTCTCTCCCTACCCTGCTCCTGGGAAAGGGCAGGTTTTCCCCTTGCCTCTAAAAATAGACAGACTAGGTGCGAAATCCTGGCTCCACTAAAGCCAATGGAAGTTTTGCCACTGACTTCAGTAGCACCAGGATTTACCCTAGAACTCTTCCAGCAGGAGGTTCCACAGGACCCAGCATTAAGAATGCCTTGACTCCAACTTGTGCCACTTTCACCGTAGCCCCTTCTAGTTTGTATTCCCAGTGAGCACCACTGTCTTGGTGGAGCGTATAGCGAGAAGAGGTCCCTGACATACCCTGATCCAAGACCATGGAGGACTTAGAGCAGATTTTCAAAGGCATTAGGCACCTAAAGATACAGATAGGCCCCAAATGTGATTTTCAAAGGTGCCTAAGTAGCAAAGAGTCCTGTGGCACCATATAGACTAACAGACGTATTGGAGCATGAGCTTTCGTGGGTGAATACCCACTTTGTCGGATGCATGTAGTGGAAATTTCCAGGGGCAGGTATAAATATGCAGGCAAGAATCGGGCTAGAGATAACAAGGTTAGTTCAGTCAGGGAGGATGAGGCCCTCTTCTAGCAGTTGAGGTGTGAACACCAAGGGAGGAGAAACTGCTTTTGTAGTTGGCAAGCCATTCACAGTGTTTGTTTAAGCCTGGGCTGATGGTGTCAAATTTGCAGGTGAACTGAAGTTCAGCAGTTTCTCTTTGAACTCTGGTCCTGAAGTTTTTTTGCTGCAGGATGGCTACCTTTAAATCTGCTATTGTGCATCCAGGGAGACTGAAGTGTTCTCCAACAGATTTTTGTATATTGCCATTCCTAATATCTGATTTGTGTCCATTTATCCTTTTCTGTAGGGACTGTCCAGTTTGGCCGATGTACATAGCAGAGGGGCATTGCTGGCATATGATGGCATATATTACATTGGTGGACGTGCAGGTGAATGAACCGGTGGTGGTGTGGCTGATCTGGTTAGGTCCTGTGATGGTGTCGCTGGTGTAGATATGTGGGCAGAGCTGGCATCGAGGTTTGTTGCATGGATTGGTTCCTGAGTTAGAGTTACTATGGTGCAGTGTGCAGTTACTGGTGAGACTATGCTTCAGGTTGGCAGGTTGTCTGTGGGTGAGGACTGGCCTGACACTCAAGGCCTGTGAAAGTGAGGAGTCATTGTCCAGGATGGGTTGTAGATCACTGATGATGCATTGGAGGGGTTTTAGCTGGGGACTGTATGTGATGGCCAGTGGAGTCTTTAAGGTGCCACAGGACTCTTTGCTGCTTTTACAGATCCAGACTAACATAGCTACCCCTCTGATACTCAAAAGTGCCTAGGCACCTAACTCTGACTGAAATCAGTGGGACTTAGTTTTTTCCAAACACCCCTCTGAATGTTTAGGCTCCTAAATACCTTTGAAAATCTGGTGCCTTGAAGATTAGGACCAAATCCTTGAACTAGATGATTTAGAAGCAATCAGGGAACTGGTGGAAAACATGCAGAACTGGTCTGATGTGCTCACAGCTGCCAGTCACATTCACACCACAGCTCACAGGCTGGAGTCTGACAGGCCTTGGCTGGCTGCCTTAGGCAGCAGGGGTTACAGTAGCACAGTCTTGTGGAGATGAGCATATGGGTCACGGGTGCTAGGCTTTCATCTGAAAGGAATGGGACTGCTGCAGCCTGGTCATTGCCACTTTTCCAGTGAATTTGCCTAGGAAAGGTACTTTGGGGCAGGTTAACATCCCAGGTTGCACTGCCTATCAACCCAACCCTGTGTGTAGCAGGGAGGTGCCATTAATCTGAAAGCTGACATGGGGTGGTGGAATTGGAAGCACAAACTTTTTTCCTTTTTATTCTTCCATTGCCTCAGCCTCTGTCTTCTCCCCTCTCCCCACACACCAGGGGCTGAGTGCGTGCTGCCAGGTGTGCACTGTCATCTCTCACAGTGTCTTGCAGTAGGAGCTGTCCCTGGCCCTCAGGATTCTGTACACAGGAAGACTGGTGGTATTTAGGACTGACTATTCAAAAATAGTTACTAGCCTAAATAAAACTTAGGAGCCTGACTTCTAATGAAGTCAATGGAAGTTAGGTGTCTAACTCCTTTTGCGCATTCAGCCTTTAGTTCCTAGCAGCTATAAGTCCCCAGGGTGTCTTCCTAGGAGTATGGGCACAGGAGGGCATGTGCCATCACATGGAATTGTTAATTTCCTGGAGTGTGGATGGCCACATTTCTTACAGTGATTGGTAGGCTCCAACAGTACCGCCTTCAACATCTACCAGGGTCCTGGAGCCTTCACAATCAGGACTATGACAAGGCAGAGCATGGAGGAACCTTGAGTAGTACTGCTGAGTGATGGATATGAACAGAGGTCAGATGTCAGTACTCACACAAGGGAGCTCTGCCCAGTGGTTAGAATGGGGAAAGGTGCTCAGAAGATCTGGGATCTATTCCTGTGGCTCTCCCACAGCCTCTGTAGCTGCTTCGTGCCTCAGTTTCCCTGTCTAAAATTATGGCATAAGTAATAATTCAGATATTAATAGTCATCCACCTCCAGAGGGTGGGGGAAATGGAGGTTTAATTCACTACAGTTTATAAAGCACTTTGGGATCCTCAGGGCGAAGGAGCTAAAGAAGGGGACTGTGGTTATACCTGATAGCTCACTGCACTTGCTGTGTTAGTGAGCACAAGGGCAAGCGCTGGCTTAGGAGATGATGAGGAGGCACCAAGGAAGAGTGTGCTACAGCCCAGGATTTGTGGGCATATGTAGGGATTGCTTTCTACACCCTGCTGTGCGGTGAAGGCAGCCTTGTTCCTTCCAAGGGGCCAGGTCAGCAGGAGATATGTTGGCACGAAGTCATGAGTTAGAGTCCCCCGCTGAAATCCTGGGGCCACAGCAGCAGCTTGAGTACAGGCTGGGACTGCTGGGAGCTGCAAGGTATTGCTGAAATGCTCAGCTAATCAAGGTGTCTGAGCCATGTCCAGCCCCAAGCCAGAGAGGAAAGGTGCGGCCAGAGCCCAGCTCAGGGAGATTCACATACACGGGTGGTCCTGAGGTTGAGGGTATGGTCCTAGGTCCCAGATTCTCCCAGCACCCTCCCACCAAAAGTACCAAGGTCCATGTCTGGATCCAAGATACCTGAAGTGCCTCCCAGGTTGCAGAAGCCCTAATCCAATCAGCAGATCCTTTTCAAGATCTTTGTCCCAGGTCCCAGATTCCCCTACTAACCTCCTTCCCCAGTTCTTAGTCCTAATTTCCCTGCTTGGACACCTCGCCCCCAAATCCACCTCTACCCATGGAAATCCAGAGCAGACCCAGTGGGAATAATCCAGAACCAGGAGAGAAATAAAAGAATAAAGAGAAGCCTATTAGCACAAACTAAAAAAATCCTATGCTTCTCTTATCCCAAATAGCATCCAGCCCCTATGCAAAGCTCCAACCCTCAGCAGTCACTGGGGCACCCAAATCCAGTAACTGGCATTTACTATGTGGTGTCCTCATGCACTCACCCAGGAGAAGGTCTTCTGCACGGCCAGTGAGCAAAGATGTCTCAGGGACCAGGCAGAGGGATGGACTAGGACCAAATGTTGCTCCATGACCTATTTCTATGCAGGGCTTTCTGGTTCTCAAGATGCAATTAACAATCATTGCTTTCCCAGATCTAGGTGATCTCCCCATTTCTAACAGATGAGCTGTGCAAATGCATTTCAAATGCAGGCTCAGTAAAGCGATAAGAAAGAAGCAAAATTACCTGTCAAGAACTTGGACAGCTCCTCTTGACCTGGCCCCAGTAGAGCTAATGGTGAAAACCGGGGAGAAAGAGACTGAGATCTCCAGTGACTGACATTCCTCCTGCACTGGGGAGAGGGACCTAGCTTAGGTCTCTGCACACATTCATTTCAGGAGCCTTACAATGAGCTGCGCGCTATTTATTTCACTCCCTGTTAGTGATATGGAAAGGAGTGCAAGCGTTGCCTGTGATCTCCTTCTGATGGCAGTCCTGAGTAGTGACAGCAAGTGAAACTGAAAAAAAGTTCACTTTAACTCAGCTGGAATCTTGCAGTAAATTGACCAAAAAAAAAAAAAGTCCCCAACTAAACCACTGAGCCAGGCAGCCCTTAAAACTGCCCTGCTTACTAAAAATAAGAATAGAAGGGACAGATCACTTCACAAATTCCCCACTTCCAACAGGGGTGGGTTATATTTACTCTGACTTTATTTTACGACCGTTAGAGAAGAAAAAAAAAAGTGTAGCATCAGTCTGGCTTGAGATGAGACAAAGTGGTTACCATGCTGGGTACAAAATAATTTTAAGGACTTTTGCCATGAGCCATAGTTAACACCCAGGGTTGGAAAGTGGCCCAGGTTAGGGTTAGGTGTGCTTTGATGGAGTTTAAAAAAGTGATATTTTCTTGCTGTGTACGTATCATATTGATGTGAGTGTTAATCGTGGCTGCTGTGAGTATTTTGCAGAGGAGAATACAGACTTTTAACATGCATGGTTTGGTTTCTGGCATACTGGTGTGTATTTCAGCATCAGTTAAAACAGGGAGTTTGAGTAAGAGCCTATATCTATATTTTATTTATTTAAATTCTACCTGCACTCCACACCCTGTGTAACCCAACTGAGGTACCTAAGAGACAGACTCTGGTACTCTCAAGGCAAGTAGTAACCTACACAAACAATACATTGAAATGAACCAGCAGCCTAATAACTCTCTCTCAGAATGGTGCATAAGGACTTTCCTTGAGACTTAGATTCCTGAGTTGCTTTGAAAATGGAACTTAGTTTCTTCTTGAAAATGTTACCCTTGAATTTATTTGTACAGGAAAATTGGCCTGGTGATTAAGGCACTAGACTAGGATTCAGAAGATCTGCGTTCAGTTCTTGCCTCTGCCATATGGAGTTTAAGGCTGGAAGGACCATCAGATCATCTAGTCCAGGGGTTCTCAAATATCATTGCACTGTGACCCCCTTCTGACAACAAAAATTACTACATGACCCCAGGAGGGATAACCAAAGCCTAAGCCCATCTGTGCCCTGCTGCTCTAGGTGGGGCAAAGCCAAAGCCTAAGCCTAAGCCCCACCAGCCTGGGCAGGGAGCCAAAGCCCCAGGGCTTCAGCCCCAGGTGGTGGGGGTCAGACTCGGGCTTCAGCCCAGGGTGGTGGGGCTTGGGCTTCAGCCCGCGGGTTCCAGCAAGTCTAATGCCAGCCCTGGTGACCCCATTAAAATTGGGTTGTGACCCACTTTGGGGTCCTAACCCACAATTTGAGAACCGCTGCTCTAGTCTGACCTCCAGTATAGCACAGGCCACCCCAGCCACCTCCACACTAAGGCTAACCACCAAAATTAGTGCAAAGCATTACAGTCCTCAGGACACTAAACTATGGTGTGCCGCAGGCAGAGAACAGGAGGGACAGAGGTGTGTCAATGCCCAAGATCTCTGCCAATCTGACCTAGATGAAAATTCCTTCCTACATCTGGTGACCAGTTAGACACTAAGCACGTGAGCAAAATACACCAGACAGTGCCCAAGAAAGAATTCTCAGTGCCACCTCCGAGTACTGCCCACTCTGTCTTGTGTCCCATCTTCAGCTGTGGCCTCTCTGCTGCTTCAGAGGAAGCAGACAACAATTAAACCAGAACAATGACACACCATAATACATTGGGGGGGCAGGAAAATCCCTTCTAGACTTTACAGGTGACCACCTGAAGCATGAGATTTTAGGATCTTAAGATATGAACTGGAAGGGATCCCATGGCTGCCATGTTCAGTGATACATACAGTTCCACTCAGACATGTATCAAGCTCTAGCCTAAAATCAATTAGGTTGTTTGCCCCCACAACTCTTAGCGGGAGTCTGTTCCAGAACCTCACTCCTCTGATGATTACAAACCTTTCGGTGTGACCTGGGGCAAATCACATTCTCCATCTGTAAAATGAGGATAATAATACTTCTTTTGTCTGCCTTGCCTATTTATCCTGTAAACTCTTTGGGGCAGAGACCATCTCTCACTAAGCATTTGCACAGTGCTTAGCACAGTAGGATTGCCACCTGTCCATGTTTTCCCAGGATTATTCCTTTTTGGAGGCAGCTGTCCTGCAAGCGTGCTCAGTACGCATTGCCAGCTGTCCAGTTTTATGGGCTCAGGAGCATCCCAGATGTCCTGTTTTTTTGTAGGTCAGAGGTGCCAACCTTATAGCACAATGGGGCCCTGATCCTGGCTGGGGCCACTAGATGCTAATATAATCAAAATAATAATAATACATATGTTATAAAAAGATTGATCTTTTGTGCAACCGTAGTCATCCACAAAATCAAAAATACTTTGAGTTTAAGGCTACCAGAATCTAACTAATTAGAAATTGCTCATAGCACCCAACACTCAAATTGCTTATATACCCAAACTGTAATCTTTTTAAGAAGCAAAATAATTACATGTGCTCTTAATTAGATAAATACCATTAGAGATGCAAACATAGAATAACCGTAGTGTGTGGGCCAGAACATAAAATGACACCCATTATATTAAATCAGGAACTCTTCATGATACAGCAAACCATCAGACAAAAGAAATATAATACACAGTTCATTATTCTGCTTTATAAACATTAGTTAAACACAAAAGAACTATGTTGTTAGAACATTATTAATGTTGTAAATTCAAGCCCTCAAAAGTTAGGAAATGAGAGTTACCAGGTTAGCAAATACAATCTTAGTTCAGTTCTCTTGTGTGTACACATTATGAGACAGTCTGTAATTCCATGATCACGTACTTTGTAGTTTCACAGTTTATTGCAAGAAGGGACCATAGATCATCTAGTCTGACCTCCTGTGTATCAGAGGCAATTCATTTTCACCCAGTTATCTCCTTATTAAGCTAGATAGGCTTTAGCCAAGCTCAAGTTATCTTCCACAAAGCCATCCAGAGATGACATCAAGATAACCTCTTGGAGGACATCAAGAGATGGAGGATCTAGCACTTCCTTCAGTAGTACATTCCAATGGTTAATCACCCTCACTGTTAAAAATATGTGCCTAATTTTTCATTTAAAATTGACTGGCTTCAGCTTTCAGCCACTGGCTCTTGTTCTGCCTTTTCCCTCTAGATTAGAGAGTCCTTTAGAACCTGGTATTTTCTCTCCATGAAAGAACTAATGCACTTTAATGCTCTCAGTCTTCTTTTTTGATAAACTAATCAGAATAAGCTCTTCAAGTCTCCCGCTGTAAGGCATTCCCCAGCCCTCAAATCAGTGTTGAGTCTTTCTGCAGCCTCTCCAGTTTTTCAACATCTTTTTTGAAATGTGGCCATGAGAACTATCAGCAGGATTCCAATATTGGTCTCATAAATGCTGTAAACAGAGATGAAATCAGCTCTGTCCTCCTCCTCACTGCTCCCCTGTTTACACATTCAAGGATTGCATTAGCCCTCTTTCCCACTGCTTTGCATTGTTGTTTTTCCACAGGACCCTTGCATCATTCAGAGCACAGGGTGGATGGTGCTCAGTGAATGATCAGCTAGTCGAACTTCGTTTTATCCTTCTAGTTCAATGTATGGCCCAGGCCTTGTTTACTGCCCACTATTGAAACCCTCTTCTGAAGACAGAATTATTAATTTCCTTGTAACAGAGCTGGCCACTTCCCAAGCACCTCCTCATGGCCAGGAGTGGCTCCAATGCACCCTGCCTCAGTTTCCCTTTGTTTGGACTCCTCAATAGCTCAAAAAAAGCTTTCACAAGTCCAGTAATACCCCTCCTTAGGGTCTGGGTTTATTAACAAAAAGTTTAAAATAATTCAAACCATCCTCAAAGCCCCAAAATAATTTAAGTGGCCTTTCCTAGGCTCCTCCTACCTGGAGTCGTCCCACCAGCCTCTGCTGCTTTCCTGGTTTCTCAGGGTACCTGCAGCATCTTTCCACCAATTTCCAACTGACTTAGCTTCTCCTTCCTGAGGAGCCTGTTCTTTGCTCCAGCTCTCAGCCTCTCCCCCAAGATTGTCCACAAGCCTCTCCTTCTCTAACACTCCCTCCACCCCCAAGGCTTGGTTTAGTCACATAACCGTCTGTCGCACATCTCAATTCATTTCCTCCATCTGGGGAGGCAAATAGCCTGTGTCACAGGTGGGCAGGGCCAATCTCCTCTTGAGGGGCCAGCCACCCTGTGACATTCTGTGTGGGCTGTTTTATGGCGCTTCACAAACATTGATTAATCTATTCTCACAACATGCCTGGGGGAGAGGGTGGGGCTGGCATCTCCATTTTACAGATGGCAACCTGAGGCACAGAGGTTAGGGTCAAAAGTAGAGGTGGTCAAAAGTTGTCTGATGGAACAGGTTTCCATCTGAAAATGCTGATTTGATGGAATCTAAATGTTCTGTGGGAATGCCTGTTTTGGCTGAAATTTTCAGAACCATGCCAGGCTGAGGCAGACAGCTAGCATGGAAATTTCACCTGGAGAGTTAAAGCTTGTCAAAGTTACAAGCAACTAAAAACAGGGTTTTCTAATGGGAAGTATCAGGCAACCTTAATACTAAGCAGAGGAGCTACCAGTCTAGCCTGTAATAAGACATATAAAAACCCGTTAACGTTAAAGTCAAAGGAAGGACTACTACTGACTTCAACGGAAGATGGAGCCAGCCCCAAAATAATTGAATTGGACCTTATAAGTAGGGACTGAGTTCCGACTGTTTGGGTGCTGATCACTGAGATGGTTTCTGGAGTAGTAGTATATGCGCATGAACTGAACTATAAGGCAGGTGTAACTCTCGCTTGTGCTTTCCATAGGGCTGGGTTTTCCATCAAGGTGTTTGACACTGCACCTTTCCTTGGCTGCAGCAAGCCACTTTCACTGCAAGGGGATGACATTTTTATTTTGGAATTCCTTTCTTTTTGTTGTGAGGCCAGGCTCCTGCTGCTTCATGTAAACAAAGCAACCTGGGGCAAGCCAGGGCTGCCCGGGGGTGGGGGCAAGTGGGGCAATTTGCCCCAGACCCCCACAAGAGTTTTTCGGGGCCTCTGGAGTGGGGTCCTTCACTTGCTCTGAAGGCCCCGGAAAACTCTCATGGGGCCCAGGCCCCCGGAGCTGCTTCTGCTCCAGGTCTTCAGCAGCAATTCGGCAGCGGAGGCTCCTTCTGCTCTGGGACCTGCCACCAAAGTGCTGGGTCTTTGGTGGCAATTCGGCGGCAGGAGACCCTGCCGCTGAAGACCTCAGGCCCCCTGAATCCTCTGGGCAGCCCTGGGGCTAGCTCCCTCTGGCAAGTGTGGTCCACAAGCCCAGGGCACTGGAGATAAGAACCAGCTTGTTGAGTCAGCAGAGCAGGGAGGTATTCCTCCTCTCCTGAGATCCAGAGTACCACACTTACAGGATGAAATTGATTAGGCTTTGACAAAATTGCAAACTGCTGTGATCATCCTATGTCATGCTAGGGCAGGGGTTCTCAAACTGGGTCAGGACCCTTCAGGGGGTCACAAGGTTATTACTTGGGGGGTCGCGAGCTGTCAGCTTCCACCCCAAGCCCCACTTTGCCTCCAGCATTTATAATGGTGTTAAATATACTTAAAAAAGTGTTTTTAATTTATAAGGGGGGGGTCACACTCAGAGGCTTGCTATGTGAAAGGAGTCACCAGTACAAAAGTTTGAGAACCACTGTGCTAGGGGCATACGTACTGAGGAAGGCAATGCCTTATAAGGGTTGTCTTGTAATTATAAGATGGTCACTAACTCCTTTTAGGAAGGATCCAGATTTTCCCACAATGCAATGTAAATCCCTGTCTGCATTCTTACTCCTTGTTCATTTTTGCTAGTAGATTGGAGACCACTGTTTGCTACAATACACTTCACAGAACACCCATCACAGATTTACTGGGATGTAACTGACATCTATGGGGCAGCAATAGACATATAGATATGAGGGTGGCTTCATTCACAGGTACCACAATGCCATTAGGACCTCTCATGTGCACAATCTTGGTATCTCTTATGAAGTGGAATAAAAATGATAGTTTCACAATAATTGATTCAGTGTTCGGAATCCAGAAATACTGTTATTGAATATTTTGTTTGGAATGAAGGATGAGTCAGATTTTGTAAAGATAAAACATTTATCATGCCCTATTTGTAGTTCAAGTGTAATCCTTAATTTTGGATTTCCTAATCTTTTATTGTTTGATGGACAGCAGCCACAAGTGTCATGTGCCACAGAGTCCCCAGGCGATGCTCTGGAACTGCTCCCCACAAAGCCAGTCAGGACTTTGGGGAGCCTCCTCTCCCTTGGAGCAGACTGTCTTCAGGGCAAGAAGCTCACACGGCTTCACCTTCCTGGCTCTGACCTTGGAGCATTCAGCATCTTTTGCCCCTCCGTGTGCTTCCCACAGCAAGTCCACCCAGGTGAAGTCTGGGGAAGCCACAGGGTCCTGCATGCACCTCCACTTCGCAGTCAGACATGACTCTTAGCCAGCCAGTAAAACAGAGGTTTATTAGATGATAGGTACACGGTGTAAAACAGAGCTTGTAGGTACAGAGAATGGGACACCTCAGCCAGGTCCATTTTGGGGCCCAGCAAGCCAGACAACTCCATCTGCCCTCACTTCCCATCCCCAGCCAGCTCCAAACTGAAACCCCCTCCAGCCCCTCCTTTCTGGCATTTGTCTCTTTCCCAGGCCAGGACATCACCTGACCTCTTTGTTCTCCCACACCTTTAGCATCCCCTTGCAGCAGGGAAGAGCCCGGGCCATTAGTTGCCAGGAGACAGAATGTTGGCCAGAAACTGAGGCACCCACACAGTATTCAGAGGAAACATTAAGAATAGTCCCACTTTGTCACAACATGAAACAAAACTGTTTGTTGCTGAATATAAATATGGGGAAGTGGCCAGGGATGGCAGAGATCGATCAGGTAGAGAATAGTTCTGCAATGGACCATATGATCAAATAGGGTGCTTTCCTCTCATTTGTAATTCCCACCAGATCATGGAATCGATTCATCTGACTGGTAGTAGTATCTCTATTGAGGGTACTGTGAAAATCAACATGGCCTGCTTCTACTTAAAGACTGAAATAACTTTCACTTCAATTCAAAACTAATTTCAGTTCTGAACTTATCTCCATTGCAGCAAGCCTTAAGGGAGCAGAACTAGCTGAGTGGTGATTTGCATTAAACATCCCCTTTGGGATTTACTTGCCCCAGTGCGCCAGGCAGGAGATCCATCCTGATTCAGAGTGGCTATACCCGTGTTTCAGTCCCAAAGTGCTGCTGCCAAGGTAGTTATCTGAGATCGGCGCCATGGATCCAATGGCAGAATTTGGCCCCTTTGGAAGAGGGGTGAATCCTGGTGAACTAAGAACAGCATAAACATAACCAGGCATGAGCCAAAAGGTGCAGGGAAAGCAGCTCAGAATAACAGAGACAGGAAACAATTTATCTCAGTGAAAAGCCATGTTAGACAGCCTCTTTCAATGGCAATATGGGTTCGGTTGGTCTCACATCCTTAGCATAAATCAGTGGCCTGGTGGGACAGGATTTCCATCCTGTGCAGCCTGTGCTAGAACAGTGAGAGTTTCCTGGCTCCAGCTGCACACGATGATTTATGGCCACATTTCACACTCCCCAGAAGGAGACGGTTAATGCAGGGCAGATAAGAGTAGGGGGCATGTCGGGAGGACACCTTCACTGCAGGAAAGCAAAGTGCAGCTGCAAGATTAGAAAGAGTCTTACTGGAACCAGCACAGGGGTCTATACAAGGACCAGTACTGGTGTCTTACTGGGATAAGTATGGAGATGAGTACCAGAGTATTACTGGGCTCTATACTGGAACCAGTGTGGGGTTTGTACTGGGACCACTACTGGAGTATCACTGGGACCAGTGGGGGGGCGGGTCTGTACTGGGATCAGTGCTGGGGTCTGTATGGGACCACTACTGGAACCAGTATTGGAGTTTGTACTGGGAACAGTACTAGAGACTGTCTTCAGACCAGTGCTGGAGTCTTACTAGGACCAGTACAGGGGACTCTCAGTATTAGTTCTAGACCTGGTCCCAGCAAGACCCCAGCATTTGCTCCAATAGACACCCCAGTAGAGTCCTGAGCACTGGTCCTAGTATTGGTCCCAGTACCAGTCCTGTAAGATCCCAATACTAGACCCAGTAAGATTGCAGCACTAGTCTCAATACAGACCCCAGTACTGGCCCCAGTATTGGTCCTAGAAAGAACCCAGCACTATTGCAGGAGTGTTAGATTTTTAAAAGACTAATCTCCTTTAAATGAAAAAATTATATGTAATTATTTCTTGTAAAATGTATATTAATTTACATCAAACTACCATACACTTTATAACAGGAAAAATATCTGCAGTTGTGGTTTGAGGGCGTGACAGACCTAGCGGACAGCAGGCAGATTTAAGAGTAAGATGCACAAGGGGGTACAGATACTTTGTCTTCCCTGCTCACCTAGTGGCTACTGCAATGGTCCCTGTCAGGGCCGGCTCTAGCCATTTCGGAGCCCCAAGCACAGCGGCACATCGTGGGGGGCGCTCTGCCGCTCGCCGGTCCTGCGGCTCCGGTGGACCTCCCACAGGCGTGCCTGCAGATGCTCCTCCGGAGCTGAGGGACCAGCGGACCTTCCACAGGCATGCCTGCAGGAGGTCCACCGAAGCCGCCTACTGCCCTCCTGGCAACCGGAAGAGCGCCCCCCGTGGCATGCCGCCCCAAGCACGTGCTTGGCGTGCTGGGGCCTGGAGCTGGCCCTGGTCCCTGTAGTCCAAATCCTCAAAGATGTCCTAACTCTCATTGCAATTTAGGTGCCTAAATACCTCTGAGGAGCTGGACCTGTGAGACAAATGCAGCCCAGAACACATGGTGACTGACAGAAGATGTACTTGCTAGGCAAACATGTGAGTAGGCTGGAGGGGATGTATGCTCATGTCAGCAGCATTTCACTCAGATCTTGGAAGCCCCAATTCTTATAACACCTTTGGATTTCCACGAACACCTTCCTTGTATGTAGTGAAGGAAGGAAACAATGCAGCTCTCCTGAGTGCTCTCTGCGCTGTAAGGGGTTACAGTTGTCTCCTTGCCTTCCACAGAGAATGCAGACTAATGTCAACTAGAGTCCCAGAGGAGGTGAGAACTGATGTTTGCAGCATTTCCCAGGCATCAGCATCGGTTTTGTGTACAATAGCTCGATTTGACACACATACCCTATAGTTTCTTTGGGGATCACCTCACCTTCCCTCTCTGTGCATTCCTTGCAAGTGCTTTTTCAGAGTGCTGGGGATTTCATGGAGGGATTGTGTGGTATAATCCTTCCCCAAGCTCCCCAGACCAATGCTGCACAACAGACCTGTACCATCTTTCTCTCCCTCCTTTCTGTGACTCCCTGGGTTCTCAACTACATCTCAACTAGGACTAACGATCATTTAAGAGCCACATGTTTCTAGTGTTCTAAAGAAGGAGGCAGTGTTTCCCAGTAGAGCAAGGAGCTGCCAGATCTAGTCTTGACTCTGCCACTATCTTGTCTGAAGCAAATCATTGAAACCCCTCTGTGCCTCCATTTACCTAACTATACGAAGTTAGCAAAACTCAGCCACCTTTGCAAAGCACTCTCCGATCCTAGGATGAAAGATGCCTTCAGACTACTAAGTTTTTTTATGAATGAGCTCTCCTCTGAATGAGCTCTCCTCTGACATCTAGTGATGAGCTGGGGATGAGCCACCACACAGTCAGTCACTCCATCACTGTGCCATCACCCACTCTGTCACTGCATCACTCTACTGTAACCTCTGTGCTGCCTTGAAGTCCCACCACTTAACGCAGCTCTCAGTGATGTCAGCCGTTATTGTGGGGGCCTTGCTAGTAGTGTGGGCTGCTCAGTCTCTTTCCTGGGTTAGTGTTTATGTTATGCGGTTGCTGGTGAGTATTTGCTTCAGGTTGGGAGGCTGTCTATAAGTGAGGACTGGCCTGTCTCCCAAGATCTGTGTGGTGGCTAGCAGCAGAGTGGACGACGGCATGGTGGCAGCAGCAGGCAGCATGGCAGAGAATGGGGCAGCAGAGGCATTGCTTGATTCCTTCCCCGCAACCAGGAGCATCAGAAGCTCCCTAGAAGAGTGTGTGGGCCACTGGGGTCTGAACCATGGCCCTCCTCTGTCATGCCTCTTTTCCCCTAGGCACTGCTCCCACCATGCCTTTTCCCCGTACTTTGGGATAAATGTCTTTCTTATGGTCATATGCTTGTGAATCATGCTAGCAGCATTTCCCCAAATTAATGCCTAGTTCCTTCCCCTTTAAATTAAAAAAAAAAAAAAGTTCTTTGCTATACCCTGACTCAGTGCTTGCAAGAGGGGAAGTATTACCTCTTAAAGGTGCCCAGGGTGGTGTTTCATTTTCCCAGAAAACTGGGTGGGGGCTTGAGCCAGTTCTGTGTTGTATTCTTAAGAAGAACCCTCTAGATATTGAGCTCTTGTTGCTACTGGCTCCACCTGGCAGAAGGGTTACATGATGATTAATAGGACCCTACCAAACTCATGAGCACAAAACACACATCACGGACCATGAAATCTGGTATGCCCCCATGAAATCTAATCTTGTGTGCTTTTATCCTATACTATATAGAGTTCATGGGGGAGACCAGTGTTTCTCAGATTGGGAGTCCTGACCCAAAAGGAAGTTGCAGGAGGTCACAAAGTTATTTTAGGGGGGTTGTGGTATTGCTACCCTTACTTCTACACTGCCTTCAGAGCTGGGTGGCCAGAGAGCAGCAGCTGTTGGCTGAGTGCCTAGCTCTGAAGGCAGCACCCTGCCAGCAGCAGCACAAAAGTAACGGTAGCAGAACTGCAACGCCTCTTGCAACACTGCCCCCCCCCAAACTCCTGTTTGGGTCAGGACCCTTACAATACTGTGAAATTTCATATTTAAATAGCGGAAATCGTGAAATTTACAGTTTTTAAAATTCTATGACAATGAAATTGACCAAAATGGACCATGAATTTGGTAGGGCCCTAATGAGTAATAAGCACTACCTGTTCAAAGGCAGAGTGGTTACTACCCTTCATGTTGCTGAAAGAGGATCCTGTTTTTATATTCAAATCTTTCTATTTATATTCAAATCTTAAATACCTCTTGCGATAGCAGTCATAAGTAGAAAGCCGAAGATCGATAAAGAGAACAAAAAAATCAGACTGGGATAGGAGAGAGAGAGAGAGAGAGAGAGAGAGAGATCCTTTCCCCAGTGAGACAGAAACCCAGAGCCTACTAGATCGTAATAACATACTTTACTATTTAGCACTTCACTGGCACTTTCCAGTGAGGGATTTCTATAAACTTTAGAAATATTGTTAAACCACAGCCATACTGCAGAAGTGGCAAGTTGTTGGGTTTTTTTAAAAAAATATTTGTTCTTATTTAGGATTCATGAAGAAAAATCAAGAGGTTGAGTCCTAGTGTTCAGGTTTTTCACACAAGCCTTTAGTTACGAAGTGATGGGATAAGGAAAACACATGGTGAAAAATCACCAAGGCCCTCATCCTCCAAATACTTATGCACATGAGAAACTTTACACGCTAGAATATATGTATGTAAAGTCTATAGCACAGCATGCACTCACCCTCATGGTGCCTTCTCCTGGTCAATCTAGGAATTAGTTCTTTCCAGCCTCAGAGTGCCTCCTGCTGGCCAGTTTCTCCCTACTTGTACCTGCTTCCTCATCTCCAGCACCTCTGGCCCTATGTCCCTCCCAGACCCCAGTGCCCCTTACTTTGGGGTGCTGTCTTCCTCAGGGGAACCCCAAGATCCCCTATGCCCACCTTGCCTCAGTGGTTACTGCATCTAGCCCCTTTACTCAGAAGCAAACTGCAGTCTACAATGGCCACTCATCATTGGCTAGGGGGTTGGACCTGCTGCCTTTCCCGCAGCTCCAGTACCTCCTGAGGCCTTACTGCCAGGCCTCAGCCTGGGAGGTAGTCAGGCCTGAGCTCCCCACTCATCCTGCCTCTTCCACAGCACTGCTCTGTCAAAGGTATCCTGTCTCTCCCAGGCAGCAAGGTCCTTCTCACTCCAGGATTGAAGTGAGACTCTCACAGCTCCTTACTCACAGCCCTCTTATTGTGACTAACTATTCAGCCAGCCTCCCTCAGCTGCTCTCACTCCTTTTATCCCAGGAGCAGGGTAACTGACCCGCTACATAGTCCCATTGAAGTCCATGGGACTACTCATCTGAGTAAACTTCAGTATGTGCCAATTTGCATCTTAGATGCCACAACAGTGGCATAGAATGATCCTCAAAGGTATTTAAGATCTACGGTAAAGTTCTAAATACTTCTGAGGATCTGAGCCTATATAAGTGCAATAGAGGCACCAACTGCATTTGATCAGTATTACACAAGCAGCAGTAATTAAACCTTTGTTACTATCAATTAGCCAATTTTGTAAAGGCATTGTCCATAATCTAAAGCTGTCATTTTGCCAGATAAATTCCAACATTGTGTAAACTGACAGATTGAGTTCCAACTATCAGAAAGGAGAGATAAAAAGGGAGTGACAAAATGTCACTCCATGACCCACAGTGTTACATAACTCTGAAACCTGGCTAAATATTGTAGGTATTTAAGTAAATCACCTTCTGATGATATTGATAAATCATCCTTTTGGGCCAACAGGAGATAATTAGGGCCTGGGTCCTGCAAATTAAAACATGCCACGAGAATCATTTTCCTGTGCCCTGTTAAAAACTTGATTTCAATGGAAGTTAGGAACCTACATGCCTTTGAGGATCTGGGCCTTAAAATGTAAGAGCAGGTTTTCATCATTTAATTATTTCAGGTTTTTCAATGGGCTTTTAATAAGGTGCCTGATTTAGGCCAGATCTATACTGCAAACATACATTGGTATAACTACATTGCATGGGGATGTGAAACATCCACACCCCCGAGCAACGTAGTTCTAGCGACCTAATCCCAGGTGTAACAGCGCTATATCGATGGGGGAGCTTCTCCTGCTGACATAACTACTGCCTCTTGTGGCGCTGGATTCACTATGCTGACAGGAGAAGCTCTCCAGTCAGCATAGTAGCAGCTTCACTTAAAGCACTGCAGCTGTGTCCTTGTGGTGCTGTATGTGTAGACAAGTCCTAAGACACTCTACAGAAATGCAGGGGCTCTTTTGTTGCCTCACACTAGGCTCAAGTGTTTAAACCCTGTATTACAATTCAGGGTAAATACTGCTGAGACCTGCTGGCAGGCAAGTACAGTTATCTCCAAACAGGATATAAATGAGGAGAACACGACTATGGGCTTGGCTATATTTGTCAGTCAGTGCGCAATAAAGGAGCCCCATGCACACTAACTCCCCATCCACACTGGCAAGGCATGTGGAGTGCTCTGACTCTGCGGCTAACGTGCTCCTGGTACTCCACCTTGGCGAGTGGAATAACATTTGCTGCACCCCTGCTGGAGCGCTGCGGTGCCAGTGTGAACGAGGTGTTGCATTACTGCACTCTGATCAGCCTCTGGAAACGTCCCATAATCCCCTTAAGTCAAGTGGCCACTCTTGTCATTGTTTTGAATTGAATATGCGGAAGTGCCCTTTGAAAGCTCTGTTTCTGACAGCTGACTGCTTATCTGCTACAAGACAAAGCAACCACTTCTGTGAAATGCTGTGTGTGAGAGAGAGAGAGGCGGAGGAGGAGAAGGGGGGTCTGTTGCTGTCTGAACTTACAAGAAAACATGCTGACATGCTCTCAGCCCCCCTAAAACCCACTCTCTCCCCACATCACATACACACAACACATTCCCTGTCACACTCCACCCCACTCACCTCCATTTGAAAAGCATGTAGCAGTCACTTGCATGCTGGAATAGCTGCCCATAATGCACCATTCTCAATGCTGCTGCAAGTGCCACAAATGTGGCCACGCCAGTGCGCTTGAAGCTGTCATTGTGGACAGACTGCAGCACTTTCTCTACTGTGTTCTAAGAAGGCTGGTTTAACTCAAAGCGCTCTACATCTGCAAGTGTAGCCATGCCCTATATGTGAACTAAAAACCTAGGCTAGAGAAAGTAATGGAAAGAAACCCTATAAACAGCCAAGCTTAGGAAGAAGGCTTAGACTAAGGGCTTGGCTATACTTGTGAGTTAGTACACAATAAAGGAGCCCCGTGCACACTACTCACTCCCCGTCCACACTGGCAAGGCACGTAGAGCGTTCTGACTCCACGGCTAGAGCACTCCCAGTACTCCACCTCAGTGAGTGGAGTAACATTTGATGTGCCCCCGCTGGAGCGCTGTGGCACCAGTGCAGATGCCTTGGTCTGTTAATGCACTCTGATTGGCCTCCAGAAGTGTACCACAATGCCTGTTCTAGCCACTCTGGTCATCACTTTGATCTCTACTGCCCTGCCCTCAGGTGAGAAACCGTCAGCCCTGCCCTTTAAATTCTCTGGGAATTTTGAAAATCCTCTTCCTGTTTGCTCAGCCAGGCGTGGAGTGCTGTCAGCGAATCTTTCCAGGTGACCACGCCTCCACATGCCAGGCGATCCCCAGTATGGAGCAATGGCGAGGTGCTGAACCTCATTAGTGTTTGGGGGGAGGAAGCTGTCCAGTCCCAGCTGCGCTCCAGCCATAGGAATTACGATACCTTTGGGCAGATATCAAGGGACATGATGGAAAGGGGCCATGACCAGGATGTTCTGCAGTTCAGGGTTAAAGTGAAGGAGCTGCAGAATGCCTACAGCAAAACCCGCAAGGTGAACAACTGCTCTGGTGCTGCACCCACCGCCTCCCCGACCAGCTGTTTCTATAAAGAGCTGGACGCGATATTTGGGGGTGACCGCACCTCCACTTCGAGTACCACCATGGACACTTCAAAGCCCAGTTCAACAAGGCAGGAGGAGGAGGAGGAAAGTGGGAGCAAGAGTGCTGAGGAGGAAGAAAACACCCAGGAATCCCTAGATGCATTCAGCCAGGAGCTGTTCTCAAGCCAGAAGAGAGGAGGAAGGTAGCCAGTCATGGCGGCTGGTGCTTGGGGAAGGACAAACATCAGAGAAGGTTCCCGGTAAGCGGCTTTTATTTTGGGAAGGAAGTTATTCAGTGTGGACTCCTGGGGTGAGGAGGATTAGGGCTGCATGCATGCTTAGATAGGGCGTTGATGTGCCATCTCACATCGCAGTAATCAGCCTCAGTGATCTCCTCAAAGGTCTCATCCAGAACTTGGGCAATGTGCTTTCGCAGGTTTCTTGGGAGAGCCACTGTGGTTCTTGTCCCAGTAAGGCTAACATGTCCGAGCCACTGTGCCATGAGGGGCAGAGGGACCATTGCTGTACACAGGCAAACTGCATATGGGCCATGGCAGAAGCTACATTGTAGTAGAAGACCCTCCTTTGCTTTTCAGGTCACCCTCAGCAGTGAGATATCTTCCAGAATGAACTCCTGTGGAAAATGTGGGGACAGCGTTCAGTATAGCGACCCCTGCCACTGTTGGCTCTCCCCATGGCACAGAAACCCAGAGGACAGTATGTCTGTGAAACAATCCGTCATGCCTGACCCTGTGCTTACTCACCATTTTGGGGCTCCCGTGGATTATGTGCGCTTGCTTTGGGATGGGCGAATTATGCTATTGTGTAGACTGTGCTTGCCCTTAAGTATGGGGGAATCATTGCTCTGTCTGGTGTGAACAATGCTGCCTCTGTTAAGTGTTGCATTTTGCCTTTACAGATGCAATCTTGAGATCTCAGCCATCCGTGTTATCACCGGCTGGAAGACTCCAAAGAATCAGAAAGAGGCCACGTAGAAGCAAGGAAGACATGTTGCATGAAATAATGCAACATTCAAGTAATGAAAATCAAGAAGTGCAGGAGTGGCAGGAGAGTGAAAGGAGGATCCGCCAGCAGAACGAGGAATGCTGGCACAAAAGCGCGGAGCTCCAGCAGCAAAGCACGGATCGACTGATAAGCATAATGGAGCACCAAACAGACTCTATCCAGGCACTTATAGACATGCAGGTGGAGCACTACCGCGCCTCCCTCCATCCCCCAGGCCTTGTCCCAAAACTCTTTTCCTTGTGCCCCCATTTCACCTCCAACCACTTTCCCCAACATCTGGCTTCTTAGCACCACCAGCTGTCTCCAACACCTATAGCTTCACCACCCACCCTGAAAACTATGACCCTTACCCACTGCACTCAACCCCAATCATCATGCAGTATTGCCATCCTGTAGTGCAGAACTCATTGCTCAGCACTCCAGACAAGACATACTCAAATCTGTGACTGTACAGTTCCCCACTCCACCCCCTTGCCTTTTCTGTTTCCCAAGCAGTTGTGTTTCTTTTCAATAAATGAATTTTTTGGCTTTGAAAACATTCTTTACTATTGCATAAAGTAAAAGATACCTTAGCCCATGAAAGAAAGAGGCATTGCAAGTCAGTGTATCACATGTAGCAAACACAGATTCCTACTAACATTGGAACCACTGCACTTCACTTCCGTGCAGGGCACCAGACATTACTGGTAGCTTTCAGCCTCAAATTGCTCCCTCAAAGCATCCCTAATCCTTGCAGCCCCATGCTGGGCCCCTCTAATAGCCCTGTCCTCTGGCTGTTCAAATTCAGCCTCCAGGTGTTGAATCTCCGAGTTCCATGCCTGAGTGAATCGTTGATCCTTTCCTTCACAAATGTTATGGAGGGTACAGCACGCGGATATAACCACAGGGATGCTGTCATCGGCCAGGTCCAGCTTCCCATACAGAGAGTGCCAGCGGCCCTTTAAATGACCAAAAGCACACCCCACAGTCATTCTGCACGGGCTCAGCTTGTTGTTGAACTGCTCCTTGCTGCTGTCAAGGCTCCCTGTGCAGGGTTTCATAAGCCATGGCATTAAAGGGTAAGCAGGGTCTCCAAGGATCACAATGAGCATTTCGACTTCCCCTGCAGTGATCCTCTGGTTTGGGGAAAAAAGTCCCAGCTTGCAGCTTCCTGAAGATGCCAGTGTTCCGAAAGATGCATGCGTCATGCACCTTTCCGGGCCAGCCTGCGTTAATGTCAATGAAACACCCACGGTGATCCACAAGCGCTTGGAGAACCATAGAGAAATACCCCTTCTGATTAATGTACTCGGAGGCTAGGTGGGCTGGTGCCAGAATTGGAATATGCATCCCATCTATCACCCCTCCACAGTTAGGGAAACCCATTTGTGCAAAGCCAGCCACAATGTCATACATGTTACCCAGAGTCACGGTTCTTCTGAGCAGGATGCGATTAGTGGCCCTGCAAACTTGCATCAACACGATTCCAATGGTTGACTTTCCCACTCCAAACTGGTTAGCGACCGATTGGTAGCTGTCTGGAGTTGTCAGCTTCCAGACTGCAATAGCCACCCACATCTCCACCGTCAGGGCAGCTCTCAGTCTTGTGTCCTTGTGCTGCAGGGTGGGGGTGAGCTCCTCACACAGTCCCACGAAAGTGGCTTTTCTCATCCAGAAGTTCTGCAGCCACTGCTTGTCATCCCAGACTTGCAGGACGATGTGATCCCACCACTCAGTGCTTGTTTCCTGAGCCCCAAAGCAGCGTTCCACAGTGATGAGAATGTCTGTGAATGCCACAAGCAAAGTCATGTCATATGCGTTACTCCAGCCAGGGAGCAGGGTTGGTGGCCGCTATATGTGGCTCCCAGAAGCAGCGGCATGGCTCCCCTCTGGCTCCTACATGTAGTGCATGCTGCCTCTACCCCAAGCACCACCCTTGCAGCTCCCATTGGCTGGGAACCATGGCCAATGGGAGCTGCACGGGCGGTGCCTGCGGATGGGGCAGTGTGCAGAGCCACCTAGCTGCATCTCCGCGTAGGATCTGGAGAAGGGACATGCCGCTACTTCCAGGAGATAAGTGCTACCCGGACCCTGCACCCCTGAGCTTCCCCCTACTCCCCAACCCCCTGCCCCAACCCTGATCCCCCTCCTAACCCCCAAACCCGTCAGTCCCAGCCCGGAGCATCCTCCTACACCCCAAACTCCTCATCCCCAGCCCCACCCCAGAGCCCGTGCCCCCAACCAGAGCCCTCACTCCCTCACACAGCCCAACTCCAATTTTGTGAGCATTCATGGCCTGCCATACAATTTCTATTCCCAGATGTGGCCCTTGGGCCAAAAAGTTTGCCCGCCCTTGCCTTAGATTGTAAGATCTTCAGGGCATGTTTTGTGTTTTTGGATGCTAAATAATTAATAGTCCTTTGGCAATACTTTGGCCATGGGGGGTAATAATGCTCTAAAGGTGAAACAACACCATGTGCCAAGAAGAGGATGTTAAAGGAAAATATGTGTGGTAGGGGTGTTTGAGGAGATTTAGTAGCATGCGAGTCCAGAAGAGGGAGATCTCACCTGTGGCCGCTAGATGGTGCTGCAGCCTCATACTTTCTCATTCTCTGACTTATCCAAATGTTTGATTATCTGATCTGGCCCTGGTCTTAATTAGAGCAGATAAATGGGGTTCTGCTTGTATTTACATTTCTTTGTGTGTGTGTTCATTTCCCTCCTCCGGGCCTTCACCCAGAAATTGACGGACTGGGTGACGCAGTGGTTCAGGCCCGATGTCCAAACAATGGGGCAGATTATGGATCAGGTGATCCTCGAACTGTTCGTGCAGTTCCTCCCTGGTAGCATGCGGGTCTGGGTGCGGTGACATCAGCCTGGCACTGTAGAAGCCACGGTCAAAAGGACGGAGGAATATGCAGAGGCAGTTTTCCCCCCGAGGGAGCACTGGACCCTGCGAGACACAGAGGGAGGCAAGAAACTCTCTAAGCATCCCGCTCGGAAGCCGGTAGACAAGTGACGGGAGGAGCACAAGGGAACCCCTAGCCACCCTGAGACAGCTTGTATGCTGGCGCTGTGGACACCCGGGGCATAAGAGCCAGGACTGTCTGGTGATGAACTGTGGGGCTGCTGTATTCTGCAGTTGAACCAAGGTTGGGGAGTGGAAGAAGAGGCGTGGAATAGCCACCATCCCCGTGTGGGTTGGGAGAAAGCCCCAGAGGGGTCTAGTGGATACGGCCTCAGCCCACTCCCTCATACAGCAGCGCTTGGTGAAACCGCATTGGCTTGTCCCTGGAGAAAGGATGCTGGTGGAATGCATCCACGGGGATGGGGAGTATTGTCCCATGGCCCTGGTACCCCTGGAGGTGCAGGGAAGGTTTGCCTGGAAGCGGGTTGGGGTAATAGAGAGGCTGCCCTACCCCATGGCTGGATTGGAACTCCGACCCAAAAGGGAAAGAGGGCATGGGGAGGAGACCAACAGAGAAAGCAAGAGAAGAGGACATGGAGGGAAAGGGCAAGAGTAAAACCCTGAGAAAGGGGATCCCCCACTCCCTCAAGAGGAAAATTATAGCAATCCTAGACAACACAGCCAGGATAGGAACCCTATGGGAGGGACCAAAGAGGGAACGGAGGTCCCAGGACGGGACCACCCAGGGGAGGGAATCCCCATCATAGAGGAAGAGAAGCCAAAGAAAGTTGAAAGTGTAGGAACCCAAAAGGGGGAGGCTCAAACTCCAATAGGCAGAGGCCCCAAACTGGAGACACAGGGCAGCCTCGGGGCAGTTGGTGCCAATCCGTTTCCCTCACCAGGGAAGGAAAGAGAACGCCCAGGGTGACTTGCCCAAGGTTGCGACTGGTATGACAACCTTTGGCGGAAGTGGACTTTTGGGGTGGCCCACCCCCTACCCAATGCACGTTTTGTGGGTGGGGCATGCCAAAACCCCATGGGGTTGAGCCTGGGGACTACTCAGATGGGCAGGAGCCCATCCCCAGAGTAAAACCCGAGGCCGAGAAAAGAGGGGCCGAGCAAGATCAGGCCCAGCATCATCTTACGCCAGGAGGTATGTAGCAGAGTGCTGGTGCAAAAGCACCTAATTAGCCCCTGCCCAGTCAGCTCCAATCAAGGGAAGCAGATTGGGGCTGATGGAAAAGGCCTGATGCCAGCCTGAGGACTGGCAGCACATGCTGGCCTGACAAGCCAAGGGCTATAAAGGCAAGAGGCTGTAAGGGAAAAGTCAATCAGTCAGGAAGCTGGACACCTCCTAGCTGAAGGCTGACTCTGTCTGTAAAGCTTGGGAACACCTTAAGTAAATAAAGACACGGGTGTTGCACAACTCTGAAGACTCTCTGTGCCTTATTGTGGAGAATAAGCAAGCCCCAGGAAGAGGGGTGGATCGTGAACCCTGTTACACAGTGGTTTTCAAGCGGGGGTCTGCAAACCAGGGCAGAAAGTTCAGAGCCCTGGTACCCTGTGGCTGAAGCCTGAGTTCCCCCCACTCCCCGCAGCTGAAGCCCAGAACCCCAAGGCCCCTCTGCAGATGAAGCCCTGAGGGCCCCCAGCCCCAGAGCTTTAATAGCATGTGGGAGGAGGGAGGGGCTCAGAAAGACAAAAGCTGAGAACCTATGACCTATTGTTATGCCCCCTGAATATCTTCCCAAAATATCAAAAGAACATAAAACACATACAAACCCCAAACTAATTGGCTGTATTATGGGCTTTAAATACACAGTCCTATTGCAAACTCATAGAGGATTTGCTGTTAAAGTGCTGCTGCCTTGCGGAAATCTCTGAAAAAACATTCCACTTGAAACCATTCTCCTGCTGACATGTATCTTCCGGCATACTGTTTATAGGGATATTTACATGAAGCTTAGATTTGTGCTTCTTAAAGTTTCCTTTTTTGCTCCTGCTGCTCATCCTCCTATAGTCATAAATCTCTGCGACATCACCATCGCTTCTACATTAGTTAACTGACAATATTGTAATAAAAGGGCTGCAGATGGTAAATAAATACTGTCTCGGCTGACACAGTGTCCTCTTTACACTTTCATTGTAAGCTCTTTGGGATGGGGCCTCTTTGTTATTTGTACAGTGCCAAGCACAGTGGGAACCTAATCCATGACCAAGGCCCCTACTTGGTACTGCAATACAAACAATAAATAATAATTCTCTTTTAGACTTCTACTCAACTCTCTCCCTTTGAAACTCCTAATACACTCCACTCTGAAACTTCTAGCTGAAGTCAACACAATAAGAGTATTTAATGTGATCAAAAAGACTCCTCTTCTATTTCCTGCTTCCAATGTTTGGGATTAGAAAGTTGTACTGTTTCTATTTTATATTTTTCTAAAAGCTTGATTCTGGTCTCATGCTGGTAAAAACCAGGAGTAACTCCTGAAATCAATGGACTTCCATTAACATAGACCTGGGAAGAGATTAGAATGAGGTTCTACTTATTTTAGAGATGATGGAAGAAGACTGGAAGAGGAAGCAGCCCAAGTTTGTAACTATGTTTAAATAGCCCTGCTGAGAGTGTGATAAAGGTTGTGCGTCTGAATCACACTGCAACTGCCTGATTTCATACAAATGACCACAGTCAAGAAAGCGATCGGGATGAAATTCCTAAAACTCAGAATATGTGTTTTCTGTCCAGTAGTTCCCAAACTGGGGTTTGTGAACTCCTGGGGGTTTGTGAAATGTTACAGGGGGTTCTCAGGAAAAAATTCCCTAATGGCGGACAGAGCTGTCCCTAGGGAGCCCAGGCACCATAGGGCCAGCAGCCCAGAGCCCCTGGACTTCCAAGAGCTAAGCAGATCAAAGCAAGCATATCTATCACACTGAGGAAAATTAAACTTCAAGACTCCTTATAAGAAATGGAAAGGGAGGTGGATATTTTTTGCTGTTTTTAAAATTAAATAGGCAGCTGGTATTGTTTTTAAAATTATTATGAAGAACAAGTTTAAGCTTTGTTGTAACGTGCATTGTTTGCCTGGACTGCTCAAGACCTGAATGCTTGTGTAGGAGGAACTCTTTGAGTTGGCTTCTTAAATTCCTTCAAGCTTGTTTCATGTCTGATACTCCTTGATGAAACATAGGAGCCTTGTCTTATAACAGGCTTATTCAAAGCTATGAAAGTGAGATGTTGGAAGAATGTTGCCGTTTTCATAATGTAATAAAAATACTGTAATGATAAATAATAATGAATAATAGTGTGTCATAAGCATGTCATAAAAACAAATTTTGTATTTCCAAGATCACTGCTTTTATAATTTATACTCAGGTAAAGGAGAAAATATCTGGAAATATTCATTTTAGGAGGGGGTTTACGAGACTTGACATTTTAGTGAAAGGGGTTCACAGGCTGTTAAAGTTTGGGAACCACTTCTGCAGACATTCTGTAGATTTCTTTGTGGTTTTCTGGACAGTTTGAGTGGCTCTTTCAGTGTTTGGAGTTGCCAGTGCAAACAGTTCTAATTTTGCAGCTATTTTACCCACACAATCACACATCCTGATTGCAACACCATTTTGCCTGTCCTAAAAAGTGTGTCAGGCCAGAAAAGCGTCATCACATCTTGAGTATGTCACATTATGAACACATTACATTTAGAAGTGATTTTGTTTTTCCATGGTATCACTATGTTGCATCATAACTGTGATATCTGTCATGGAAGCACTAGGAGCATTATCCAAGTCCACAATGGGCTTTGGATCAGGCCTTGGAAAGAGGCAAATGCTCTATATATTTTTTGTAAAGGAGAAGGAAGGTGAATAGAGTGAATCAAGCCATTAGTCTGTGAAGATCACAGAGATACAATAGCCCAGAAGATTCTGTACATATAAGTTAACTATAGGGAACATCCTATCCTCAGAAGAAACCTCCTGCTGCAGTTTTGCCAGCTTCCAACATGGTGGCTGGAAATGACATCATGCCAGTTCTATGAAGCCTCCTTTCCTTTATCCGTTATCCTAAGGTAAGCAATAATGAAATCAGGACAGTAGTTTGAAGTCTCTTTCCCCCGCTCCCCTTAAATTGTTAGTTGGAAAATAAAAGCAGACTGATATGTCTGAATTTTACCAAATTACCAGGCATAAAAATCCACTGTAACTAGGGTAGATTACAAATTAAACTGAGCACTAATTTAAAGTATAACCTCTTGTCCTTTTCAGCTGTAGATCTCACAGTGCTTTACAAAGGTGAATTGCTATCATTAGGCCCATTTTACAGAGATGGAAACTGAGGTACAGAACTAGCCAATTTTTCCTAAAGAAGGATGTCTATGTGTTTAATATATGGAGATATACCTATCTCATAGAACTGGATCAAGTCCAGCCCCCTGCATTTACTGGCAGGACCAAGTACTGAGTTTGCCCCAGATCCCTAAATGGTCCTCTCAAGGATTGAGCTCAGAACCCTGGATTTAGCAGGCCAATGCTCAAACCACTGAACCATCCCACCTCAGTGATTTTAGGCCCCAGGGCATTAATTTCTAGTGGTGCTAAGCCTCCACAGCTCCCACTGTCTTCATCCAGCCCCCTCCTCCCCCAAATCAGTGGCTACATCTGAATATGGAAGCGCAAGTGTCTTTTCCAAGGCAGCAAACATGTCTGACTCCTGAGTTCCAGAGACAAGATGGCTGAAGTAATAGCCTCTATTGAACCAACTCCTGCTGGTGAGAGCCATGGGAAGCTTGGTGGATGGGGCTGTGAGGTGACTGGTTTGAGGGCCTTGGCGGGGGACAGGAGCTCTGTGGCCCAGGCTTGTGGGGTGGTAGTTGGCCTTCATGGTCCAATTTGGGGGGGGGGTTGGTGGCCGAGTTTATGGGGAAGGAAGGGGGCTTAGTGGCCCAGGGTTGGGACTTTGGTGGCCTAGTTTGTAGTGTGCCTGGGGCAGAGGCTTGGAGCCTAGCTTATGGGGCAGGAAGGGGGCTGAGCAGCTGAGACGGAGGCCAAGCTTGATAGGCTAGCTGTAAGGTGAGTGGGGGGGCGCTTAGTAGCTTAGTTTATGGGCCAAAAGGGGGCTTAGTGGCCCGGGCCCAGCAGCTGTCGGGGAAGGAGCAGGGCCCGCTGCCACACACAAAATGGCCGCCGGGGCAAGCCGGCGGTGGCTGACGTCCCCTTTCGCTATCCCACAATGCACTGCACCTTTACTTCTCTCTCTAAGTGCCGCCCTCCCCTTCGGCATCCCACAATGCTCTGCCCCTCTCCTGCCCTCGCGCTTCGCCAATCCCACAATGCGCTGCTTCTCCACTCTCCCACAAGACCCCCCCTCGTCCGCCCCACAATGCCCTGCTGCCGGCCTCCTTCCTCCCCCGTGAGCGGCGGGGTCTGTCCCTGTAGCGGGAAGATGGCGGACACAATGAGCAGAAGCCGCCGCTCCGCAGCCTGAGCCGACCCCGCCTGAGAGCGCTGCCCGCCCGTGCCGAAGCCGCCTGCCAGCGACGCGCGGCCCCTGCCCGAGACCCGCGCGCGTCAGGCTCCCGCCCGGCTTCCCTTTCCCGCTGCTTCGCAGGCCCCGCGGCCTCTAGGCCGCCGCCCGGCTCCTCACGTTCACCGGCGTCCTCCGTGCCCTGCTCCCGCTGGGCCCCGGCTGGCTCCTTAGACCCCACTCGCGCCGCCCTATCCCTCGCGGCATGAAGCTAACGGACAACGTGCTGCGGAGCTTCCGCGTGGCCAAGGTCTTCCGCGAGAACTCGGACAAGATCAACTGCTTCGACTTCAGCCCCAACGGCGAGACCGTCATCTCCAGCAGCGACGACGACTCCATCGTGCTCTACGACTGCCAGGAGGGCAAGTGAGTGGCGGGCTGCCCGCGGGAGGGGGGTGAGCGGAGTGGGGAGCGTGGCCGGTGAGTGATGGTGGTGGTGCGAAGGCGCAACTGCGGGACCCCCCGTGCCCGTGGGTGGTTCTTAGCCTCGCCGTAGCGCTGCCTGGTGGGGTGTTGCCCTGGGGGACTGGGCGGGTGGAACAAGAGGGATCGATCCCCTGGGATTATCGGCTGTCCCAGGTGAGGAGTCTGTCGGGGAGAAAAGGCGGGTTCAGGAAGGGCGGAGACTAGCATGGGTTTAATGTATACCTACTAGCCAGAGTGCTAAAGCTACCAGCTAAAGGCTGATGTGAAAGACCCAGGGTGGGGAAGACAGCAACCCAGTGTTGCTGATGCTCAGGTTTCCCCCAGGTAGAAGCTGCTGAGTGAAATTGACATTCTTTGTTAGCTTTGCTGCTGTCCATAATTTTCTTTATTGCAACAGTAAACTTGATCAGAGATTCCGATGTGCTTGGCTGTGCTGCTGCTTGGCAGAGCTCTGAGCAGTAGCTGAAAATATTGTAATTGTGTGTCTGGAGATTAGAGAACCTTCTCTGCCCTGGGATAGGTGGTGTTGGTTTTTGGTTTTTGTTTTTTAAATAGAATGAGTGTATAAAACTAAAAAAACCCAGAAAAATTAGAACTTGAAAATGGAGGTGCAACAGCAGCAGTAAGATTACTTTTTATTCGATTCTGTCATGGCACTGTGATAAAGCACTTGATTCCCATCTACACTACAGCCTTCACTGTTACTATCTGCAGTGGAGCTGAAACAGGTGATTCGCAGGTCCTAAATGTAGCATTGTAGATATAGACTGGAAGACATTTTTGCTTCATATTTGGAAGGTTACAAATGTGATTTTCACACCTATGGGGGCTAGAATTTTGTTTTACAAGAGCTAAAATTATTTATTAATTGATGGCCCAGGACTTTTCACTGACCACAGAAATCTTTACTTTCACTGGTGAGTAAATGAATGGTTTTTCAAGCTCTCATATCTTAGATTTAGTTAGTAAAATTGATGGATAGCTATGCTTACAGATAAGTTATGTATATGGGTCCAACTTTGAAGTCAGTGGAGTGGCCTTGCATTTTCCTTTGAGAAATATGCCTACTGTTGACTACACGTTGCTGCAGACTCATTTCTTGAGGAGTCTTTCTGTTGAAAATCTAAGCCAGAGAGAAAGAAATGAATTTGGGCATGTTAAATACCCTGTTTGGGTTTAAATGAATGGGATGAAATAAGAAACCATTTTGACATACATCTAGAACAGTTTGCCATTTTAAAAGATAACTTTTTAAATATATTTTCATTTCATAATTGAAGATGGCATACTGTACATGCACAATAACTTTAAAAATCTGTAAAAGCAACGAGGAGCCCGGTGGCACCTTAAAGACAACAGATTCATTTGGGCATAGGCTCTTGTGGCTAAAAAACCCACTTCTTTGGATGCAGTTAAAAAATAGGGTGACATTCCACTAGAATACATTGCCAGTATTATTTAGGCAGAAGGGATTATACTGTGCTTTTTGTGATCCCTTTTGAGTAGTTAGCATCTTTACCTACAAACTAGAATTAAAATGTGTATGATTCTGCTATAGAGCAAGATGGAGAAAAGGGAGGAGGTGTTGCCTTGTATACTAAAAATGTATACACTTGGACTGAGGTTGAGATAGAAATAAGAGACTGATTTGTTGAAAGTCTCTGGGTAAGTATAAAAGGGGTAAAAAACAAGGGATAAAAAAATTGTCATGGTAGGGATCTACTACAGACCACCAAACCAGGAGGAAGAGGTGGATGAGGCTTTTTTAAAACAAATAACAAAATCATCCAAAGCACAGGACTTGGTGCTGGTGGGGGACTTCGGTTACCAAGACACTGTTGGGAAAATAACCCAGCAGGGAACAGGTTATCCAACAAGTTCTTGGAATGTATTGGAGACGATTTTTTATTTTAGAAGGTGGAGAAAGCTGCTGTGGGGAGGCTGTTCTTCCCTATTTGTCAACATCAAATCTAGAACTGGTTGAGAATTTGAAAGGGGAAGGCAAATTGGACTAAAGTGATCATGAAATGGTAGAGTTCATGATTCTAAGGCAGGGGTCGGCAACCTTTCAGAAGTGGTGTGCTGAGTCTTTATTTATTCACTCTAATTTAAGGTTTTGTGTGCCAGTAATACATTTTAACGTTCTTAGAAGGTCTCTTTCTATAAGTCTATAATATATAACTAAGCTATTGTTGTATGTAAAGTAAATTAGGTTTTTAAAATGTTTAAGAAGCTTAATTTAAAATTAAAAAAAATGCAGAGCCCTCCGGACCAGTAGCCAGGACCCAAGCAGTGCGAGTGCCACTGAAAATCAGCTCGCGTGCTGCCTTTGGCACCTGTGCCATAGGTTGCCTACACCTGTTCTAAGGAATGGTAGGAGGGAGACCAGCAGAATAAAGACAATGGATTTCAAGAAGGCGGACTTCAGCAAACTCAGGGAGTTGGTAGGTACAATCCCTTGGGAAGCAAGTTGAAAGGAAAAAACAATTGAAGACAGCTGGCAGTTTTTCAAAGAGACCTTATTGAGGGCACAAGAGCAAACTATCCCACTCCATAGGAGGAAGTATGGTAAGAGCCCACCCTGCCTTAACCAGGAGATCTTCAATGATCTGAAACTAAAAAAAGTCTTCCAAAAAGTGGAAACTCGGTCAAATTACAAACGGTGAATATAAACAAATAACACAAGTATGTAGGGACGAAAATTAGAGAAAGCTAAGGCACAAAACGAGATCAAACTAGCTAGGGACATAAAAGGAAACAAGAAAACATTTTCAAATACATTAGAAGCAAGAGGAAAACCAAGGACAGAGTAGGGCCGTTACTCATTGTTGGAGACAATAACAGAAAAGGTAGAAATGGCAGGGGTGCTTGATGATTTCTTTGCTTCGGTTTTCATCAAGAAAGTTGGTGGCGATTGGACGTCTAACATAGTGAATGCCAGTGAAAATGAGGTAGGGTCAGAGTCTGAAATAGGGAAAGTACAAGCCAAAAATTATTTAGATGAGTTAAATGTCTTCAGATCATCAGAGCCTGATTAAATGCATCCTTGAATACTTAAGGAGCTGACTGAGGAGATATGTGAGCCAGTTAGCAATTCACTTTGAAGAGTGATGGGAGATGCAGGACCAGTGCAAGGATGTTTCGCGCCATAGGCGAAACTTCCACTTTGCGCCCTTCCCCCCCCGCCCTGAGGCGCCTCCCCACGGCAGCTTCTTCCCTCTGCTCTGAGGCACTCCCCTGCCCCAGCTCACCCCTGCTCCGTGCACGAGCACCCCGAGCACACCGAAGTGAAGCAGCTCACCCCTGCGCCGCCTCCTCCCCGAGCACGCCGTGGCTGCTTCACTTCTCCCGCCTCCCAGGCTTGCGGTGCCAATCAACTTAGGCACCGCAAGCCTGGGAGGTGGGAGAAGTGAAGCAGCCCTGCCTCCTCCCCGAGCACGCTGTGGCTGCTTCACTTCTCCCGCCTCCCAGGCTTGCGGTGCCAATCAACTTAGGCACCGCAAGCCTGGGAGGTGGGAGAAGTGAAGCAGCCATGGCGTGCTTGGGGAGGAGGAGGCGGGGCAGGGGTGAGCTGGTGCAGGGAGTTCCCCTGCATGCCCCTCCCCCCTTTCTTGCTGCAGGCGGCCCTCCCCGCGATCCCCTGCCCCAGCTCTCTCTGCCTAAATGCTGGCGGTGACCGGGGTGGCCGAAGATCCGGATGCTGCGGTTGCTTCCAAAGAAAATGGCGCCTCCCAAATGCCAGTGCCCTAGGCGACCGCCTAGGTTGCCTAAATGGTTGCACCGGCCCTGGGAAGATGGGAGACATTCCAGATGACTGGAAAACGGCAAATATGGTGCCCATCCTTAGAAAGGGAAATAAGGACAACCTGGGGAATTACAGATCAGTCAACTTAATTTCTGTACGTGGAAGGATAATGGAGCAAATAATGAAGCAATCAGTTTGCAAACACCTAGAAAATAAGCTGATGAATAACAGTCTGCATGGATTTGTCAAGAACAAATCATGTCAAACTAACCTATTAGCTTCCTTTGTCAGGGTAACAAGCCTTGTGGATGGGGGGAGGTGGTAGATATGGTATTTCTTGACTTTAGTACTGCTTTTGGTACTGTCTCGCGTGACTGTGTCATAAACAAACTAGGGAAATACAACCTAGATGGAGCTACTAATAAGATGGGTGCATAACTGGTTGGAAAATCGTTCCCAGAGAGTAGTTACCAGTGGTTCACAGTCATGCTGGAAGGGCATAACAAGTGGGGTTCCGCAGGGATCGGAGCTGGGTCCAGTTCTGTTCAATATCTTCTTCAATGATTTGGATAATGGCATAGAGAGTACACCTGTAAATTTTGCGGACGATACCAAGTTGAGAGGGGTTTTAAGTGCTTTGGAAGATAGGATTAAAATTCAAAATGATCTGGACAAACTGGAGAAACAGTTTGAAGTAAATAGGATGAACTTCAAGAAGGACAAATGCAGAGTACTCCACTTAGGAAGGAACAATTAGTTGCACACATACAAAATGGGAAATGATTGCCTAGGAAGGAGTACTGCGGAATGGGATCTAGGGATCATAGTGGATCACAAGCTAAATATGAGTTGGTGTAATGCTGTTGGAAAAAAAGAAAACATCATTATGGGATGTATGAGCAGGAGTATTGTAAGCAAGACACAAAGTAATTCTTCTGCTCTGCTCTGTGCTGATTAGGCCTCAATTGGAGTATTGTGTCCAGTTCTGGGTGCCACATTTCAGGAAATATGTGGAGAAATTGGAGAAAGTCCATAGAATAGCAACAAAAATGATCAAAAGTTCTAGAAAACATGACCTATGAGGGAAGATTGTTTTTGCCAATTTTTCAATGAGGAGTCCTTGTGGTACCTTAGAGACTAACACATTTATTTGGGCATAAGCTTTTGTGGGAGAACCGACAGCTTATGCCCAAATAAATGTTAGTCTCTAAGGTGCCACAAGAACTCCTTGTTGTTTTTGCTGATACAGACTAACACGACTACCACTCTGAAACCTGAAAAAATTGGGTTTGTTCGGTATGGAGAAGAGAAGACGAAGAGGAGACATAATTTTTTTTGTATTTGAAACTGTTACGAGGAGGAGAGAGCAAAATTGTTGTTCTTAACCTCTGGGGATAGGACAAGAATCAGTGGCTTAAATTGCAGCAAGGGCGGTTTAGGTTGACGGTTAGGAAGAACTTCCTAACTGTCAAGGTGGTTAAGCACTGGAATAAATTGCCTACAGAGGTTGTGGAATCTCCATCATTGGGGATCGTTAAGAGCAGGCTGGACAAATGCCTGCCAGGGATGGTCTAGATAATACAGTGCTTAGTCCTGTCCCTTCCAGTTCTATGATTGAGTGAATGGAGATGTTTTCAGAAACTGAGCAAATATGGATGTAGACAATGAGAATAGTCATTTTTATTCATTAACAGAAATGAGTAAAATTCATCTTGTAATCTTCCTTGGAGCATGCAGTAGAACATCCATCATGGGAATAAATAACAAATTCACAGAACTCTTGAAAAATGTGCTTTCTGATTTGGTATAAGACAAAAAATATATAAAAAATGTGTTTTAGGAACAGAACATCTGTAGATGGAAAACATGAGTCATGTACTATAAGACTCAGATCAAAGTGAGCCAAACCATAAGTCCCAAATATAATTATTTCAAGAAAAGGTAAACCGCTTTGTGCACTTACTCAGTATTTCTCAAAAAATGCCTCTTTCTGATATGGGTTTTCTGCTAATATGAGCAGTGTACCAAAGATAGTGTTCATTGTTGTTATAGGGCCCAGAATTGAGCATGGAGCATTACAGAAGACAAAGATGTGATCCCTAATTCGATATTTTGATGCGACACAAAAGGGTGACCAAAAGTAGGGTGTGGATGGGACAGGGAATGACTAGGGTTACATATATCATCATGTGTTTGCTCAGTTTAAGCATGAGCCCATCTTGGTTGTCTCCAGTGTTGTTTAATTTTTTTTTTTAAAGAATTTTCTCAAATCATATGCTGTGCAGCTTAATGTAGAGGTGAGTTTTTAGGAATTCAGTGATGGAAGGAGTGGAGTGGCATGAATGACCAAGCTGGCTGCAAGGCATACATAAATTGATTAGAGGAAAAAATACACCTCCTTGTAGGGGAAGTGGATGAAGAGGGCAATAATAGCAGAGTGGAGGTGTGAGACTGTCCAATAAAATGCTACTCCATATGAGTAGGGAAAGGTAGTATATGATAGTCCCAGTTACTTGGCTGTGCTTTTATTCTGTCAAGGAAATTAAAATGAACTATTGTCACTGCTGTGATTGTAGAATGGCATCTCTCTGCATTCTGGTTATTCTATTTTGGACTACTTTGTGTGGATTCTTTTTATACTTTGTGGTGATTTAAGTTTGAGATCCCTGTACTAAACATGGGGACCACATGAGGACTAGTACATTGGCCCGAGGGCCGCGTCACTGACACCTTTTCATATAAAGATACAAAAGTCCCCCCCCCTCCCATCCCTGGCACTGCCCCCACTCCATCAATTCCATGAGCCCCTGCCCTGCCTCTTTCCACCCCTTCCTCAAAGTTCCCACCCCAACTCTGCCCCCTTCCTGTCCCTATTCCAACCTCTTCCCCAAATTCCTACCCCTGTCCTGCCTCTTCTTCTGAGCGCATGACTCCCCGTTTCGCCCCCCCCCCCCCCGGAAAGCGCTGCTAAACAGCTATTTGGCAGCGAGAAGTGCCTGGAGGTAGGCAGAGGAGCGAGGACGCAGCGTGCTGTGGGAGCAGCAGGTGACGGGAGCTTGTCAGTCGCAAGAAATAATTCTGGGGGAGTGGGGAGCTTGGCAGGCTGCAGCAAATAACTCCACAGACTGCATGTTTGAGACCCCTGGTTTAGTATATCACTTGGTTTTATGTGTAGTATGTCTTTGCTTTCATACAAATTAAACTGTTACTGTCATGGCCTGTCTGAGCCTAAACTAAGACTATAAGTTCTTTCAAATTCAAGTAAAAATCGAATACCTTAGTAACATGGATGGTGTCCACTAGCTTTGAAATCTACATCTTAATTGAACATCCTCCACTAATGCTGGTGCTGATGAGCAGTTACTGTCCATGATTGTACTGTTCCTTGTCCCACTTCTACTCCTGGGGGAATTCTGCACCACGGTGCAATGCAGAATTTTCCGAAATTAATGTTGTGTGTGCAGAATTTCCTCCCCCCCCCCACCTCCTCTCCCGGGTCCACCGCTAAGCGCCACTGGACCCGGGAGATACTGTTGTGGGGAGCAGCGGGGAGGAGCTGGAGCGTTCCTGGCGCTGCAGTTGCCAGCATGCCCTGAAAGGAGGAGATGATGTTGTGCAGGAAACTCCATGCAAACCCAGGACCCAGCATCAGGCTGTTTTTTCCCCTGGATCCTTGAACTCTGGGGAGTAGCGGGTGTGAGTGTCTGAGCCAAGGAGGGCAGTGGCGTGGGGGTAGGGGGCAGAGAAACAGCAATTGGATTGTCTTAGGACAGCGGTGGGCAAACTATGGCCTGGGGGCCACATCTGGTCCCCCAGACCCTCGAGTGGGGTCCAGGGCTTGCCCCACTCTGATGCTCCAGTTGGGGAGCGGGTTCCACAGCTTGCCAGGAAGCTCCCCACGCTGCCCCAAGTGCCACTCCTGTAGCTCCCATTGGCTGTGTAGAACTGCCTGGCCGCGCCTCCGCATAGGAGCCAGAGGGGAAGGACGCCGCTGCTTCTGGGAGCTGCTTGAGGTAAGTGCTGCCCAGAGGCTGCACCCCTGCCCCAGCCCTGATCTTCCTCCTGCCCTCCTAACCCCTCAGTCCCAGTCTGGAGCACTCTCTTACACCCCCAACCCCTCATCCCCAGCTCCACCCCAGAGCCCACCACCACACCCTCACCCCCAATTTGGTGAGCATTCATGGCCCACCATACAATTTCCATACTCAGATGTTATCCTTGGGCCAAAAAGTTTTCCCATCCTGTCTTAGGGGTTTCTTTAACCGTCTACTTCTGGGGAAATTTTTGTGTGTTTCTGTATTGTTAGGCATCCATGCTGACAGGTACTTTGAAATAAATTACCAAAATAATTGAAATTGACATGATTATATAGTGTTTTTGATAAATAGATTTTGCAGAATTTTAAAATATTGGGTATAAAATATATAAATATATTAATTATTGGCACAGAATTCCCCCAGGAGTATACTTCAAATCGGTAGACAGTAGCTTGATGGGCCTGGAATGCATCTACATTTGGGTCATTAGTTTCTGTCCGTGTCATGACCTGATGTGGATTTTCTACAATTACGTTAATCTAAATAAGTCCACAGCTTGATATTGCAGTGCTGAAAGGTAATTAACGTTTTGTCAAAATAAATGTATCTGGAAGTATAGGTTGCCTGGTGATTACAGGATTTTTTTTTTTTAAAACCTGCATATCCACTGTCATTTGTGAATTTGAAAGTATGTGCAATTTTAAAGGCATCTATTGATTGTAAACCGCTTATCTCCTTACTTGTTTTTGTAAAGTGGCCTTGACGATACATAATTTGTACATTGCTATATTGGATTATTTCTCTTATCACTAGGCCATAGTGTGGACTCAGAGCACTAGAAACTGTGGTGGTTGCTGTACCATGGTGAAACTTGACAGCATCAGGCCTGTTGCTGAGTTTTTTTTTTCCCTACAGTTTTGCCTCCAAGGAGCCAGAAATGCTTCCCCATGCTAATTTTTCCCCTACTGTTACTCACGCCTTCTTGTCAGCTGTTTGAAATTGGCCATCCTGATTGTCACTACAATTGTTTTTTCTCCTGCTGATAATTGCCATACCAACTCTAACAAGACTAATCAATTAAGGTGGGCAACACCCATTTTTTTCATGCTCTGTGTGTGTGTGTGTGTGTGTGTGTGTGTATATATATATATATATATATATATATATATATATATATATATATATATATATATATATATATATATATATATCTTCCTACTGTATTTTCCACTGCATGCATCCGATTAAGTGGGTTTTAGCCCACGAAAGCTTATGCCCAAATAAATTAGTTAGTCTTTAAGGTGCCACAAGTACTCCTCTTTCCTTTCAAAGTTTTTATCCCTAATAATATGTTTTTGAAAATAAGGACAAGATTCTCTTTCATTGCTGTGTTCCAACATAGTGCTGCCTAGCTTTTGCAGATGCTGTGTCTAAACTCACTAAGTTCTACCATCATTACTGTTGGTGAGGGGATTGCTTTTATTTTAACTGGCATATACTACTGCTTTTATCCGCATAACTATTGGTATGAGGTGCTTTATACCTGTGTAGCTTATTTCACTTTGACAGACCGCAGTAAGCTCTACAAGTGTATATCTTTTCATTTTAGTATAACTGCTTCTGCACTAGGATTCTTTTGCAATTTTATGCCAGCATAATTAAAGCAACAAAGCTTTTAAGGGTCAGCAATGTCAAAGTCTCCAAAGGGGAGAGTCTCCTTGAAATGTGAGAAATGGCAAGTAGTCGTGGTAAACAATGTGTCTGCATATTTGCCTGTTCCCATAAATGCACCTAAATTGGGCTATATTAGCCCCTGTCTCGGTTTCTGTTGCATGGCCCAAATGGGTAACAACTCAAATGACTGATCATTACCTTTGTTGCAGTGGTTTGACTCACAACTCAGCATCCCTGGATGGATACCTCCAAAATTGCTTACAGTTGCCTGAAAGGCATCAGTTTAGCTTAGTTAGCTATTTTTTTACTTAAACTGTAAAATGTGAAATTCTTTCAAAACAAATTCACACTTTAAGATATGGACAATGTTTTTTGAGATCCAGGTTAGCAAGCACAAGTTAGTAGGTGATCAAGAATGCAGCATCACTTAGAGGTATAAAGGTGCATAACAATTGAATCTCAAGAATAACCTATATTAATTGGTTTCAGAGTGGTAGCTGTGTTATCTGTATCAGCGAAATCAATGAGGAGTCCTTGTGGCACCTTAGATATTAGCGCATTTATTTGCCAACTCTGTCCGCATATCTAGTCAAGGGACACCATCACAGGAACCACATCAGCCACACCATCAGGGGCTCATTCACTTGCACATGTACCAATGTGATATATACCATCATGTGCCAGCAAAATGCCCCTCTACCATGTACATTGGCCAAACCGGATAGTACGCAAAAGAATAAAATGGACACACATCAGGCATCAAGAATTTGTAATATTCAAAAACCAGTAGGAGAATACTTTAGTCTCCCTAGACACTCAATAACAGACTTAAAAGTGGCCATTCAACAAAAAAGCTCCAAAAACAGACTTCAGTGAGAAACAGCGGAACTGGAATTAATTTGCAAACTGGACACCATCAAATTAGGCCTGAATAAAGACTGGGAGTGGATGGGTCACTATAAAGTAATTTTTCATCTGCTGATACTCACACTTTCTTGTCAACTGTTGAAAATGGGCTTTGTCCACCTTGGTTGCATTGGCCTTGTTAGTACTACAAAAGTACTTTTCCCTCTCTTGATATTCATCCCTTCTTGTCAACTGTTGAGAATAGGCCATTTCCACCTTAATTGAATTGGCCTTGTTAGCACTGACACACACACACAAACACACCCCCCGTAAGGCAACTTCCATCTTTTCATGTGCTGTAATATTTATACTGCTTACTGTATTTTTCATTCCATGTATCTGACGAAGTGGGTTTTAGTCCACGAAAACTTATGCCCAGATAAATTTGTTAGTCTCTAAGGTGCCACAAGGATGTCTCATTATTTTTGCTATATATATTGCTGCATCCAGAAGATAGTACTAAGTTACCCAACCTGTACAGAACTGATGTGCATTGACTCTTGCTCAGGTACAGGCTTGTCAGTAGCTCAATCAGTAGCACTAATATATTCGTTCTGAGAATATCCCTAGGACACACTGTAACTGCTTTCTAAAGTATTTTACTTCGTGGGTGTTTGTATTGTTTGGTTCAGGATTAAGGCCACTTTTGGCTTGCAAGAGGCAGGATATTTCAGAATCTCTAAGAATTGAAATTACTTTCCGTGACTATAATCCAGGTTTGTTTGTTTTTAAAAGACAAACTTTTGGATCTCCTTGTTGGGTTTCTATGGAGTAATCTAATAATAGGCATTTCTTATGGACAAAATGCCAATTTCTGTTTCCGTACATTTCATAAGCCAAAGAGTAGTCATACGAACATGAATCGTATTGCTTAGAGACCTGATACAAGTATAAGAAGGAAAGTTGAATGTGTTCAGTGAATTAATTCTAGAGGTCATGCCCCAATTTACAAGAGGACAGCCCTTATCAGATTCTCATGCTTTGTGCAAGTTACACAAAATATTCATCTTTTTTACAAGAAACCCTATGGATATTAAGCGTTCCATTTAATTGGCTCAGGGACTTAGTATTACCATCTGCAGATCCAGGCTGCTTTTTTGAGTTTTTTTATTTAAAAAAGTGTGATCCAGGCATTTTTCAAATTGACAGTTTGTGTATATTTTTTAATACAAATGTATGTATAAAATCGTGTGGCAGCCAGGGTTTATTAACTTGCAAATTAAACTGGCTGATTCTGGGAACAGCAGTGAAGTTTGATTACCAAGTTGTAACAAAATATTAGAGCAGCCATTTCCCTCCTAAAACAAATTGAATTGTTTTGCAGCAGCAAATAGTCAAGTTTATTTTACTTCAAAGCCTACACTGGCTTGGTGGGCAAGCTAACCTAACACTTAACCTTGTGGTAAAATGCCTTCAAATTATGCCTGCAGTGAAGACCAGTCCATAGTCTTGGGCATGCTCAAGTATTTCACTCCTCCCACCCATTCTCCCAAGGCACTACTTGTATAGCTAACATCAACTAGGCCCATTTCCTCTCCTCTGCCTGGCAGCTCAGTTTTATTGCTCTGCTTAGTCATATTCACATGCATCTGACGAAGTGGGTATTCACCCACAAAAGCTCATGCTCCAGTACATCTTTTAGTCTATAAAGTGCCACAGGACTCTTCGCTGCTTAGTAATTTTGGGTCTCCTTGTCTGTGCAGCAGCTCAACTCTTTGCTGCACTCCAGTTTAGCTCCTTTGGTCACTCTCCCTCTAGCAGCTCTATGCTACTGTGCCTGAAGTCATTCAACCTTCCGGCTTGTACTTGTTCTAGGTCTCTGAGCAATATGATTTTTCCCAGCCTGGCTTGAGTTGAATTGGTATTCTAAAGAGTGGACAAAACATCTTCATTTGATGTGATGGGGAAGAGGAGCCAGTGGAGAGGCTAAACGTCAAACACTTGGAAAAAAAATGCTTGAGAATTTGATCAGTGGTGCAGCCAAGGTAAATTAGAGGGACATGGAATTGGGAGAAGATTTAGTGGGCTAGTAACAGGTTTGATTACTGGAATTGGGAGTTTTAATATGAAGTCTCACTCAGTATCTATGGAAACTTTGAATGAATACTTGTTTATACATAAAATGTGGTGGTTGTCAGATTGTTCCGTTTCAGACAGTCTACCTCCGTGAGTTCCCTCTGGTTGTAGGCAGAAACTGAAACCTTCCACTGTAATATGTTGCAGTTAGTTTGTCCATTTGTATTCTGAAAACAAAACAAATTAATCTGTAATGGAAAAACTTCCTGTAGCATATTCAGACATTTACTGAGGCTCTTGACATGTCAGAATTTGACTTTTAGGCTATCAGAGAAAATTTAGATAGAGGTTACTAAAATTTGGGAGTGCTAAAAGCAAATAGTATGTGTGGGTTCTCCTCCCCCGCCCCCCATAACATTTGTGTATTGTATCAGAGGGGTAGCCATGTTAGTCTGGATTTGTAAAGGCAGCAAAGAGTCCTGTGGCACCTTATAGACTAACAGACATATTGGAGCATGAGCTTTCATGGGTGAATATATGCATCCGATGAAGTGGGTATTCACCCACTAAAGCACATGCTCCAATACGTCTGTTAGTCTGTAAGATGCTGCAGGACTGTTTGCTGCATTTGTGTATTGGCCTTTTAACTTGTGGAAGAAATGTTAAAGATGTTCCCAAAACGTTTCCTAAAGCAGATAGTCTTCGACTGCTTAAGAACGAATGAAAAAGAGAGCTTTGGGTTCTTTTAAGGTATTGGAAAAGAATCCAAGTTACACTTCTTTAGGGGGTGTGTGCATGAATGTAGCACTAATGAAAGCAAGGAACAGACTGCCATAACTTGTACTAGGTTTAGTGTCTCATGCAGTAGCTTATACCACACAACTTTGTCAACTGTTGCCCATTCCTATTTTAAAACACCCCTGCAGTTGCAGTTCCACATGTTTCCTGAGCTGGCATGAGCATGTCAAATTCTACAGTGACTGTTGTGGTGATATCTTGTTCACTAGAGACTAAAATGAGTCCTATTAATTATCTTAGATTTTTAATATAGGTCCCTAGGGGTTGGAGGCTAATCCATTAGTGCACTATGTGACAAGGTCCCTTATGGTTCTCTTTTTTGGTTTTAAAGATCTCAACAGTTTTTTCCTTCCTCGTATAAAAGGACCTGGATATCTCAAAGGACTTAGTGTTACTAAAAAGTAAACTAATAGTTGGTAGGTTGCAGCTTGAGCTCTTGTGTGTTGAAGTAGACATAATTATTTCTGTATTTTCTTTTGACAGACCAAAGAGAACACTGTATAGTAAAAAGTATGGAGTGGACCTAATCAGATACACACATGCTGCCAACACTGTGGTGTACAGCTCCAACAAAATAGACGGTAAGTGACCATGTTTAATCTTTCTGCACTTAGATGGCACACCCAGATAAACCGTAGTGGAGTGCCGGGAATGCTTTGGTCTTGACTGACACGAATGGCTCATTCTTAGCAACCTCCAGAATGGTGGCAAACAGACATGTTCATCTTTAAAGTATAACTCAGTCATTCCCTAACATATAATGACCTATTGTTGCTAATTACTGTTCCCCTTTGCTATAATAACCAGAGTTAATATGATTTGATAGTTGAAGGAAGATGAGTTCTATTCTTGATTCTGTTGTTGACTGGCTGTTTCGTATTGGTCCAGTCATTTAGCTTCTCTGTGACTGTTTCAAATAAGCATATTTACTACCTTTATTAGTGAATTTTGAATAGTTATGCCTTGAAAATTGCCATTGTGAAGATTCCCCCCCACCCCTTCAGTGACTCCACAGCAAATGATGCTCAAGCTAACATTTTAAAAACTTTGTTTGTTTTTCTTTTCTGACAGCCTTTCAAATTCAATTTGAGATGAGGAGGCAAACTTTGTTCTGGCTAGTGCTTCATTGCTGATTAAGATTCAGTATCTGGAACTTAGTTAACAATTCTGTGGGTTCCATTCCAGCTCATGCAGGTGTGCTCTTATGGCTGTGTTGGCTTTGCAGTACCAGCAGGAGTAAAGAGTAGCTTAAGAAAAAAATTGTCAAAGCAAGTAGATGACTCAAAACAATAGGTAGCATTTCTATAGTATCTTTCACCTCTATCTCAAAGTGCCTTACAAAGATAGGGATGTATTCTCCTTATTCGTACAGAATGGAGGGCAGGAAACTGAGGTGACATAGCAAATCACTAAGCAAGCCTGGTGCAGAACACATCTCTTCTGTGTCCAATCTTGGCTTTGTCCATTAGCCCCTCTGCTTTCCCAGTATAATATACATGGGCAACCCATCTGTTTCAAAGTGTCATTTTTTTCATAGTCATTTTTCATCATAACTGCACTTCATAATCTTCAATGAATTAAAAAGTTGCTTTCAGAGCCTGGGGTGAAAGGATTAGTTGGGTGTTAAAATCTTTGACTTGATTTAATTCATCAACTCCCACAGGTACACATTCTTTCCTCAGCAAAGTGGGGATTCTTCTGTGTCAGAAACAGCTGGTGTAAATGGCTGTGCTGCAATGTCAGGAATCCTTAGAGAACTTCATTCTTGGTGAAATTCCCATTCAGTTTTCTGATCCTCCTATAGCTTTCTCTCATGGTTACAGTTTATTTTGTGCACTTACTGACTGTCTCATAGTAATGATAGTGTTTTAATTTTGCATCAATCCCCACTGTGGTATCATTCATTGAGATAAGCTCTGAGTTGGTACAATATTGTAGTTTCTTTAAATCCATTTTATTAAGGTGGTATTTGTAATTTGATGGTTTGAAGTTGATGATCATTTTGTAATTTTCCCTTTGATTAGCTTTTAAAGCAAATATACTGGTGATAAAAATGGATGAGAAAAATATATTACTGGTATTTGTACTGCAAGTAATTGTAAACTGGCCTGAGAGAACTGGTATGCTTCCCTCCTGTGGTGGTCCATATGCTGGTCCATACTCTGCATAGTCCCTAATGAATGAAACTATGGGCAAGTGTACAGGATGTTAACTTTTCAGGATGTTGCATTTACAGAAAGAAGGGTGAAATGAAGCCATTCCTTTACTGTACAAATACTGGTATTTGCACACAAGTACACATATGCTTCTGATCCAGTTCTTTCTGAAGGGTTCCTCAGGAGCTTCAAACCTGGTTGTTCTTGCCTAATTCCAGGCTGAGGTAGTAGTTTGTACAGTTTGAGGGTCTATGATACCACCCGGTACAGGAGATAACTGTACAGGCCACTGCCTTGCTTGGGACAGAGCACTGTCGGCTAAAAGGATCACCCACTCATGCTTCACAGATGGTTTGTATTTAGCAGAAGAAGGTGAGATTCCACCTGCATTCTTCTGAAACAGGTAACTGCAGTTTTTAGCAGAAAAACTAGGAATATGCACTAAATTTGCTGTGTAAAAACAGGTAAGTAGTAACAATAATGGGATGTAAAACTGCTGATTTTGGTGGATTGACTTACGTCATTTGATGATCATCTGGAGGTACTCAAAGGAGAAGAAGCCTTTCAGAATGGTGCCTCAGTCTGACCTATTCATGCTTGGTCACAAAGTTACCCTTACATTTCTCTTGCCAAACTCTGGGGGACCGTGCAGAACTCTGACCTCAGCTGACTCAATGGAAAACCTTTGTCAAAAATTGATGGATTTGAGGGATTTTCCACGTAACATGTATTCTACTGAAAAAGGCGTTTAGAAAAATATTCTAGCCTTCCAGATGTCAAGAATGTTCCCTACAGATGACAAATTCATTATCCTCGCCCTGCCTTGCAGAAGAGTCATTTAGCCCACCAGCTAGTATTGCAATAACAAAGGTGAAAACAGAATTTTCCACCTTTAATTAGTTATTAATGTTGCAGTCTCAGCACCACTTGTCAATGTAACAGTATTGAACATGTCAACCTGAATAAACACTCAACAAGTGTCAAAGCTTAAAAAAACAAACAACAAAAAAGGGGCTTTGGTTTCCTATAATATCAGTCTTTTTGTCCATCTGTATTTCTAAAACAGGGTGTATGTAAGAGAGAAATTGGGAGGGAGTTAGATGCTTTTATTTTTCCCTCGTTCTTTCTTTTTGTCTCCCCCAGTAAAAGTTACCTGCTGATGCTGGAGGCTTAATTTGGTCTTATTTGCATGTCTCTAGTCACAAATGTATGTGCAAGTAAAAGTGGTTCATATTCTCAACACTTGTACTCAAGTGGCTTATGTTCTACAGAATTCTTTTGTTCTGTGGTGAAAAATCTCCATAGAATCTTCCAAAAGAAAAAATGCTGTTAGTACAGCAATCTATATTCAGTGAAGGCCACTTAAAAGAATTACTGATTTCAAAATACTGTGATCAGTTCTGTCCTGTGCTATATTATGTTTTTGTAAAGAAATTGCTGTTAGATTAAAAGGGTCCTTTCTTCTGTTCTCATCACGTATTCCTCCTTTACCCCCAAAGCTTTTTCCAGTCTGGAAGAGGTGCAAAGAAAGCATAAAGGCAACAAGTGTTTGGCTTTTAAAAAAAAACAAAAAAAAAAACAAAACCTCTCCATCTGAGGAGTTTGGTTTTTAATGCCTGTGCTTAGCAGTTAATATTTAAATGGTCCCAGCCTGGCTTTGACGTTCACATCTCAAGCTATGTCTACACTACAGCCTATGCCAGCAAAACTTATGTCACTCGGTGGTGTGAATATTCCACACCCCTGAGTGACATACGTTATACCACCGTAAAGAGCTAATGTGCACAGCACTATGTTGGAGGGAGAGCTTCTCCCACTGACGTAGGTTATGACACTGAAGAGTAGGTTAGATAAATGTCTATCAGGGATGGTCTACAGTATTTGGTCCTGCCATGAGGGCAGGGGACTGGACTCGATGACCTCTCGAGGTCCCTTCCAGGCCTAGAGTCTATGACACTCATGGAGATAGGCGCTTTTTTTTATGCCGACGGGAGAGCTCTCTCCTATTGGCATAGAGCGTCTTAACCAGATGCTGTATGTATAGACATGGCCTCATTGTCGCTTTGAGTGGCAGAGTTCACACCTTTGCAGTGGTTATTTAACTGGAGACAGTTCTTCCTGCATGGCTGCATTAACAGGACTATGGCATTTGCTTGATAAATCTGTACTCACTTTCTAACAGAAATGCTGGCACCAACTTTTAGAAAGCTGTAGTTTAGTGAGAAATGCTTGAGTAAAAACTTGACAGTTACTTGATTTTTTATTTTGCTTCAGTAACTTTGGAGCAGAAAACTGTACATGTCTCATGGCAATTCATTTACACTATGTGAAGTATTCGTATTATCTCCAGACCATTGGGAACATCCTCACTAGTTCTACTGTTTGTTTTTCTTCCAGACTACTTCATTTCAGTCTCTCATTCAGTTGATCCCATTTTAACATCCCTCTTGAAGACACAGCAGACCATTGTTGCTATCTGTTGGAGAAGGTGTTTTTATATGATACATGCTTATGTTTCTCTTATATTTTCTTGCAGATACAATCCGTTACCTCTCCCTACATGATAATAAATACATCCGATATTTTCCAGGGCACAGCAAGAGGTAAGAGATGTGACAAGGGGACATTTCAGTGATCAAGATCTTGGTGGCTATAAAACAGAACAAGAGAGGCTAAAGCAGTGTTGTAATGAACCTAAACCATGTTAGACTTAATTCACTTTACTTCTCATGCCATAAAAAATGTTAAGTATTTTGAACTTGTGTGAAGTGAAGAGGATAATAGTTACATTGCTAACTTTCTTGCATACCTGTGTAATACTTGATACAGCTAATCTTCTGTATTGCAGAGTGGTTGCCCTGTCCATGTCTCCAGTGGATGATACCTTTATTTCTGGATCACTTGATAAAACCATCCGACTTTGGGATCTCCGGTCTCCAAACTGCCAGGTGGGATACCAAATTCACTTGCCTATCTGCTAACAGTTGTCATGAAATGTGCAAGAAAGAGTTTCTAGTTTGAAATGATGAAAAATGGGTTGTAGATTAAATAGGTGGTCTGGTTTTTATATTATCATGAAGTATTTATTGGTTCCCATCAGCACCTCCTGGAATTTAAAAGAAGTCATCTCAGGCAGAATCCCCCTTTTGATATTCATTTTGTGCATACATTGTGTCCTCACTCACTTTCCTCCAGGGTCCTATCTTGGGGAAGTGCTGGAAAATGCAAGAAAACAGCAACTTCTGGAGCTGATGAAACAAGATGCTGGTTGGATGTTGTTAGCATGTTAATGACACTGTAGCCTCAAACAGTCTTCAGTCTTCTCTAGAAGTCTCCCATGTACCTTGGAATCAGTGGTGACAGAATGAACCCCTTGAGTGCTCTGACTTTGTTTGTTTTTAAAATGAAAAACATTAAGCAGTTAAATACACAGGCAGACTTAGAGCCACGAGGATTCCAGGGTTTCCCAGCTATGTTAAACTTAATGAAGCTGGAAGATTCACCCTGTCTTAACACTGCAACTTTGAGAATAAGCCCTTACTGTTTCAAGTGCTGAGCAAGTTATAATTAATTTGACAATTCTCCAAAATGCTGTCTAAAGCTTACCATAACATTTTTATATTTATTAACATCTCTGGTTATTACCAGTTAACTCCATTATGTTGTACTTAGTATTTCTGGTTTCATAGTAAAATCCCTCCAAAGTAGAAACTTGAATAGGCCTTCTCATAAAATGGACACTGAAAGTACCTGGCATTCACACAGCTTGACTCTTGTAGTGTTTGTGGTGTTGAAAAATGTTTGTGGAAGAGGCTGGCAGGTCCTCCATTCTCACTGGGAGCACAAAGAGAGACAGTCACTGATTCATGAGGATCAGCTGTAAAGCACAAATTGAAAACTTTCTTTTTTTTTTAAATTTTACTCACAACATAGTTATACCTGCTTAAGAAATAAGCCCTTTAAATCAGAAACCTCACTTTTTTTCTTTGGTAGTGTGCATATTGGTAAGAGCCTCTTACTTTCTAAACTTTAACTTGGTCTTCATGGGAAGTCAGCAGATGTAGCTGACATGACATTGTTCTCCACATCTCACTTCCATTCTGTGTGCGACTTTATGTAATTTTGACATTGTAAAAATCTTAATTTACCAGTCTTCCCTAAGATGCTCTCTTTAAATGTCTAATTTCCCCTGCTTTGCAGGTTCATGCAGAGGGCTTGTCTAAACACAATGTTGCATCAGTTTAACTTAATCGATGTAAGAGTGTCCACTAAACAAAAAGAACAAGAATACTTGTGGCACCTTTAGAGACTAACAAATTTACTTGAGCATAAGCTTTCATGGGCTGCAGCCCGAAGTGGGCTGTAGCCCACAAAAGCTTCTGCTCAAATAAATTTCTCTAGGGTGCCACAAGTACTTAGTCTGTATCCTCAAAAAGAATAACACGGCTGTGCCTCTGAAACCTGTCACTAAACAAAGCTGCACTAGGTTATCTAAGTTATTTAATGTAACACCTGTAGTCAAACCAGTGCAAAGTTTGTGCAGTGTGAGAGAATTTGTCCATTACTGTTATGCTAACCTTTGTGTGGAATCTGATCTTTTTAGTTTGACAGTTTTTGCCTGTAGCGTTTGGAAGGTTTGGTTTTTTGTATTAAATCAGCATAGGTAGGCAGTGACAGTGTTTGTCAGAGCTGCACGTGGGTGCTCATCTTCCTGAATGGTCAGTGTTTTAGCGCCACAACCTCCAGCCATGTGTTGCCATCACTTCCAGCAGGAGTGCTCTGTGAAACTTTCAGATGTGATAGTTGTTACCAATACAAGATGAGTCTCCCTTCCCCACAGAATTGCAGTATGTTGCCTCTGCAGCACTTCTTGTTCTGGTTGGTTACTTTTTGTTCTTGTGATGCAAGTTTCTTTTCTATAAGAGATGTAGATGGGTGTTGAGCAGGGGGTGTATCTGAATTGTTTTCCTACACTTCTTCAGCAGTAATTTAGACCAGTCAATTCCTTCCTCGCAGAAGCAATTGGATTATTTCACCTAAATAGTGAAGTTAATGTAAAGTCTTTTTCATCTCTGTTCTAAACCTTCTAACTTTAGAATGCATTAAATTGACTAACCTCTTAGGATTGTCCTTTTCACGGTGTCCCATGATCATCACTTGCCACTAAGGATGAGTTGAGGCCATATATTTAGTTCCTCATACCCTTTCTGGATGGATGGCCACTTAGCCACTTCTCCAAACTCTTTGATACTCTATGTACAGAATTGAGAGGCTAGTGCCAGTGTGGGACATGAGAAGCCACCTTTTGAAAGATTCTTAATAAGAACAAAGACTGACAACTGAAAACCCAGCTGTTCTACCAGCAGACTGCCCTGCTGGATCTGTGCACGGCTGAGGGAGCTGTCAGGAATGGACTTAAATGCATACGCCTGTATTCCCAACTTGAATTCGTATTTAACTGTTTTCCATATTCTAGGGTTTAATGCATCTTCAGGGGAAGCCTGTATGCTCCTTTGACCCAGAGGGCCTGATCTTTGCTGCTGGAGTCAATTCTGAAATGGTGAAGCTCTATGATCTCCGCTCTTTTGACAAGGTAAGAGACAAGCTAGATGCATTTCTGACACTTCATAGCTTACAAGAAACAGCATGTCAACCCTGGACTTGGAGCATCCCCTGAAACATCTTACCATGTGCTACAGCCAGCAGCACCAAGGAGTTAATACTTCTTATATGAAGAGAGCTTTGTATAAGGGTTTCTTGTACAAGTGGGTGCCACCACCAGATCCTTAAATCCCATTTTGGACTTGCCTCTAAATTCATTCTAGTTAACCCCAGAGCCAGAGAATTATTAAAATCGAGTCCCCAGGTCAACTTAAGAGCAATAAAAAGCATTTGTCCTGGGTTATGCCCCGTCTCCTGACCCAACCACTTCTCACCTTCCTATCTCTTCCTCTCAGACACTTGCTCTCCCAACACGTTTTGTCCCCTATCATATGCCTTTGCATCCTCGTGTTCCCCCACCAACATACTCAGTACTGAACTATACTCAATTTCTTTAGCCTCGCTTTCCTGCATCATTTAGGGTCTTTGATAAAAGTATCTCCAAGACTGGTTATGAATCTGGTCCACCTTCTGAGGTTCAGGCTGAGCTGTTGCCTCAGAGGCCAGGCACATTGCTACACAGAGTGGGGTCTGAAGCACAATATACCAGTGCACAATCCACTTGTTCTCTGTCTTCTGCCCCAGGAGAACTGGTATCAGAGATTAGACAGAGGGCTTGGGAGCAAGCCTATGGGGTATCATCACTGAGGAGCTGAATGGCATTGCTACCTTATGCTGGTGATGCCTCTGGGTGTAGGGAGGCTGATAGGAGTCAGGTGGGAACTTCAACCCATTTTTCAGGCTTCCTGTAACACGTGGGAAGCAGCAGTTAATGTTTCTTCCTCCTTGCTGGCTGTGCTGGAAGAACATCTAGGTCAGGTGGACCTAGCAGCAACATCAGAGAGAGAAGGAAAACTGTAACTGGACGACAGTAGTTGCAAATAGGTGGAGAACAGCTCTGTTTTTAGATGAGAGCAACAGTGCTGATGCTCCAGCCCTTAGTTTAAATTATGTTTGGGGGCCTTGTTAGCAAATGGCCACTATACTGTACATTAAATCTGTCTCTCTACAATCAGATGTAATGTGAGAATTGATTGTTCTCTCTGGTGACTGTAGTGGTGAACCAGATGTTTGTTCACTGACATTTCCTTTATGGTGGTGAAACCACAAGTTTCCTAAACTTCCTGTTGTGGTTTGGTTGCTATTGGAGATGACAGAATCGTAGCATGTCAGAACACTGCTGCATCACAATTTGACAGGTTGTTGCTACTCTCCCGTGCCATCCTTTGCGTGGCAGCTAGTACTAGATTGTTCAATATTAGTCTGATTTGTTTCCTTTTAGGAATCTAAAATGTTTTCCTGTGCTGGAGATTTTTTTTATTATTATTTTTTACCAACAAAGTAAATGTTTGGGTGCGCATGCATACAAATCATTTCCCACCACCACCACTTACTTTTGTTTATTTTTGGAAGGGTCCATTTGCTACATTCAAGATGCAGTACGATCGAACCTGTGAGTGGACAGGCTTGAAGTTCAGTAACGATGGGAAGCTTATCCTCATATCAACCAACGGAGGGTTCCTTCGACTGATTGATGCCTTCAAGGGAGCTGTACTGCATACGTTTGGGGTAAGCATGCTATCTTGGTTGCCTTCTTGGAAATTGCTCTGTCTTTGCTACGTCCTTGTAAGGGATGGGATGATGTGGGATTATTAGCTTGGAAGATAAAACACCCCAGTTCCATGTATTCCAGGGGCAGGTCTCTTGGAGCTCCCTTCAAGCTTCAGTAATACAGATAGCTGATGCCCTGTGGATGAGACAAGTGTTAAGGAGAGGGCTTCTTTACTAATTTGGTGCTTATTGATCCATTGATTTATCTTGGGCCTTGTTTACACTACAAAGTTACACTACAAAGTTAAGTCGACTTAAATTACATGGATGTACAACCATTTCTGTAATTAAACCACTGTTGCATGTCCACCCTATACTCCTTGTGTCAGTGGAGCACATTTGCAGTAGCAACTCTTCTATTGACACAGAGAGCAGTGCACCATGGGCAGCTATCCCACTGTACAACTGGTCACAGGGTGTCTTGGGGAAGGGTTTGCCTCTTGGGGGCAGGTTCAGCATTACGTGATGCAGGTTTTCCAATCCTGTCATTCCATGGGTATTCAATTGCCCTGGTAACCTGCATGCCAGCCATCTCTATCAGAAAGCACGAACCTGCACTGCTGTTCGGTATTGTGCTGTGTGTTATGAATACAAGGCTATAAGAGAGAGTGATTTTTATTCCACACCCATGCTAACCTATCTATGTAATGCTGAGGTAAACTTCATACATGCTGGGGAAAGTATCTTTAAAGGCTGGGGAACGGGGATTCACAAGCACATACACCAATGAGGCTCTCGCAGCTGCGTGACTGTGAGGCTGTTATTGTGTTTAATCTCCTGCGGGGTAGTGTGCCTTGGATACTGCTGTAATCCTGGAAGATATATGGAGCATGTATAGAAGCAGCTCTGCATCAGAGCAACTGTTTGCCTCCCTTGCTTCTGGTATGCCTGCCACAGGTCTTTGATTTTTACAAGCCCTTCTCCTCCATGCCCCAAGCAATGTGCCTGCAGATGTCAAAGTTTCTAAGGCTAGGGTGGAGCTGTGACTGCATGGCGTCCTTTCCCCACAGACCCAGGAGATCCAGGACCTCCTGTGTACCCCAGGAAGGGGCGCGTTTGCTGTGTGGAGCCAGCATGGTGAACTGGGCAGTTCCTGTTGGCAAGCTCTCATAGAACGAACAAGTTCAAAACTTCCTGGGGCTTTAAAAGGGGAGGAAGTGTGTGTCTGTATACCTGGCTGCAGGGCAGCAGAGTTCAAAATGGTGACTAGACCACCCATAGCAGGGGTTGTGGGACATGTCTTGGAGGTCACTTAGGTAGAAGTAAGCAATGCAGAGTCTACACTGACACTGCGTCACTCTAACTACATCGCCCTAAGCTTTAAGTCTCTCATCAAGGTGGTATTAGGTTGGCATAGCAGGTGTGTTGAAGCGGTGGGAGGAGCATTGTAGTGTGTACACCTCCAGAGTTAGGTTGATGTAATCTGCCTTATGTCAACTTAACTTTGTAGTATAGACAAGCCCTTAATCTTGGCTCACTTGAAAACTTCTCTCCTTCTTCCCTTTTAGAAATTACTTGTGATATTTAACTCCTTTTAACGAGCTTTTAAAGCTCTGCTAATGAGGGGAAAGTGTTTGGTTTAGTACTTGATAAATTATTGCCCACTCCTAATCCTTACATCTGTGCTCGGTCCCCTCCTGTAGTACTTGGAGGGCTTTGCATAGTGCAGTCTGTAATGCTTGGGGTAGGGACTCCTGTTCTTCAGCTAGAAGAATGGTTTGACATGTCCCCCTTGCCACAGGCTTGAAGGCATTTAACCTCTTTTGTATTGTAGGGTTATAACAACAGTAAGGCTGTCACGTTGGAGGCATCATTTACACCAGATTCCCAGTTCATAATGATTGGTAAGATATCCTTACCCCCTTGTAGCCTGCCATTGTCGGTCTTATTACAAGGCAATTTCAGTGCTGTGAAACTGGGTATTCATATAATTAAACTGAAAGTTGGTTTAAAGGCTGCAACAGGCTATTTTAGAACTTACAAAATGCTTTCCTCAGTATGCTGTGGGAGACACTTAACACTCTCAAAATTCTGTCATTTCAATACAATGTACTTCAATGTTTAATTTAGTAGGTAGGTCTGTCCATGTTTCCTGCTGGCCAAGTGTTTTGCATCATATATTACCACTACAGCTGATGCTAATTGATAGCTTGACTGGCAATCTCAGCCAAGAGGAAGAATAGAAAGGGCTACTGACTGAACTTCCTTCTTACTGTCACCCCAAGAGTTGGTCCCCTCAGGCTGCTGTTGAGATGGATCGGCAGAGCAGCATGGGTAAAGTTGTGTAGTAGGAAAAAGCAGCTGAAGTAGTTTAGAATGTTGCAGCCTCCCTCCATTCTACCTGCAGACTACATTCTTTACCTTTTTGGGCTACCTGTGTAGGGTAATCTGCACAGTATCAGCTGGGATATCCTAGGATACACTGCCCTCAGTGAATGTAAGCTGATCTGCAAAACAAGTCCACTGTCTCCACATTCATATTCCTCCTAAAGATCCTCCTTATAGTCATGATTACAAGAAACTAACTGGTTGATTTATGGCTAGATTGTAGGCAGTTCTGGATAATCTATATACTATACGCACAGTTATAACACTGCATTATTAACTTACTACCCAACATTGCCAATTACCATCTCTATCTCTCTCTATATATTGTACTGCCTCCCCCATTACTTTCTTTCAATTCTTCATATATACATGAAACTATCCTGTATACTGTGCTAATTGTTGAAATCTAGCTGGTCATCAGTAACCTGTCCATAAATTCTCCTTAATAACTAAAGTTAAATCTAGGACGGTATTTCGGTCTCTCAGGAAAGACCATTCTGGTAGTGGTTCTTTATTCTAGTGAATGTTTTCTTTTTCCCTTCTGATCCTACAGACCCTCATTTTATCCTCCTGGACATCTCAGTTCTGCATGTTTTACCCTTCTTGCCAGGAAACGTATCCCTTCTCTAACTCTTTGGTATCCTCAGTCCTCTTGCTGTTGAACAGATTCACTTCTTTCTCAACTTTGTCCCTACAACTGCTTAACTCCAGAATAATGCATTTTTTCCCATTTTTACTTTGTGCAGGTTGACTAATTTACCCTGGGTGTCCACTTGGTTTCTTTCCTGAAAAGCCCATGTAGACAAAAAGGAAACAGAAAAAACCACCTTCTTTTTAGGGATTTTGTTAAACAATCAGGATATCTTATGTAAAGGGGGTTATATCAAAGACTAAAATATTTTTGAAAAGAGGTTAGTTTTAAAAATTCAACGTGTCCCATTAAAATGGAAATTTGTAGACTTCTGCTATAAAAACATGTATTTAGTGATCATGAGAGTTGAAACGTCTTTAAAAAGCTTGGCCAGTCACGTTTAGTGTAACTCACTGAAATCTGGTTTATCATACCCTTTGATTATTTGCAGACTGCACAATTTTCAGTGACTTGATTGCACTTCTGTTGCCTGATTTTCAGCAAGCTGCTGTGCACGTGTGTGAATCCTTGATTTGATTCTGCATGTAACTAGTAAGATGCTTACCTTGCTCTGTGTGTGAACTGAGAATTTGTGCAGATGGATACTGTGTTCCATCTTCCAAGTAGATGCATAGATATGTGCACAGCTTGCTGAAAACCAGGCCTTTGATCTGCAAATTGCAGGATTGTAATCAGATGGCTTTTAGGATGCCATTGAGTTTTATTTAGCACTACAGCTACCTTTTAACAATGCCTTTTATCCTCTGATATTGGTCTTCAAGCCATTAATGTGCATAGCAAAACTCTATCCTTCACAGTGCTGGTCTACGCTAGAAAATTAGGTCAATCTTGCTATGTTGCTCAGGGGTGTGAAAAAATCCACACACCTGATCAACATCATTAGGCCGACCTAAATCCCTGCGTAGACAGCACTGTCGACCTAGCTACCGCCTCTCGGAGAAGTGGATTACCTACGCCCATGGGAGAATCCTCTTGTCGTCATACGTAGCATTTAAACTGAAGCACTACATTGGTGCAGCTGCTACTGTACCACTAGCATTTTAAGTGTAGGCAAGATTTCACTCTGCTAATGCCAACTGTCATCTTCTGCGGAATAAGATGGTTTGTTAGGCTGCATCAGACTTGAGTATATAAAGAGTTATTCTGATCAAATCCATATAGCTACCAAGAAGGAGTATGCCCCCCACAACAAGTTGGGGTAAATTTTCCCTTCAGACTTGCAGGTACAAATTCTGCTGACTTTGAGTGGCACTCTGTATGGGCAGCATTTGGCTCTGCAACCTTTTTAAAAAGCTGGCAATTGGAGATTGATTCCTGTAGGTCTGATAACTCTCTTCTGGTGCCTCAACTACAGTTTACCAGTGATACTTTGACTTTCTGTCAGCTGTGTTGGGCTCTTTTGTTATGTCTTCTCCAACCCACAGGTTCAGAGGATGGAAAAATTCATGTCTGGAATGGAGAGAGTGGGATGAAGGTGGCTGTGTTGGATGGGAAACACACAGGTCCTATAACCTGTCTGCAGTTCAATCCCAAATTCATGACCTTTGCCAGTGCGTGTTCAAACATGGTAAGAACACAAGTCCATCCTTTTCAGCCTGAGGTTCCAACACCTTATTTCTGGTAGGTCAGTGGGCCAGAATTTAATATTAAAGTAGAATAGGGCAGAGAATCTATTTCCTTTGCGCTGCTCAGTGCCAAAGAAGTGGAAACCACCCACAAGGCCCCTGCTGGGGGAGTGCCCAGCCATGCATATGCTTCCCTTCTCACAGCCCCTGGTGCAGAGGTTGTGCTTCAGGCCGGGGGCATTGGGGAAGTGGCTGGTTTTCAGAATTTTCTAATTCTTGTCTCCTGGGCTGCCCTGGATGACTGTGTGGGAGAGGGTAGTCATCCTTTGCTAGGTCCTTCTCTAAGCTCAGGAAGAGCCAGTCCAACTTGCATCCTGCCCTCCCTGTGATTCCCACAGCCTGGCAGGTGGATGGAAGTGTGGCAGTACATTGGGGACAAAAAGGAACAATGTATATGGACGCACTGAGAACAAGCAGTGCATGTGCATGCACACAGAAAGATGGGCTTTTTCACACCACCGTAATATGGCTGACATTTCATGAACCTCTATCATAAACACTGCAAGCTTTAAGGTCCTGTTCAGGTTCAGTCTTAGGGTCTTGCTAGGCAGTAGAGTTCTTAACAGTCTAGGAAGGTATGGGAGGACTGCTAGGCCTGAGCTTGCCCATGTATTGTGTGTAAGATATAGAATGAGCAGCTGCCTTTGGCAGCATCAACGTGACATGCCTCCCAAACCAAACCAGTCCAAGCAGGGATACTAATCCTAAACTGCTGGTAGCATGTATCAGATTCCTTGGCTAGCTTTGGAGCTTACTGGGTGAGGAATTTCAGACGCCTGTTCTAGCACTATGCTTACATTTTCTTCTTCTTTTAGGCCTTTTGGTTGCCAACCATAGATGACTAATTCTGAAACCACAATGCCCGCTGGGTGGCTTCCATACTGTTAATAGCAGCGTGTTCTTGCGAAGATGGTGTCGGAGCTGCCTACTCCTCCTGGACTATATGTTCTCATCCATCATACCCCATACGTTCCTGTATGTCGTCTTTTTTTTTTTTTTCTGCATTCCTTCAGGAGGACTCCTTCATTTGACTTCCGAGAGTCTGATCATGCTGTACCCAGAAGCTGGGTGCAGCAGGTAGCTACTTTCCAGTCAAAGTCCAATAGGTTCCAGCAGAACTTGTAACTGGCACAGTGTTACTTTTGAGAACGTGGTGGAGAAATAACGGAAAGTCTGATTTTTATGAAGTTTGCTGCAGTCTCTAAGGTGTAATTGTGTTTTGTTCTCTTACTATAAACACACAAGGCTACAGACAAACTGCGGTGGGTGAGTGGGACGTACAGTTCTGTCCCACACCTGCATGTTTATCACGCCTGGGATCTCTACAGCGTCACTGTTGAATTCTACAAATACAAACTTCATTTGTGCCAAATACAAGCAGACTGACTGTTTTTAACCCAAATGTCAGATGCACAGAGATTTCTTTTGCTATTGAACACTTAGGCAAAGGCTGCATATTCGCATCATGGCATCCATCATCAATTTCTGGTGGTCTAGTGTCTGGAAGACCATACAGGTTTTGCCTGCTGGCCGAGAAAGCTTGAAGCAGCCTCTGTGCCATTCATCATCCAAGGCACACAGAGTACTGAAGAGGTCCGGTGGGCATCTCAAGCAATAAAGGAGTCTGTCAGCAGGAAAACAATTAAAACAAAGACTGAAACTGCAGTAGTCTCCAATACATCTTCCTTCTGTATCATCTTTGCTGATCTTACTTGTAAATATTTTGCAGGGAGGATAATAGGGAAGGGTCATATTTTTTTACTTTTAGGTATTAAAGAGTATGATGTGGGCCAGTATTGTGGGATGAGTTCAGGCTGTTTACCTTCCATTGATGCAGCTTTCTCCTCCTGTTCTGTAAATAAGTTCCATTAAATTCTCTCCAAACTGGGTCCAGGCCCGTATCCCTTTTATTAGTAATACTTCCACACACAAGATTTTATTCCATTATACATTTACTCACACATTGTGCAAGTTCTCACAATTGCTTAAAAGACTGTGGCTCCCCTAAGTTGCATGGGTGTTATCCAAAGCCAAATGGAGAATTTGAGATGTCTGATATCCCTTTTTTCTTGTATTTTGCCCTGGCATTTCTGTAAAGAATGCCCTTGCAGAAGTCTTATACCTCTGTTGGATATACTGCACTCTGCTGTCCATTTTTGGGCAATGCAAAAAATAAACCAAGCCTACCAGCTGGTATTGTTCCACTTTTTCTTTCTTTTCCTAAGTCATCACATTGTAAAATTGGTCTGCTGCATCTCCATTAGCATGATGGGAAAAGTACAATGTACATGGAGCTATGCACTGTGCTCTCATCTTAACCAAATACTTGCAACCTAGAGGCTGAGCATACACCCTAGGTACATTTGCTTGGAAAATCCATTCTTTGTCTCCTGCTGCTGACCTCAACCTCCCAAAAATGCAAGAGACTGTCAAGGTGGCAGTCTAAACAGGGAATAGGCTGATCCTGGATGCCATTTTAGTGTTCTCTCATATCTGAAAATAATTTGTTACACCTCTGGTAATAGTGATCTTGATGCTCCGTGTTGTGTAGTTTCCATCTCCACTGTAGGGCCTTGCATCTAACGCAGAGCATGTTCCACTGGAATAATATATGGGTTTGTGGTACAGCCCACCCCTTTCTCTGCTCCACTCTTGCTTGTTAAAACTGTTAGCATAACACACACTTCCATAAGCAAGGGCTAGGGGTGTAGAATGGGTTTCTCATCACTGCCAGTCTCCTTTGAGGTATTAGTGCATGTTGTGCTGCCGCTTTATCTATGACAGACACTGTACGTCATCAAAAGGGCTGCTGTGCATGAGACAGTCTGAGAAGTTAATTGTTTGAACCTATGCTGTGACTAAAAATGCTGTTTAGACTCTGTGATGTGCCTCTGTGCTAATTATACTCACTTGGTGGGGATGACAGACTGACTCTCTTTTGATCTCGCCAAACACTTAGGCTGCAGGAGTTCCAGATCAGAGATTCCTTTGTATGGCTGCACCAGCATTCCTCCTACTGGCTAATACTGTGCTGATTTCACCTCAAAAAGCCAAGGGCAAAGGGAGATGGACATCTGTTCTCACAGGACTAGGCTTCTGCAACTGTTTCTTTTTCAGCCTGTTCTTGTTGCATTCTGGGCTGTTTGGTGCTATAGCTGCCATTTAGTTTTTCTGTGAGCAGCCATATTTTGCAGAGGTTTATAACTTAGCATGTTTATGTTGGTGGTGAGTTTAAAATTAAAAAAAAATTGAGGTTGGAACAATGATAACCTGAAGCAAACTCATTCAGGATTTTGCAACGGTGCTTTTAGATGAGTGAAATCAACAGTTAGTCCCCACCAGATATTACTTAGGCAGGGAAGAGACTCGGAAGATTTTTCTTCTGAGAAGTGCCACTTGCAAACCTGCTATAAACACTTTTCATAAGGCTGTGTTAGGTATCCCCCTCCGCATTGTAACCCTTTCAATGTGTATTTGCTGCATGGAATGTTTAACACTATAGAGGGCTGAAATGTTGATAGAAGAATTTGCACATCAGAAACAAACGTTTTCAGGTCAAGAGAAGTTTGCAGGATCATACGCAAGGCGGCACTGATTGTCAGTGTAAAATTGGTAGTATTTTGTCTCTAGGGAACTAGATATTTTTCCCTGACTGATTTTCTTTGTTGCATGAGTCTCTCACAATCTTAATGGGTTTCTGACAGGGTTTTAGGAAAAAACTGAAAGAGAACTGACTGTGTTGCCAGAACAATTACCTGGAAACCTTTAAAAAAGCAAATTCAGTTGCATTCATTAGCTTTCATAGAGCAAACTGAAAGACAGGGGAAAAGGCTTTTAAGGAATATGCAGGGTTTGAAAACTAAAGAATATTAGGAGTGACACTTCAGTACTTTTAGGTGAAACTGGATATAATCAGAAAAGTTCCTCTAAAAATAGCACCACCTTACCCAGCCTACTGTGTGAGAGCTCTGTGGCTATACCCTGTCACTTTGACTCTCGTTGGCCCAGCAGTGTTAAATACTGGAGAGGGAGCTGGATTCTGTTTTGCTTCAGGCACTAATCAATGGAAGTTCTGATTCCAAATCTTCATTACTGGTGGTGTCAGTAATAGTAGTAGAAAGGGGCCCAGCTTGACCTCTTCTCAGATCCATATATGAGATTGCAAAGGAGGCAGTTTATATTTATTTTAAAAAAAAAATCCTGTCTGTACCCCAATCCTGCAAATATTACACAGGTGCTTAACTTTAAGTATGTGAATAATGCCGTTGATGCATGTGTACAAAAGTTTGCAGGATTGTGGCATTGATTTATAATCTAATCAGATTTGATAAGCAACTGAGAATAAATAGGGAAGCTACAATCTCTTTTCTGATCACAGTTCTGGCTATATTTGCACTTTAACAAGCTGCAACAGGATTTCTGGGTAGCAGGCTGGGATCCTGTTTGCCTTTGAGAGAGGCTGTCCATTGCAACTGCTGTCCTATTGACTATATTCTTGGTTGTGAGCTTGGTTTTGTGAATTTAATTTTTAGGTGGTGACCATCTATTGGAGGAGTGTAAATACATTAATGTCAAATTATGAGATGCCATAAAATACTGCAGATGTGGAAAATTCAGTGTTGTGGCTGTTATCAAATATTTTGTAGTCTGATTTTTTGAGTAATGTAGATTCTGCGTTTACTACTTGATTAGTTTTACAGTGCATATTTATTTACTGCTTGGAGGGGATGGGGAAAACTGATTTATTTTATTACATTAAAAATGCTCCCTGCTTCTGAAGAGTTTGTTCTACCCACTTATAAGGGTTTGTAATGGAAACCGACATCTTAAGCTATTGCTGTACTAAGATGATTTTCTTGCCTTTTAATATACCAGTACTGTGAATAACTAGACATGAGTTTTGTACTAGGACTTCTTTTCTCATCTGTGTGTGATTGCACCCCTGGTCAGGTGATTGTTTAGGATTGAACCTGTGATCTCTGGATTTAAAAGCATGAGCCCCAGCTGCTTTCTCTATTGACAAAAGGTCTACTGGCTTGAATTTTAATGGGAGACACAAACCTCTTAACATGGTTTGGCTGCTAGAGAAGGACAAAGACCTGTTTTAAGCTAATGTGGGTTAAATCTGAGTAGTTAAACCATTAGGTGAATTCTATTGTTTTACCTTGAGAAACTGGAAAAAACAGAATCTGGGAAATGAGTTCTACTAAAGTTCTCCCCCTAAAGTGTGGCTACTCTGAGGGCTTGTCTACATCACAAAGTTGCAGCGCTGGTGAGGGGGTTACAGCGCTGCAACTTAGGAGGTGTACACATCTGCAGGGCATCACCAGCGCTGCAACTCCCTGTTTGCAGCGCTGGCCGTACTCCCGTTTTGTCTCGGGTGTAGAGGATCCAGCGCTGGTAATCAAGTGTAGACACTTACCAGTGCTTTTCTTGACCTCCGTGGAATAAGCAGGTATCCCAGCATACCTGAGGAAGCCTCTGGTAATCAAGCTGGTCTCCTTCCCCGGTTTGCTCTCGCGTTCCCCGAACCCCGAGCAAGCAGGTCTCCTTCCCTGCGGTTTGCAGGGTGGTTCGGGGAACGCGAGAGCAAACCGCGGCGAAGCTGGTCTCCTTCCCCGGTTTGCTCTCGCGTTCCCCGAACCCCTGAGCAAGCAGGTCTCCTTCCCTGTGGTTTGCTGGGTGGTTCCGGGAACGCGATAGCAAACCGCGGCGAAGCTGGTCTCCTTCCCCGGTTTGCTCTCGCATTCCCCAAACCCCCCTTGAAGCCGCCCAACAGCGCTGCAGTGTGGCCACATCTAACACCACTTGCAGCGCTGGTTGCTGTAAGTGTGGCCACTCTGCAGCGCTGGCCCTATACAGCTGTACTAATACAGCTGTAACAACCAGCGCTGCAAAATTGTAGATGTAGACATACCCTGAGCCTCTTATCTATCCTAACATGTTGTTCAGATGGTCAGGAATAAGATTCTTTAACTTATCTAACCTGCCAATCTATTACATTTTGCTCATACAATGTTATGTAAATATGGTGCTATGGTAATGGCTGTCCATAAGCAGGCCGGAAAGAACAACTTGTCAAGATAAATTTCCCTACTGAATTCACCTGAAAGCTGTTAACAGATTGTAGCAAAAGTAAGGCATGTCTGCTAATGGGAAAACCCCTAACACTGCTTGTGCAATTCTCCAATGTCCTGCTCTACATCTGAAAGGGCTGTTAAAAGATATGAAAAGGAGGAGGGATCATCTGACTGGAAGTGATGCAGTAACAGGTTTTTTAGGTGGAAGGAATCTGTTCAGAAATGATATTTTTTCAGTTAGCTCCTCTTATCCCTGTGGAGCTTAAAGCACTCTACAAAGTATATGAGACTCTTTATTGTCACAGAAATCTGGCAGTTGCGGTTGTGAAATGCACCATCTATTTAAGAGTATGCAGACATTTAGGCTAGATAATCCTAAAACAGCTGAGGGAATTCAACAAGACAAATAGTTGCCCAAATCTGAGCTGAATCCTAGATGTAGAACCTAAAAAAGCAGTACTGTCACCTCTGAAAGATGGTACTTTCAGCACCATAGTCTGCCTTCCTACCATCGTGGGGAATTGGTCTCTGCATTGATTCAGTGACAAAATACCACCACCTCAATCATCAGCTCTACTCCAAGCAGCCTGAGTCCTCTCTTGAGGTTTTTCAATTTATGTATTAACTGAACCAGCTGAGCCACTTGCATCTGATGACAGCTCAAGGCCCTGAGGTTATACAGGCCTGGGTTCATGAACAATGCTCTTTGTTTTAAGCAAGTGTTATGGACTTGCATATAGATAATTTTTTTATTATAGCAATTATGTAAATTAAATTGCAAAATATACCATTCAAATTCTTATAACTGAAGAACATATGTGTTTTTATACAAAAAACTTCTTGTGCATCTTTTGAAGTTCAGTTTGTTGTTTTGGATTATTCAGGGCTCCTTTACCAAACAGCATCTTCTATTTAAAATGGCATTGGCTGTGGAGGCCCCCTACTGATATGGAGGACCTTGATGCTGTTGCTCAGATATGCATGGGTCCCAGACCTAGCACTACAGTCCTTCCTTGCAGCTTCCCCTGCACTTCCAGTGAACTGTAAATCCCCAACTCCAGCAATGCCTGATCCATGAGGCATGAACTTGGCTCTAGCTGACTGCTGCATTCTGTGAGGGCTTGTAATGTATACAAACCTTCCCAAAAAACACTCAGCTACTGTAGTCTGCTTGAGCCCCCGATTTACAGAAATAACTTATGAGCTCCCTACCCACCCTGTGCCAAAGGGGGAGATATACTGAAGCACTAGTGGCACAGCTGTAGCGTTTCAACTGTAGACAAGCTATGAGAACTGTGCATAAAAGAAAGAATCCATGTGAATTAAAGAACAAAGGCAATTCTAGTAAGTGACTGGCTTCTCTGGAAAGGATTAAATACAGGTACAGTCAGGAAATTAGTGGCACCATAAGCTGGTTGTTTCTCCTTTAGAGATGTCTTACTATTGTTCAAAGACTCAGCTTAAGGGCAAGTTTTAACTGTGCCTAACTTCTTTCAGAGGCTGTGGTAATGCTCACCCTGTTCATTGGTGTTTCTCAGTGAGCCAATCCCCATTTTAGCTTGACCCTGCTGTGGTGTAGTTAAATCATACATTGGGTTAGCCTCAGAAAAGGACAATTCATGTTCTTGGATATTCAGTACTACCCCTCAGATCTTGTCCATTCTTGTGAGGTTGGAAGGGAATGAGGGGATGTAACACAGAAGCAGAGTGCCAGAAATGGTAGAGTGGGCCAGTATCAGTTTTGTTTTGTCGGTGGGTTGAGCAAAAGGAAAGTTCTCTTCCCCTCAAGCTGGCACAGTTCCAGTACTTGATTATAGAGTAACACTTCCTCTTACTAAGTGTGCATACAGTGTTCTTTGAAGTACACCTGTCTCCTTTAGTGCTACTTAGTCATAAAACCCCATTATGCAAGAGTTCTAGAGCTTCTGTATGATGCTAATGTTAGACCCGCAACAGAGGTCTCCCTACGGGATGGGGAGCAAGCACGTACCAGACACAGAGTTCGTATATAATACTCTAAATGCTCTTTGATTACAAAACAAATCTTTACTCAGTCCACATTCACACCCTAAACATACTATACCAGAGAGCAAAGGTCAGAATGGGCCCAAGGGCTAGTCAAGTTTCCTTCCATCAGGATAAAATGGTAAGACGTAGGGAGCTGGCAAAACCACATCTATATCCATACAGAACTCTGGATCAATAAATTATTCTGATCTGCAGAAATCATAAGCATCCACTTATAGTCCATTCCCTTGTGTCATCCGTTCTTTGCCTTTGTTTACTAGGCCTTCTACTTGCACAATTCAAAAGAGAGAATCTTGGGAAGGCTGCCATAATTCAAGGCATTTGAATTTCCTCCAATTCTTATACAATTTTATATCTGCTGTTTTCTTTTTTTTTTTTTTGATGACTTTCTGTATTTTTCTTGGAACATAAGATTGTTTTTGCACAGAGTTCTAATAGACCTTCACCGTAAGTCCTTGCTTCGGTTGCTAACTTGAAATGCATGCATTCATGTCAAGCACGTGTCATTAATACCAGGCCTCAAAGACCTATAATATTACATGGATATATGACTCTCTCATATCTCACAACACTAACAGTCCTCATCCCTGTTGTATAGTGGGATCAAAAACACAGAGATATCATCATAGGATGCTGGGCTGTTGTCATCCAAAATCCACTGATGGCCATTCTTCTTCCCCCTTGCTGTGTGAACTAAGCACCTGGCTAGTTCTGAAAACCTGCAACAAGAAAACCAGGTTAGTTTGGGTTTACAATGGATCTCTCTCTCAAGGACTTAATACATGGCACTGCTATTGTTCAAAGCATGACCTGGAGCCTGAGAGACACCCTCTTACCATCTCCATGAAGGAGGCATCATTCTCCCTATTTCACAGAGGGGCAAAAAGAAGTTATGGCTTTCCCCAGCCCGCTGAAAGGTCTTCCAACGCAGAGGTAGAAGTTAAGTGCTTTTAGCTCCCACACACTTGCTCAGACCAACCCCCTCTTTTTCATGTCACTGGGGCCACAAATGATGTGTGACAGGGCTCGGCTAGATGGCTATAGGAAAGTAGTGAGAAACAGGTATGTTAGCCCTAGGCTAAACAAATCTGTTACCATGGTAACCAAATAGCAGTTGCTGCAGGTTAATCAAGACACCTGGGGCCAATTAAGATCCTTCCAGAAAACAGTGGAGACAGCTAGGTTATTGGGACACTTGAAGCTAATCGGGCTGGCTGAAACTAGTAAAAACCTCTCAGTCAGGTAGGCATGCATGTATGTCAGGAGCTGTGGGAGGAAGTTGCCCTGGTGGAGAGACTGAGCAATACACACTATATCAGGCACAAGGAAGGAGGCCCTGAGGTAAGGGTGAAGTGGGGGCTGCTGGGGGGAAGTAGCCCAGGGAATTGTACGCATCCTGTTTCTAAAAGGTCAGCTACTCTGGCTGATACTATTAGGGTCCTTGGGCTGGAGCCCAGAGTAGAGGGTGGGTCCAGGCTCATCCATTTGCCCCCTCCAATTAATCACTGAGACTGGGAGCCAACAGAGTGTGTGCAAGGGAGGATAGCTTCTCCTCACCTCCCGCACTGGCTTATGATGAAAATAGCTTCATGGGCTGTGACCCTTGCCTCTAGAGAGAGAGAAGGGCTACATGGAGGGTCACAGTGAGCCACTGAGGCTAGTGAAATCTGCCAGAAAAAGGGGGACCCACAGAGACAAGGACAGAGCTTTGTCACAGATGCTAATCATAATTATAAAGGAGGTCAGTATCATTCTCATTTTACAGATGAGAAAACTGAGGCACAAAGTGGTGACATGACTTGCCCAAGGTCAGTCAGTAAGCCACTGACTGACCGAGCCAGGAATCCTTGGGTCCCCTGGTTCCAGGCCCATGCTCTGTCCATTGAGCTATGCTACCTCCCCATGTGTCTATATCTACAGTCTCCAGAAGCGTGACTGGTGTATGGGTTTGGGAATAAGCAGCGAGTTGAGATAGTTACAGGAATGCTGATGAACATCTGACCAGACTACACTGACTAATGGTACAGAAGGGCCACAATGTTCCATAAGAGAGGGGGAGGATAAGCCAGTGTGGTCTGAGTAGAGCAGCTAATGCTACAGGAGTTGAATTTAACACACAGGGGCAAGACAAGTTAGCCAGAGAGTGGAGTGACTTGTGACTTCAAAACTGTCTTCACTATGAACATGAGTAGTCCCACAGCCAAAGCAAGGGGAGAGAGAGGCCCTCTCATCTCCATGCCAGCTGCATGGGGTAGTAACAGCTAGAAAAGATCAGTACTACCTGTATGGGTCTGTTCTGTTTTCCTTAAGAAAGCTCCTGACAATCTGGGCCACATCTTCATTGGACAGAATGTCCCAAAGGCCATCAGTTGCCAGGACAAGGACATCATCTTCTTTAATGTTACGTGAAGCAAAGTCAAACACTTTCACCTAGAGAACAGTTGGGGGAAACCTAAGTAAATCACTATCAGCTCTAGTTCATAGCAAATGGTATCCATGTTTCTTCTAGTACGTTTGGCCTCAAAAATGTAAGCAAATTCTATCTTTTTGATTTCACTGTTTAAGGGTGGTCATGCTTAATGAACTTCTTAAAGGCAGATGGCTAGGATATGTCCATTTGGGTGGGCCTATTCTGCCATAGTCAGGAAACCTGAGGAGCATTTGAATCGCAAACTAAATGAGTCGTCATGGTTTATAACAAGCTGAGACACTAGCACCATTTTAGGGGATTGTTATAAAAGGCTGGTGACTGCACCACTGAATGGGTAATCTTAGAATGAGCAAGGGATTGCTCCTTTGAAAGAATCCTGGGCTATGAAAACAGACCAATATATGTGAAACTTTCCCTATCCCCGTCCTCTCCGCCCCAGCCTGTGCTGTTGGATTAATACCACCTGCTGGAAGCTGTGCAGTATGCAAACCAATACCAAGTTATGCTGAGTCCTGCTGCTTCAGAAGGGAGGTTCCATGACCCAGTTCTACTAAATTGGGATCCCTAATTCTGGCAGCTAGACTCTTATGTTCACCATCGCAATCCTCACTTCCCCCTAGTCACTTACCTGGGGGATGCAGGAGAGGAATGGCTTGACTTCAATGTCTGTGTCAATAACTTTCAGCTGATGATCCCCCAGCCCTCGTGACACAGCCAGGGTCCCCAGCAAGCGCGTCTGGAACGGAACAAAGCCATGTGTCAGAGCAACTCAGTGCTCTGAAGGAGTTCTGTGACTTTGGGTGTCAGTGCCCCTTCCCAGGCAGAACTGCAGAAAGGCCATAGGCCATGCCGCTTGGCACAGAGCATGGGACTGATGGGAGAGAAGAGAAACCTTGAGACAGAGTCTGATTCTGCCTGGCCCAATATGAGCAAAAAGTCAGAGGGGCCAAATGCCTGTGGCATGTTTTCATTGACATGAATACACCCATCCACTAGACCTTGGTTTGGACCAAACGTCATGGGGTGCTATGGAGATGCAGTCTTCAGGAGGCAGGGCTGGGTTCAAGGCTCTTCTTCAGGCCTAGGGTCTCATCCTGCTCTCTGTAAGGCTCTTGCCCTCCCCGTGGGTAGATGTCTGTAGCGAATTCAGTTACCTGCTTCCCATGGCCATGGATAAGAGGGTACTTGAGGTCAGCTTTTTCCACTGTCTTGTATCCCCTAGAATAAATATGTCATCAGCTTGCATTTCATTTACTTAAAGGCTTTTCTTTGGGGCCCATCACCCAGTGTGTGAGCCTCTCAACAACAGTGAACTCGGCCTTGCAACACTGCCTGTGACACAGGCACAGAGACTAAGTGATACAGCTGAGCTTACACAAGAACTCTGACAAAGCTGGCATTTGACCCCAGCTCTCTTGAGGCTTGCTCCAGTTCCTCAGTGACAAGACCAGACCCTTCCCCTCTCATTTCTCACCATCTGCACCCTGCTGGTGCACCAAGACTGGGCTTCCTGGCCATATATCTAGAGAGATGAGGTGCAGAATGGCTTTTATGCTGTAAACGGTCATTTCTCTGTCCTGAATCCATCGTTGCCCTTCCTCGTAGATAGACGAGAACAGGGGGCTTGCTAATGGCTGGCAAGCAGCCTCCTGTGAGGCAACAGCATTGCCCAGGGAGACTGAACTCAGGTGTGTCTCTCTATCCTTACTGCTTGCACTGCATGTGGCCAGTACAAACACACCAACCTACTCTGTGCAAGGAAAGGGGCTGGGGGAAGGAATGTGGGAATCAGCTGGCTATAAGCATTTTGCACTGGTTGCCATCTGACAGCTATGCAGTGACAAAACAAATTGGTGGCTGGGATTCTGCCTCACTCAAGTCTCTCTTGTTGGCACTTGCAGTAGAGGAGTCCAGAATTTAATGTAAACTCCCTCCTCAAGGCTAGTTGCCCCTGGGCAAATGTTGAGGCCCACTGGCAGGGCAGCTTACCCTGGAGCCTGACGTCCCCTCTCCATCACAACAGTGCATCAGTCCAACTCCTGTCATCAGTGTTAAATTCACTTGTCCCCTCACAAGTAGCATTCAGGATCAGAGGGTTCAGGCCAGCACCTCCCCTTTCTTTGCACACCTCCTCACTGCCAAAAGTTAGCTCACTGAGACACCCGGGGAAGGGAGTGCAATTATAAGGGTATCTCTACACGTTGGAGACTCACCAACCAGCCATGGAGTAATCCCGGTACAGGATCTTCTGGCCTACGTCATTGCCTTTCAGTCTCCTAGGAAACTCAAATCGCGTGAACTCGTCTGCCAGGAGCTTGGGGCAGAGAAAGGCCTAGAAAAGCAATCAAAATGGAATTGTCATCTCAAGGGTTAAGGACAACGTTCTCCCCGGACTCCTGGATGGAGCCCAGGGCTGGAAGTCAGCAGTGGGGTTATGCTCTGTTCCTTGCTCTTTCGCTGATGTGCCATGTGATTTTTAGACAAGTCTTGTCATCGCTCGGTGCCTCAGTTTCCCCATCAGTAGAACAGAAATAATGACACTTAAGTTTAAGATGCTTGAGATCTACATATTGAATATGCGATGTAAGAGCTAAGTAGTGGTATTATGCGCTATGATCTGCTGTGGCTTAGCCATCATTTCTCCTTCTTGGGGGCTTGATCCCCTTACCTTCCAGCATTTACTATGGCTGAAGTGCAGGCTGACAGAACCTGTATTTTCTGAGCTCCATTTACCACCCACTCAAGCTGGTGTTAGGGGGTGATCTCCTTCTTAATTTGGCCATACTGCATTTACCAATTCCCCAGCACCAAAGAGGCAGTGCACCACAATGATGCTCTTGACAGCCTGGACAAGATCCATGACGTTTGGAGGAGCTTTGATGCTGGGGGCACTGACTAGGGAGTGGCTGGTGAAGGGCACATGCTCACCTGTACAATCTCACAGGCACACACATTCATCATTACAATACATGCAGGCAGCTAAAAGAAGGCACCACTCACCAGTTGCTGGATTCTCTGCCGCTCTGTCTCTGGGGTGAACTCACTGCTCAGGGGCATGACACTCTGTTTCTGAACAAGGATTGCCCTGCATGGAAAAGAGGAGGTTCTAAGCTTATAGCCATCAGGAAAATGCTTTCTTACCTTGAATTTAATCTTCATTTACAGTACTCCTCCTCTGAGTCAGTAACTGCAGTACAGTCGCTCTCTGCTCCCTCCTCCCTTATATCCCTACTGAGTGTTTTGTTCCCCAGGGTCAGGTACACACCAAAACACCTGGGGCCCAATTCATCACTGGTGTCAGAAGGTGAAAGTCCACTGAGGTCAAAGTTACACCGGGAATGAATTTGGTGTATGGGCAGATGGACACAGCTGGCCTTATTCAGTGTTGATGTAACTTCCATAATTTCATTGCAATTGCATTCTTACACTAGAGCAGAGTTTGGCCTAGTCAGTTTAAGAATGACACAACTTTGTTGGAGGAAGCAATGGACTCACAACTGATAAGGAGTCTCTAAAATCCTCCCCTGCTCTGTATTTGAATGCACCCACAGGCCAGGATCAGGAAGAAGGGACATATACAATGCTTGTGCACACTGGCGCAGCTGAACGTGGTATTAGCTGCAGCTTAATGGATCTAGAACCAACAAAGCCATTGGGGCCCCTTGGCTTGGTAGCTCCTTTCATATTCAATAGCCCAATGCTATCTGCACATTGCCAGTTAGAAATAGCCCTGCCAGTCTGTCTGTAAACCTGTCACGTTGTGGATGTAAGGGAATTCTGTAGGGGCTGCACACTGCCTGAAGGAATATATCTTGATGGGGTAACCCAGTGTGCCATATCCATGTGCTCAGCACCCCGTAAGCCAGCATGCTGTACCCACTCACTGAGCCTCCTGCAAAAATGCACCATGAGCTGGGGTCTGAACTCACCTGCTGTCCCCAGCATTAGCCACATAGAGCTTTCCCTGCAGGTAGAGGGCAGCCAGAGCAGTGCAGCCGCCTGACTGATTAGTAGCTTCCATCTCTTGACCAATCACTTCATCCTGTTGATGTGAACAACTCCACTTAGTGACCTGATCTGTGGCAGTGTGGCTCTCAGGAAAGGCAACAGACTAAATCCAGGATGGTAACTACAGAATTGATAAAACAATAGTGGGGTATGAAGATATTGCTCTGGCTGCCAGAGCATTGCAGGACCCTAGTACGTGACAGATCTCAGAACCGCTGGACACCTGAATGTCTTGTAGCAAGTTGAGGGGAAGATTTTCAAAGTTGAAAGTCCATGGGAATTGTGCACCTATCTCCTCTATACCCTTGAATGTCTCCCCTTAACGTCTCAACAGAGGCCAGTTGAGGGCTTGTAAATATGTGCAGTTGCACTAGTTCAGGCAGGATGTACACAGACTCAGTTAACCCAGTGAAAACAGTTGTGTGGACAGTCTGGTCTGGACCAGGTTTACTTCAGATTAGTTTATGTCAGTTAGGATCAGGTTTAAGCTAAACTACAATAAGCTGCTCTTAAACCAAACTAAGAGTGTGAATAGAGGGGTTGCCTAAACCGCTGCGTGTTTGGGTGGCATCAGAGAGATCAAGCAAGAAGGGAGGTGTTTGGCCTGCAGGAGGCTTCAGATTCAAGTTTGGGGAGTGTGACTGCAGACTGGTTTGTGGGACACCAGATAAGAGTTGGGCCTCACTGTGCTAGATGAGGAGAATTGCCTCACTATCCTCCAGCGGCAGCGATGCAGGGAGAAACGGGGCCAGTTTGAGTATCACTGGGGCCTGAGCAGTTGCCTTCATTGTTTGTGGCCATCCCTGACACTGGGCATGGGAGGAGCAGCAGTGGTGCAATTCTCTGGGTACCAATGGAAGGATCACTCACACATTCCTGGAAGGCGTTCTCCAGTGCTCCAATGACCACATCTTCCTGCTGGATTTGCTTTTCCTCCACGAACTGGGAGTCGCTGGGGCAAATGCAGCAGCCACTCAGATGCATGGGGGGCTGAGCTTCAGTGATGCCTTCCACCACCTCCTCCAGCTTCTGCTTGATGCAGTAATGCAGGTAGTTGGAGGCGATTATTGCTGCATCTGGGCCACCGTGGCCATCAAACAGGGCCCAGTAATAACCAATCAGATACTAGTGGGAGAAGAAGAGTGAAGGTGAGAGGGGTTGTGTGCAGACAGTAGCACAGCCTGGAACTTTTGATGACAGGTTTTATATATACATATATATGTGTCCTGCCAGCATGGCATATACATAACCCATGTCTTTTTCAGATTCACTAGCGCATCATTTGGCCTCCCCAACATACAGACTGTGCTGAGCCCCGGGAAGTTTTCTTAACATTCTTGTTTTACTCCTGGCACAGAATCGCAGTGGTGCTCTGCAGGGATAATGCTGAGTTCATGCTTCCTGTAGTGTTTCATGGGAAATTCAGGACATTAACAAAACCATTAACGCTTTCACTGCATGGCTAAAAACCGTGAGGCAGCATTTCTCACTCACAGCTGAAGCTGGTCATCCTTTGCCATCCACAATTGCCTTTCCCCTCATGGCTACAATGCAGACACAAACAGTCCACTGACAGCAGCCCAATGATGGTAAATGACATGGCAAAACAGGTTGGAGTAGTTAATGAAAGCCACATAGTTAGGGATATCAAGGATATTTGTTTACTAGCAACTGATCACATGACAGCAATGCGATATACACTGAGAACAGCTTGTCTCCCACAATGGGACTCTTGAAAGGCAGCAGCAGGTAGACTCATACCATCTGTACAGTCAGAGCAGGTGGTCCTTGCACCATCTAGATAGCCAGAGATGGTGGAACCTATACTATGTGGCCTGTGGCTGCTTCCACCCCAGGGCACTGCCATGCTTCTTCAGATATTCTCTTTCAGTGCCTAACCCAAAACCCACAGAAGGGGAGGCTTTCCATTGCCTCCCATGGGGACTGGAACAGGCTCCCTGAGCCGAACCCCAAGGCAAGGGTGCTCATCATCCAAACAGAAGCATATGAAGGATCAGACAACTCAGCTAGGTTCCATGGTGAGTGGGGAACTAGACATACATCCATACATGTGATACAGGTAGATTAGACAGAACATAAGGAATCACCTGACTGGAGCAAAGAATCAACCAATCCTGCTCCTCCTCCATGCCTATCTCCCTCCTCCTGACAGATATCTGACAACATGTCGCCTGGTCCTCATTGAACTCCGATTTCTCTGCATTGATGACTCTGAGGAGACAGACACTCCAATTAACTGGGAAATGACATACACATGTGGCATTATGCGAGGTCCAAGACACTTGTGTAAAGAGCCTCTGGGGAATATTATAGTATTGCTATGTTGCCAACTCTTGTGATTTTATCATGAGTCTGATGGCATTTGCTGTTCTTCAAACCCCAGCTCCTGGAGTCATGGGATTGTGAGAATCTCAGCTTGCATTTGTTTAAAAAACTGTATTTCTGGCCCTCCTGGCTGCAGAGAAAAACTGGGAAACATGACCCCCAATAGCTCAAATGCCAGAAGGCAAATACAAAGAATCCAACACTTAGCTTTTTAAAATCTCATGATTTTAAAGTTAGTCTCATGTTTTGGGGGGACAGTGAATCATGATTCTGAAATGCTTTGTGAAGCACACAAGGGCAAGTCAATTCTAGGGATGGATCTCCTAGGAGTCTGAGCAAATACAGATAACTAATTACCAGGAAGAGCCTCAAGTCATTTATTGGAGATGGAGGTGTCCTGGGCATTAGGAGTCAGTGATGTCAGTCATTGCACACAGTCACTGCCCTTTTTGGTAGTGCAGGTGTGTACGTAGGTATGGGTTCCAGATCCATTCTGGTGCAAAGCCTGAATGATTATATGGATAATTATCGTACTTTGCAATTCTCTAGCACCCTCCATTCAAAATTCCAAAATGCTTTATAAACTTTCAGTGAGTTTAGCTTCACTGTCCCACCTCAGAGGCGTGTGTATCATTAGATACACACACACCCTTTACAGATGGGGAAACTGAGGCACAAAGTTTAAGGTCTCCATTTCCAAAGGGGCCCCACTTGAGATCCATAAGGTCTGACTTTCAGGGTGCTGAGCACCCCCAGCTCTCTTTAAAGTCAGTTGCAATTGTGGGTGCTCAGCACCTCTGAAAACCAGTTCACCATGTCTCAAGTTGGCCACCCTAAACCAGAGGCACCCAAATCAGTGCAGGCTTTTGGAAACGTAGGCGTTGCTCGAGGTCACACAGCGAAGGTGGAGCAAGGAATGGAATCCAGATCTCCTGATTCCCCCCCCCCCCCGTCCTGTGCTCTGACCACTAGACCACGCTCGTTCCCTTTTCAACCTCAGTCATCTCTGTGTCATGTGACAGTGATCTAACAAACGGGGCCATTATGCAGTCACTGCACAAACAAGGAAGGAGCTGAACTGGGAGGGAGAAAGCTTTTTATTAAGAGCATAAATGTCAGCAAGTGATTGGAGATACGGACAATTTTAGTGTGATAATCTATTATGTGTACAGCATGGAGTGTCTGTGTTAGTTCTCTGTGACCTTGGCTCCGGGAGCACTGGCATTTCTGGCAGGCATGGTACTAGTACCTATGCCAGGACTTGTGCTGCGTCTATGTCCCTGCATGGTCATTGTGGTTGCCTGCATCTGTCCCAGTGTGCCCTCTTTAAAGGCCTCTCTCTCCATGGTCTGTCTGGTATTCACATCCTAACACCAGCAGGGCCAGACTCGTGCTTTTGCTACACTGCCTTGCACCACCCTGGCAGTACAAAGCAGCTGTAATGCCAGTATAACTGACCCCTAAAGGATTCCCTGGGTGGTGCAGGGCTGTTCGTGTTGAGCGTCAAGATGAACCCGATCAGGTAAGGATTTGGAGACGGTTTTTGTAAGTTGCTCTACACAGCCACGGGAGCATGTGGCCCAACGATAAAGCCCATTAAAGTCGCAGCACAGGACTACTGGAGTCTCATTATCTGTGAGTTGTCCAGCCAGTCTTACTGCTTTTAAACCCTCATTGCTCTTCTACAGAGTAGAACAGGCAGTCATTACCATCCAGATGCTTCAAGCGATTGTCTGCTTACTCCTGGCACAGCAGAGGGGGAGATGGCAAGGAGCCAAAACACACCCTTGATTTTTAGTTCTGGTCCTGGCTCTAGCACACTTTACAGCTGCCTGGGAGCTGCTCTGAATTATGTTAATTGGCTGGGGCCCTAAGAAGCTTTGTGCTCCAGCCATTCCCCTTATCTGCCTGAGGGTATGGCTACACTTACAGTTTTGCAGCGCTGGTAATTACAGCTGTGTTCATACAGCTGTGTAGGGCCAGCGCTGCAGTGTGGCCACACTGACAGCTACCAGCGCTGCAGTGTGGCCACATTTGCAGCACTTGCAGTGCTGTTGGGAGTGGTGCATTGTGGGCAGCTATCCCAGCATTCAAGTGGCTGCAACGTGCTTTTCAAAAGAGGGGGGTGGGGTGGAATGTGACAGGGAGCCTGGAGGAGACAGACAGATGGATTTTTGGAGTTGACACTGTTCTCAGCTCCCTTCCTTGCAAGTTCTAAGGACTGTGCCTACCTTCAATCATTTTAAAAGTTCTAACTCCCTTCCCCCACTGCTCTCATTCACTAAATGCAAATTATGTACTGCTAAATACTCATCAGACAAGATCAGCAACTGCTGAACACGGACTTCCCCCTCCCCCCCTGCCGTGTGAGCGTGCTGTTTCCCTCTTCAAGCAAACAGCTGTGAACATTCCAAAGTAATTCCCCTGCCTGCCTCAGCTGGCTCAGCAAACAGGAGCTGTGTTTGTTTTTTAAATAAGCAGTTTGGCTGAACTCCGAGCTCTCCCTTTCTTCCGGTTTGTTGTGGACAGGAATTCTGGGATACCTCCTTATACCCCGGAGGTCAATAAAAGCGCTAGTGGGCGTCCACACTTGCTGACCAGCACTGGATCACCAGCGCTGGAATCCCTACACCCGAGGCTCGACCGGGTGTACAGCCAGCACTGCAACCAGGGAGTTGCAGCGCTGGCTGTGCTTTGCAAGTGTGGCCGCATCCTAAGTTGCAGCGCTGTAACCCCCTCACCAGCGCTGCAACTCTCTAGTGTAGCCAAGCCCCCCCACCCCAAACACACCTCCTACACTGAGAAAGGGGCACAGGAGCCAGTTCCATCCGCTCTTCACCTGCTGGGGACTCAGCCCACACCCCCAGGGGAATCCTCAGCAGGGGACTCAAGGTAGGTTTCCGCTTCCTTTGCACTGTAGAGTAAGCCAGAGAACCTGGCCCTTCCTTGGCCAGGGATGAAGTGAACAGCTTCTGCAACCAGCAGTATTGTTACCCCTAAAAAGCAGCCAAAGCCCAAACAGTCGCTTTGCTCTTCTTGGGGGGGCTGAGCACAGCGAGCACCTCATTGATTTATTTCCTCAAGTTGGCATTTGCATGATCGGAATAATTCTGCTGTTTTCCTTGGAGCAAAGAACTAATGTCTCCTCCTCCTGCCTGCAAGTCTGGCTGACAACACCTCAGCGCAGGCCGGCCTGCCTATTCCAATGCTAGGAATTACTCTGAAGAGCCTCATTTGACCAGTTCTCTGCAGTTTTGAGGTTTCTAGTAGACCTGTGCAACTCAATATAAACAAAGTCACCACAGAAGATAGGAGGAACATTCAAAAGGAAGGGCCAGCTCCTCAGCTGAAGGAAGCAGGCGTAGCTTCACTGAAGTAGTGTGGATTTACACCAATGGATTTACAGCAGCTCAAGGTTTGTCTCCAAGAGTCGAAGAGTGATGGCAGCACAGGAACTGAGGCTGAGGCCTGTTGGAAATGCGTGAATGAATAAAGCTGGGGGGTGGATCCTCCAAAGACCACAGTGGCTCCCTCTTAATTTGAGTGCAATTGCAGGGGTGCTGACATTGCTCTGTGATGAGCTTGGATCCTGGCACCTGAGAGGCTGTCTGTCTCCCCATTCACCTGTGCCTGGTTTGGCTGGCTTTACAGGACACCGTTGCAAGGTGGGCTAAACCCTTGCCTTTGCTCTTACTTACAGCCATGGAACCTTTGCCTATAATCATGTCAAATCTCCCCAGCTAAGCAGCACTGGGTGTGGAGAGCACTTGGCTGGGAAATCTCCTGTGTGCTACACAAAGCAATGCTACTGATTCACTAGGGGCACTCTTCCCCGCCCACCTGAGCCATTGCCCCAGTACAGGCTAAGGCAGAGGTGGGCAAACTACAGCCCACAGGCCACATCCGGCCGCGGTACCCTCCTGTCCGGCCCCTGAGCTCCTAGCCCGGGAGGCTAGCCCTGGCTCCTCCCCTGCTGTTCCCCCTCTCCCACAGCCTCAGCTCACCTCACCACCAGTGCAATGCTCTGGGCAGTGGATCAGTGAGCTCCTGGGCAGCGCAGCTGCAGAGCCAAGGCCTGATCCGGTGCTCTGTGCTGCGCGGCTGCCACTCCAGGCAGCACAGTAAGGGGTTGGATAGAAGGCAGGGGAGTTTGGGGGGTGGACAGGGGCTGGGGCAGTCAGTGGACAGGGAACAGGGGGACTGAATGGGAGCAAGGGTCCTGGGGGGGGCAGTCGGGGGGGGGGGGTTGGATGGGGCAGTGGGAGGCAGTTAGAGGTGGAGGGTCCGGGGGCAGTCAGGGGACAGAGAGCAGGGGGCCAGATGGGACAGGGGTCCCCAGGGGGCCGTCAGGAGAGGAGAAGTGGAGGGTAGGGCCACACCTGGCTGTTTGGGGACGCACAGTCTCCTCTAACCGGCCCTCCATACAATTTCAGAAACCCGATGTGGCCCTCAGGCCAAATAGTTTGCCCGCTCCTGGGCTAAGGAGCTGTCTGCTGCCAGAAGGTGCCATCTCTCTTGCACTGGTACCCTGGCCAAACTCCAACAGTGATAGTTACATTCTGCCTGTAAACTTCTCCCTGCAGTTTCAAGTGATTGTGCCTTTCTTTTTCTTCCCTTCCTGCCTGAGCAGCTGTATGGTGCTGCTAAGCAGCCGAGCTTCACCGGAGATGGGATCCCTGGAAAGGGCTTTGAGTCCTTTGGGAGGACAGGCAGGAGAGAAATGGAAATACTATGGCATCCTAATTCTCTTGCTTCCTTTCTAGCAGTCAGGAAGATCTGGAGCCT